>NW_026712211.1:636248-1140288 GCF_030504385.1 Musca domestica
CAATTAGTACTATATTTGGTACATTTGTACTAAAATTGGTTTAGAGTGAACGAGCGAAGCTGCAATTTTGCATTAAGCTCCCTATTTGTGATAGGTTTGAAATAATGAGGTGGTTTTGGAAATTTCCTCTAAAAGTACTAAACAATACTATATTCGGCACAATTTGGTATTGGGTGATTAGATAATGCTGGAAATCTGAAATTTGGTATTGAGGTCGCTGTTTATATATATAGATATATGGAGGTGGTGCTGGAAATGTTTATATGATTCTCAGGTCTCTGTTGGTATCTGGAGTTAGATATAGAGCTGCTTTTGGTAATAAGTAATACTGCATTTACTTTTGTGTAATGTAATGGAGATGGAACCCGGGTGTCTGTGGTAGAGTTCCGGAGGTGATTTTGGAAAGGTGTACAACAAGTGCACGAGAAGTACTAAATTATAGTACTATTTAGTACTTTTTATGCACTTCACTACAATTTGGAATTGGGAGAACAGTTTGTAATGTGATATTTGGAATTAGAGTAGCTGTTAACGTGTAGCCGGGATATATGAAGGTGCTTTCGGAAATGTGTACTAAAATTGTAGGAAAAGTACTAAATGATATTTGGTATTGGCTAAAGGGCTAGAGATAAAATTTTGAAATTTAATATTGAGATCATTGATGATATCTGTGATTGAGAAATGCGAAATGCCCAAGTTTAGAAATGCGTCCTATGTTTGCACGAAAAGTACTAGATGGTACTAAGTTTGGTATTGGGTGAAAGGATGGGGCTGTAATTATCAAATTGATATTAACATGTCTGTTGGTATCTGGCATTAGATATGGAGTTGGCTTTGGAGATATATACTACAATTGTATAAAAAGTACTAAATAATACAAAATTTGGCATTGGGTGAAGAAATAGAACTGAAATCCTGAAATTTGAGAGAAGGATCTGGCTTTGGATACGCGTACTATAATTGTACTAAATGGTACTAAATGAATTTTAAAATTTAAAATAATTTTAAAATTTATTCAAAATGTTAACCCTTTACTAGGATATTGTCCATATTGCATCTAGCACTGATGCAAATATTAGGAATTCCCAAGTTTAAGCAAAATCGAATGACCCTTTTTCATTCTCAACAGTAAATAAGTTTCTGGAAAAAGTTTGACCTCTTGTAAGGGAGGTGCCAGAAGGAGCTGCCACAACAGATATTTTTCAGTAGAAATATTATAATGAGTGAAATATGAAGAGAATTTTATACTCAATTCGCAATTTATGATCGCTTTTGTTATTCAAAATGATGACTCTTTGCGGATGAGGTACCAAAAGGATTGAGCCGATATCTACCATCCTCACAGCAGATATTGTATTGATAGAATTTTTGAGATGTGCCGAGTTTAGAAGAAATCAGATGCTTATTTCGCGATTTACGAGTTTCATGGCTATTCAAAATTTCGACCCGTATGTTACTTCAGGTACCAGGCAGTAGCAGATTTTGGGTTAATAAAACAATTGGCTTGTGTCAAAATTTGAAGGCAATCTGACTCCTGTGTCACATTTTATAAGAGTTATGATTATTCCGAATGTTCGCGCTTTTGTGGGGGAGGTACTTGATCCACAGGATCGAGAATGTCTATTTTCACACCTGTCAGTGCAAGGACAAAAATATTGGTTTTTCCAAAATTTACACAAAATCGAAAGATCCTTTCTCTTTTTTTTTTTTTTTTTTTTTTTTTGAGGTAAATTATTTTCTTTGAAAGTTTTGAATTTATTGCAGGGGGGGGGGGGTGCCAGAAGGAGTGGACCGATATTATCCATTTCCAAAGTCGATCTAAGTTTGAGGATAATATTACACATGTACTAAGTTTGGACCAAATCGGATACTCTCTTCGAGAGTTATCGTGCTCAACAGGTAGCCGGACAGACGGACGGACAACCCTACATCGTCTCCAAATGTCATAAAAAATGAATTGGTCCAAAGAGACCTAGGGCTAAAACTGTTATTTCGATGAGACACTTCTTGGTCGTATAATATATATCCTCTATAGCCATATGAATGAGGGTATAATTAGGTCAAATTTTTTGAAGGTGCAGGCTTTATTTGGTAATTTTCTTATATCCTCTAAAACACCATGTGCATGGGCAAGAACCCTAGTTTCTTTGATATTTTTTCAAGAGAAACCACGATCCATATCCCAGCCAAATGTTATCGCAATTATTATTTACAGGGTTGCCCATATTCGAGGGACATTTGGGCCCTTTGGGCCCATTCCAATCGACGAGGCTTGTCCGCAGGCAACATTCTTTGTGTCAATTGAATTTTGTACGGGAACAAATGCAAATCAATGCGAATAATCCGTTGTAAAGTGGACCGAGCCATGCCCAACTGCTGAGAACGCCGTTTTTTGGGATGTTATTGGGGACCTCTCAACACTGGCTCGTACGGCAGCGATATTCTCGGCCGATCGCCTTGGTCGACTTTTATATGGCCTCTTCGGATTAGAAAGAGCCTTACCAGTCGAAAATGGTGTTCTTAGAAGGCGCACTTCTCACATTTTTAATGTTTTAAAAGCACGTTGAGTTTTCACAATTGACTTCTTCTGCTTAATGTAAATTTCACATATTTCAGAGCGCTCGCGTGGCGTGTATTGGTTCATGGTAAACGCTTCAAACGCGGTATGTCATTAAACGATGTGACATCTCTGTCAAAAGTTATGGCGTTGGCAGATGGGTTCGTCGAATATGGACAACCCTGTATTATTTTTTTTTGTGATTTTATTTTGAAGTATAAACCGCCCTTTTCAATTTGTCACATTGCCTAAAATCGGCTTTGACATAGCCTTTGGATGGTATTCCATATTAAGCCCATTTAAGTTCACAAAAAAATTAGGCTAAAATATCGAAAGATGCAGGCTTTCTTTGTCAATATTCTGAAAACATTCTCCCTTTCCTTATGTTCTCTTAGACACAATGACCCGGCGACCATTCTTCCCATATGTTCATATTCCCCATACTTCCAAGATATCCTCCATCCTTACCACATTTATCATATTGCCTGCAATTTGTGATGCAACAACCCTCTTGTCTTTGGCAAATTCATTGGAAACAAATTTGCAGGCTTTAGTGATGTGGTGGATGGGACATCGTCAGGATAAATTTATGATGTGACCAAAAAGGATTACCAACCAAGCCATTGAAAGGGGGGGCATTGAATAAATATGCTAAATGAAGCTAAGGAACGAATAAAATATTGATGACGTGTTAGCTAGCCAGCTTTGTGTGAAGTCATCCTCAACGTCGTCTGGCCATTTACAAAGCCAGCAGCTGGGAGGGCACACGGGAACTTAAAGCAGTGCAATATGGGTTTCGTGTTGTAAGCACTCTAATAAATGTCATTTATGGGTGTTAAACTAAAAGCATTACATAATGTTGAAGTTTTTTTAGTTCACGTTCTTTGCTGTTTGTTACTTCTGGAGGGGTCTCTCTTTCCTCCCTTTCCCTCTCTCTCTCTCTCGGCCTCTCTTCCAAAATGCATCCAAAAATCCAATGATGACTTTTTAACACAATAAAATATTAAAGTTCAAAATTTTACACAGCCATGAATCGATAGATATTGGCAGCAAGAATAAATGCTAGGATTCCAAAAGAGGGGGACGGGGGAGGATCGCAACAAATATGAGAAGCAAGAAAGCAAATAATTCTAGACCAGACCATATGCCTGCAGTGCTTTACAGCTATTATTCATTTCTCTTTTACACACGCTAACACACACACACAAATACGATTTCTGTGTGACCTGGCTTAAATAATACTAAGAGTTTTGCTGCTCTTGGTATTAATGTGAGTACATGTGTATGCGTCTCTCTGTGTGTGTGTGTTTGGGATATAAAGAGTTATATGCATTGCTGCACGGATGCTGAGCATATGTGTTGTGAATGCTATTACGGCTGATTATGTCCTTATATGTACTTGTGTGCAAATTTAGAAGAAGAAGAAGAATAAAGAGTGTGCACTTATGGGTGTGTGTGTGTGTGCGTGTGTAATACAAATGTACCGAGTATAGGATATGTGTAGTAATGCTGATATTCTCAAGTGATTTCCACTTCATTTGTTAAGCTTTCTATTTTTTTCGATGCAATTTTGTGTCCAGCGTATTTTAATTCACATTCGTAAATAGAACGAATTTAAACGGAGTAGTCTTCAATCAGATATTTGTAGTAATCAGGGACCAGACAGGAACTTATGAAGAACATGTTGAAACATTCCTCCAACATTTTGAAATTTAATCATCAATCAGGTTGGTTCAAAATTCTTAAGTTACGATTGCCCGGAATATAAATTTACAACTGAGATGATCGGACATTTTTTGAGACGAAACCTTCAAATACCAATAATCAGAATTCCAAAAATATCATGGGGCCTTTAAAAAGTGGAGGCAAATTCATTGTTTATACCCTCCACCATAGTATGAAGGGTAAATTAAGTTTGTCATTCCGTTTTTAACACCTCGAAATATACATTTTAGACCCCACAAAGGATATATATTCTTGATCTGCATAAAATTCTATGTCGATATAGCGATGTCCGTCTGTCTGTCCGTCGGTGGAAATCACACTAGCTTCCGAACAAATTGAAGTAGATTGGTAAAATGTTACTTAAATGTATGTTATGTCTGTAGGACTTTTGGTATTGAAAATGGGCCATGTAGGTTCACGTTTGGGTACAGCCCCATATAACGGTACCTGCCGATATTCGGTATTTTTATGATTTTAGCGACATTATTCATCGGAATTGTTTCAAATTTGATATTTGAGGTTCGTAATGGATACTACAGCCTAAGACAGAAAATTGTCTGTGCCGGTACACGTCTTCGTATATCCCCATATAACGGTACCTCCCGATATTCGGTCCTTTGATGATTTCAGCGACATTATTCACCGGAATTGTTTCAAATTTGGTATTTGAGGTTCGTAATGGATACTACAATCTAAGACAGAAAATTGTCATTGCTGGTCCACGTCTTCGTACAGCCCCCAAATACCTCCCGATATTCGGTATTTCGATGATTGGGACCAAAGACCCTCAAAACACCTATAAATCAGGAGCTAGGTTATATGATGTCCTTTACAATAAATTTAGATAACAGAGCTATGTTAACTTTAGCGGAGCTACATGAATGTGTTTTTTTTTCATAAAATTATTGATATTTAATTTTTATATCCTCAATTATATGGCTTCCGCGGGTTTATATCATTTGATACGAACAAAACGTGCCTATTTCAAATAATGGTTTGAGACTCTAGGTCTCTCGTTAGACCAAATCCGCGTTTGTACATTTGGAGTCGATCTAGAGGTACGTCCGTTCGGTTGGCTGATGCGCTGGATAACTCTAGAAGGGAATATCCGATTTGATCCAAACTTGATACATCGTAAGATTATGGTCAAACTTAGATCGAGTTCGGAGATGGTCAAAATCTGTGCAATATCTCTTCCCCACAAAACGTCAAAATTTTCAAAGAAAATAATTTACTTCATAGAAAGAGAAAAAATGATTCGATGTTGTACAAAATTTGCAGATCCCAATATTTCTGTAATTGCTTGGTCAGTTGCGAAAACGGAAAATATCGGCCGACTTCCTCGAGTACCTCTCCCACAAAGGGTCAATATTTGCAATAATTATATTTCCTATTAAATGAGAAGTCTTCAAATTTCACACATCCCAATATTTTTATTAACACAAGATCTGGTGTGAAGATGGGTCCACTTCTTATGATGCTTACCCCACAACGGCCCAAAATTTTGAATAGCCATGCAGTTCGTAAAACACGAAATAGGCAACCGATTCCTTTAAAACTTTGCACATCTCAATATTTCTATCAACAAAGGACAAGGTATCGGAATATGTCTGAACACTGCTTCTGGTTCCCCTCCCTCCCCACAATGGACCAATTTTTTTTGCATCAGCTTCTCTTAAAATTTAACATATCCCAATATTTTTATTAACATAAGATCATGTGAATATATGGAATATATCGGACCATTCCGACAGGTCGGTTCGACCTCCCACACACGGGCTCAAAATTTGCAATATTTATGTCTCTTACAAATTGCGACAAATACCTAAGATTCTCTTCAAATTTCACACATTCCGAAATTTTTGTTAACAAAAGATCTGGTGTGAAGATAGGATATATTGGTATGCTCCTTCTGGTACCTCCCCCACAACGGGTCAAATTTTTGAATAACCACGAAGCTCATAAAACGTGAAATTAACATACGATTCTATTCAGACTTGGTGCATACCAATATTTCCATTAAAACAAGATCTGTTATGAAGATGGTAGAGATCGGATATTTCCTTTTGAAACGGTTATTAAATCCGAAGTAAGCATCCGGTTCACTTCAAATTCCACACATATAAATATTTTTGCTAACACAAACTCTTCTGTGAAAATTGGATATAACGCTCCACCACTTCTGGCACCTCACCCACAAAAGGTCAACATTTTTAATACTCATAAAACGCGAAATTAACATCCGATTCCCTTTAGACTTTGTATATCTCAATATTTCTATCAACACAAGTGCTGTTATAATAATGACAGAGATTTGACCAATTCTTCTGGTACTTTCTCCACAACGGGTCAAAGTTTGGAATAACCAAAACGATCATAAAATCCGAGATAATCATCCGATTCTTTTCATAGTACCCTCATCCCATTATTTCTACTCTGGTACCTTGTCCCATAAAGCATGAAATTAACATCCAATTCCATTCAGGCTTGACAAATCTCTACATTTCTATCAACACAAGATCTGTTTTAAAGAGAGATGGGACATATTCCGGTGCCTCCCCACAAAACAAAAGATTTGTTATGAAGATGATAAATAGCTCCCAACCCCTTTTGGTATCCCCCCACAAAGGGTTACAATTTTCAACATTTGCATCTTTTATAATTTGCGGAATACGTCAGCGATTCTTTACAACTTGGTATATCTAAGTATTTATCTCAACCAGAAACCTGAGATGAATATCGGTTATATGATTCCGCATAAATGTATAAATGTTCGTCTTTCTTGAAATTTTGCGCATTCGAGTATTTTTATCTGTATTATATGAAGTATGAAAATGAAATAAATTGGTCGACTATATCTGATACCCGACGCCCAATTTAACATTTTTTTAAAAATTATTACATATCTCATACAAAGTGAAGAAAGTAACCAATATAGCCCGAACCTGGCATGTCGCAATATTTATATCATATTTATTTAGATCCGATACGAAATGAACAATATTAGACCCTTTCCTTCGGAACCTACTCAATAGAGAGTCAACAATTTAAATAATTATAAAAGAAGTCGAAATATATGTAAATAATCGAACATTGGCTGAAGATATAATCTGTCGAGAAAACCTTCTTTTTTTAACTTGATTTTTTTTTTAATTTTATAATATTGTAATGGTTATAATATTTCCGTTTTTTCGACTTTTGTTGTGACTATAAACCTTTTGGGCTTGTGTGCTTTTTTAAGCACTAGAATTTTTAACAATATGCTCCTAAAAATCTGTAATAGCGTGCAAACTCTCAAATTGTTCTAAATTGGACAATATACAATTTACAATGTTTCATCTAGTCCTAAAGATATTCTTGATACCTCAATGAAATGTTTTAATTTTGTAAGAAAATAACTCTTCAAAAATAAAAAAACATGTCATACATGAAATATGACATTTTTAAGTACTCCTTTCCACAAAAGTTACCCAATTAAAAAGTCCAACCTACCACACACCAATTTTTTTCAAATTAAGTAAACACTTTTTCATTTCACATAACATTTGTATGACATTTTATAAGAGCTGTGTTAAGCTCTCAAAACATCAATTTCCAGAAAATTTCAATTTAACAAATTGCATACCAGCTCTTATGGAAATTGTAACAATTTTCTTTTATTATTTTTTCGGCCATAAAATTATTTTCAATTACTTGATGCAGTACTTGATCTTTTCTAGCATCGCTCACATATTGACACCAACACACTCACACACACACACAAATGGTACGTTAAATACTCAAATCGATTAGAAATTGCATATGACCCTTTTTTGAAGAAGAAAAGATAACCTAAAGCTTTACTTTCTAATGACTCAATTGAACTCTCTATAACAATTTCCAATCATTTCCCTTTTCTTCTTCTGCTCTCGCCCCTCTCACTCTCTTATTATCCTTCTTTTTCGACTTCACATTGATGGGGTTTTTGCATGCCTTGCGGAGATGCTAGACGTCGATGAAAAGAATAGAGAAGATTGTTGAGGATTTGTTACGCCTTGGCTAAAGAACTTGACTTAGCCAATAATCAAAAACCATTTCAAGTGCATGTGTATGTGAGGGTTAGAGTGTGAGTGTTTGTGTGTAGACGTTATACATACATAGCATAAAAATGCAAATACTTCAACTATGACAAGACCAAGACCAACAATGCCATACAGTTACGACAATGACATAGCAAACATTCATACGTATATATACAAGTATAAGTGCATGTGTGTGTGTGTCCATGCATCTGTGAGAGAGTATATATAAAGAGGTGAGTGAACAAACAAAATACTGTGTAAAGTTTAGTTAACCGTACGTGAGTGAATCCAAGTATTTGAAATCCACATAACATTTTTTTTTGGTAGAAATTGCTGCAGCATGTATTTTGGCTTAAGGTATAACAAAGACCATCGCCAGCATCACCACCATCATCATCTCCTTACATCAGAGTATATCCATACATACAGGTACAGGTACGTTCAACAGGACGACATTACCTTAGCCATGGGAGAATATAAAAGGAAACTTAGAAGTGCATGAATGCTCGTCCTTAGGTAGAAATGCATGTGAAAAGAGTAACGACTTAAAAGATAAACACAAACTGTCACACACACACATTTACATATATGGACGGTGTGTACATATGGCATATCTGCGGATGTGTGTGTGAGAATTTATGTACGTGGAGCATAATGTAATACAGCAAGGGGACGAGGAAATAGTTTGCATCGTTGTTTGTGGTTTTAAATCGGGAATGCTTTTTAAGGAACAAATAAGTTTTGCCAAAGGTGAAACAGAAGTTCTCCTCATGCTGTTCTTATAGAAGAGCTACAGATGCTCTTTTCCTAGAAGACCTACAGATGCTCTTCTCATAGAAAAGCTACAGATGCTCTTCTCATAGAAGAGCTACAAAAACTCTTCTAATAAAAGAGCTAAAGAAGCTCTTGTCAGAGAAGAGTTAACGAGGCTCTTCGCATAAAAGAGATACAGAGGCTCTTCAGATAGAAGAGCTACAGAAGCTCTTCTCAAGAGAAGCTACAGCAGAATCTCTTCTCACAGAAGAGCTACAGCAGAATCTCTTCTCATAGAAGAGCTACAGCAGAAGCTCTTCTCATAGAAGAGCTACAGCAGAAGCTCTTCTCATAGAAGAGCTACAGCAGAAGCTCTTCTCATAGAAGAGCTACAGCAGAAGCTCTTCTCATAGAAGAGCTACAGCAGAAGCTCTTCTTATAGAAGAGCTACAGCAGAAGCTCTTCTTATAGAAGAGCTACAGCAGAAGCTCTTCTCAGAGAAGAGCTACTGCAGAAGCTCTTCTCAGAGAAGAGCTACTGCAGAAGCTCTTCTCATAGAAGAGCTACAGCAGAAGCTCTTCTCATAGGAGAGCTACGGCAGAAGCTCTTCTCATAGAAGAGCTACAGCAGAAGCTCTTCTCATAGAAGAGCTACCGAAGCTCTTCTCATAGAAGAGCTACCGAAGCTCTTCTCATAGAAGAGCTACCGAAGCTCTTCTCATAGAAGAGCTACCGAAGCTCTTCTCATAGAAGAGCTACCGAAGCTCTTATCATAGAAGAGCTACCGAAGCTCTTCTCATAGAAGAGCTACCGAAGCTCTTCTCATAGAAGAGCTACAGAAGCTCTCCTCATAGAAGAGCTACAGAAGATCTTCTCATAGAAGAGCTACAGAAGCTCTTCTCATAGAAGAGCTATAGAAGCTCTTCTCATAGAAGAGCTATAGAAGCTCTTCTCATAGAAGAGCTATAGAAGCTCTTCTCATAGAAGAGCTATAGAAGCTCTTCTCATAGAAGAGCTATAGAAGCTCTTCTCATAGAAGAGCTATAGAAGCTCTTCTCATAGAAGAGCTATAGAAGCTCTTCTCATAGAAGAGCTATAGAAGCTCTTCTCATAGAAGAGCTATAGAAGCTCTTCTCATAGAAGAGCTATAGAAGCTCTTCTCATAGAAGAGCTATAGAAGCTCTTCTCATAGAAGAGCTACAGCGGCTCTTCTAATAAAAGTGCTACGAAAGCTGTTCTACTTGAAGAGCAACAGAAGATTTTCCATAGAAGATCAACATAAGCTCTTCTCATATAAGTGCAACAAGAAGCTCTTCTCATAGAAGAGCAACATAGTATATTCTCTTAGAAGAGCTACAGAGGCTTTTCTCATAGAATAGCTACAGAGGCTTTTCCTAGAAGAGCTACAGAAGCTCTTCTCTTAGAAGAGCTACAGAGGCTTTTCTCATAGAAGAGCCACAGAGGCTCTTCTCCTAGAAGAGCTACAGCGGCTCTTCTCCTAGAAGAGCTACAGCGGCTCTTCGCATGAAGAAGCTCTTCATCTCAGAGTAGAAGAGTTGAATCTCTTCTTCGCAGAGTGGAAGAGCTGAAGCTTTTTTTTCTGTCTTAGAAGAGTTGAAGCTGTTCTCAACTGCTCTGGCTCTGTTTATAGAAGAGCTGCCCTGGCTCTTCTCACAGAAGAGCTGTAGTGGCTCTTCACACAGAGCTACTGTGGCTCTCCTGTCCTCTCTTCTCTTGTAAAAGCTGCAACAGCTCCTAACAGATCTGTAGTAGCCTTTGCCTAAAAAAGAGAGTATTTGCTCTTTGCAAAGAAATGCTTCCTTAAAGTCCCATTTTTGGCCAGTTTTAACCTTGAAATGCCTTTATCTCACAGGACTTTCCCTTTGTCCACTAGCAAATCTATCAATTTCCTTAGGCTGCGCATGCAATAAATCCTTATATACATCATCGTCATCAACTGCATAACGACTTAAAGGTCTGCCATGGAATTTGCAACAACTTTCCTCGTTGTTACGTTTCTAAGCAAAAGTGACATGCTTTGGTGACTCTTTATTCGTCTTCTCCTGCTACGTCTTTTAATTCTATTTCACAACGTTAAAGGACATCAAGGCAGAAGAAGAAGAAGAAGAAAATGAAAGTATCTTGCATGAATACATACATATGCCCAGGCCATGTATGCTCAAAGGATTACATATTCAGGAAAATTGTGAGTAATTAATTTTATGCAACAGCATGTAAAAGGTCTCCTCCCCCCTCGTTCTCAGCTCAGCTCAGCTTTGCTTTGCTTTCATTTTATTTTCAGTTTTTTTTGCGCATTTTTTCCTATGATAGGTCGTTTCTGTGTCCTTAGCTCACAGAGTCCTTTTTATGTCAGTATTTTGCAACTAAGGCCGCAAGGCTGGCCGACTGGCTGGCTGGTTTGCTGTTCAGTTGAGTTCACTTTCTTGTCTACTCAACTTTCTTCGTGTTTAGAATTACAATCGTTGGTGTTGTTGTTGTTGCTGTTGCGTGCGTGTGTCATTTTGTGGTGTCGTACTTGAATTCACAATGAATGGCTGAATGTGTCACAATAATGACAACAACAACGGCGACACCAGGAGCAGCAACAACAATATTATCATCGTTAAACAGCCATGGCATGAAATGAACATCAACGTTATTAAACCATAAAGCCTAGTTAAACTGCTAGGTGGCATTTGGCGGAGATACAAGGAAGAACCTGCAAAATTTTACAAAAACAAAAATTAAATTTCCTTTACTTTCCGTACCAACCCAATGTCTAGGCATTTAGCCAAACAATATATACAACAGGGAAACTAGGGCTATCCTATATCTCCTCCATAAATATGAATAGAGATTTAAGGGTCAAGGACGTTTGTTGTGTTCCTTTTTTTTACTCTGGCTTCTTGGTGCTGTCATCGCCAAACGACATGAATATCAAGCCCGAGAGAGAGAGGCGCCATTGCCACCACCCAGACAAGTGCAGAAAAAAGCCGATAGATAGCACTGCCTTGAAATCCTTTGAAGTGTAAAAATTAAAGAAGAAAATGCAAATGAGTTCTGGATGGCAAGGGCAAAATGTAACAGCGCACAGTGGTCCAAGATGCCAATCTAGCTGGAAAAAACTCAATTTTTTTATGTTTCAATGTTCACATAATTTGTTTGGTAATCATTAGATAACAGTCCACTGTTCATAACTGTATATCAGTTTTTTTGTTTTTTTTCTAATTTGCTTTGTTATGATGTTTTGGAAATGAACTATTGTATTATCACTGTTGTTTTAGCAGGCCTGTCGATTGCCAGCATCACATTTGAACTGTTCGTAACATCAAAGAAGAAAAAATTTTGTCGTAATTTTTTTTACATTGCATCATGTCAGGTATGTTTAAGCTATATTGTAGATAAATGTCGAATTTAAATGTTCTGTGTGCAAAATAATTGGTAAGAGGAAATATGTGTTTTGTGTAGCAAAATTTAGCAGTTTATGGTTTTTAGAGTAACTTTTAAATAGGATTCCCGTGGATTCCCGTGAAATGAATTGTGTCCTGTTGATCTGTGTGGTGTCCACTTTAGATGAAAAAAAGAAATAGCTGCAATTATTGACCGGTAAACTTTTTATATACATATATAGATAACATACCCATAACACGGAGAGAACTATATAATGTGTGGATTGCCGAAATGGAAAGCAAAGAAAGGGCAAAAGCTGTCATTAGTTATTTTTTTGCTAAGAGTGGTTTACAGAAACTAAAACAGAAGATTATTGCAATAAAGTTGAGTTAGCTGTACGGAGATTAACGTATTCAATTAACGAAAGGTGGATAAAAGCAAAAAGATCAAAGAAATATTTTGAAGACTCTAATAAAATTTGGTTAAATGGAGTATTTTGTCTTCCTTCTGAAAACGTGATTAAAATTCCAGAGGATTTAGGGATCCAACCGTCAACGTCAAATTTTGGTAGACCTCGATCTGATTTTTCAGGTAAATCTGAAAAAGGGAAGCGTTTGGAAGTGTCAACTTTAGTTAGTGAATGTTCACCTGAGAAACTAGTTTTCGCTGCTGGCGTTAGTCTTTATAAGTCTGGCAAGAGGAATGCTGCCGCGATTCTAAAGAACATAAATGAATCTCCAACGAGAGCAACTAAAATTAAAAAAATTGTTAATGCACAATCTAAGGAACCAGTACCATATACAGATGACGAAGCATTACGACTGTGCGATGCGTGCTGGTGCTAAGATCCGTAACGCGGATATATACCCATCATATCATAGAATTTTAGAAGCTAAAGAAAAGTGCTACCCAAGTAATGGAATAAAGGTATCCGATGTAACAGCAGAAGTGCCTCTGCAGGACTTAGTGGATCACACTGCATGTAGAATTTTAAAGTTACAAAAAGAGGTCATAGAGGAATTCAATTATACGGAATTGACATTGACGTATAAATGGGGATGTGATGGTAGCAGTGGACACTCAACCTATAAGCAAAACTTTAGTTCAAATGATTCCCGTAAGACAGATGAATATTTGTTTGCAATTTGCTTGGTACCTTTGCAGCTAAAGTACGATAACCATATCATATGGGAAAACCCACGTCCACCATCTACACGTTTTTGCAGGCCAATTAAACTGATTTTTGAAAAGGAAACAAATCGTTGATTCAAGATGAAACTAATTACATTCAAAATCAAATTAATGCAATAGTGTCAACAGCTTCTAACATTGAAGATAAAACGGTTATTGTTAAACATGTGTTTTATTTAACAATGATTGATGGCAAGGTTTTCTCAATTCTTAGCGATTCCTCTACTCAAAGATGTGGTATTTGTGGAGCAACGCCAACCATTATGAACAAACTGCACGAAATTAAAGCCTTAAATGTAAGGGCCAATCTTTACGAATATGGGTTATCGACATTGCATGCGTGGATAAGATGCCTGGAATGTGTATTGCATATATCTTACAAAATTGAAATTAGAAAATGGCAAGCTCGTAGTGCGTCCGATAAAGATTCACAGAAGAAAAGAAAAGAAGAAATAATTAGCGCTCTGAAATCAGAAATGAATTTGCTTATTGATATTCCTAAGCCTGGAGAAGGAAGCACAAATGACGGTAATACCGCTAGAAAATTTTTTCAGCAACCTTCCTTAGCTTCTCAAATAACAGGTGTAAATGAAAGTTTAATAAAAAGACTAGGAATAATTTTGAGAACTATGTCGTCTGGTTATGCAATTAATGTGGAAGCTTTCCGAAAATATGCGATGGATACTGCGGAACTATACGTAGAACTGTATGAATGGTACTATATGCCATCGAGTGTCCACAAAATTTTGATTCACGGCGCAGACATAATTCAAAATGCGGCACTACCGATAGGAATGATGTCGGAGGAAGCACTAGAGTCTCGAAACAAAGATTTTAGATTTATTCGCGAACATCACACTAGAAAAATGTCACGAGAAAAAACAATGGAAGATCTTTTCAATTATTTGCTTCTGTCATCAGATCCATTAATCTCATCTTTTTCAGCAAAGCCATTTGTTAGCTCTCGAAATGAAGAACTATTAGGTGATGAAGATATTTCATTACTTTTAGATCCTTTTATACAGGAAGATGTAGAATAATTTAAATAAATGATTATTATTTTAAATATATATTAATATTCTTATGTTGTTTTGTATATATTAACATTCATATACTTTCAAATGCCATAAAAATTTCCACGACTATTTTACCTACAACGCCCATTTTTGGTACAAAGAATGCTTTCAATACGAAATACATAATTCCAAAATTTCATACTTCTAGCTGCTTCCGAAGAGAAGTTATGACTTTTTTCCAGCTAGATTGGCGTCTTGGACCACTGTGCAGCGCATCGATGGCATCATCACCATAGAGCCAAGTTAAGGAGATTGAAGCTTTAAAATCTTTATCCATAGCTTATAAACTTTATGGAAATCAAAAGTTTTCATTTAATCGAAAGAAAAATATCCAATTACTTCTTCGTTGTGATTATCCTGTTTATGGTATTTCATATTCCTTTGATTATTTCAAATATATATTTGCTATTTCATTATTTTGTGTTCCTTTTTCCATAAACAGTGGATCCTTGAATTATTTTAAATTTTAAAACTATTCAATAACTTTGTGGGAAATTCGAAGGATTGCCTTCCAATTTACAAATATTTCATAAAAAATCGTATCCCGTTTTTTTACCATTTGGTCCATTGTGATTTCCATGGAAATATATATTTTGCAATTTCAATTTCATTGGAAATCTACTTATATCGCTTAGTATGATGCATGTTATATTCGTACGTACGTGTCAAGAATTGTCAATCTCTTGTCAGAGTAGATGTCAAGACATATATTTTTTTCTATCATTGATGCAGTTTTCAACAAGATTTCAAATTAAGGTTAGTGATGTGAGTGTGTAGATAGGTAGTTATGGGTGTGCTAGCTAACATCACCTGTGTCCAATCAAAAGTTTCTTTTAAGGAGTGAGTGGGACTTGAAAGTTACTTTTCTATGAATACAAAATTCTTAAAAAAGGAGAAAATTTCAAGACAAGTTAAAAAGTATGGGTTGGTCAACAGATATACCTTAGAAATTCGGACAAAAAACGGCCAAACGAATGTATTTCAGTTTCGGATTTTGAAAAATGTCTATGTATTTTTATCATGTGGGCTTGGGGAATATGCACATTCCATTTTTTATAGGATTTTTTTTTATTTTATTTCAAAAATAAATTTGATAATATGGTCGGGTCCTTTTTTAAGGTTATGTGGGAATCAGGATTTTTCAAAATTTTAGTCATTAGTATAGACGTATCCCTCTACAGGGTGAGATAAAACAACTGCAACAAAGTCAAATGCCATAATTTTTACATTTTTTTAACTTTATTGAATGGAGGCAAAAAATGTCGGAAATATAATCAAATTTTAGAATAAGTTTACACTTGTTTGAATTGGTCACCTTTGGTACGAATTATGGCCTTCACACGGCCAATGAAACCGTCACACGCTGCCCGAATGTTGCTCTGCGGTATTTTGGCCCATTCTCGGCAAAGCGCTTGTTGGGGTGATCAACACTTTGGTATTTTTAGTGCCAACCTTGCTTTCCAAAATTCTCCACACACAATCGTCCAGCGGATTGGTATCCGGAGATTTTGGTGGCCTTTGTGCGCTGGAAATGAAGCGAGGAACCTCATTTTGTATCCATTTCTGGGTGGCGAGAGCTGAGTGCGATGCTGCTGAGTCCTGTTGGAATGTCCAAGGTCTGCTGCCAAAATGTTTGCGTGCCCAAGGCTTTAATACACCCTCCAGAATATTTTCGCGATAATATTCGGCATTTATTCTGATACCGCGGTCGATTAATAAGAGCGGAGAGCTACCATTGGCTGTTATGGCGGCCCACACCATCACCATAGCCGGCGCTTGAGTTCTGGTGGCCAACCGAAGGTGCACATTTTCAGCTGACCTCTTTGGCAGGTAAACACGATCATTTTGTTTGTTTACAAACTGTTGAACCACGTGAACTTATATTACGTGATATCACGAGGTGATTTGGCTTAATACACTGATCGCTTCCTGTGGTTAGAGACCTATCCTTCCAACTCTTTTTAACAGTTACCCTCCTAAATTGTTACTCCTGTGAGTGGTTCTACAGAGAGAGAGAGAGAAAGAGAGAGGAGTTCTAGGGGTTCCAAGTATGATTAATAACCGCGAGCGCTCAGGAGATACGGACTCTTTGGGACTAAATCTAAAATACCCAGAACCCAAGGGATACAGACACTTCAAGAGTTTTATCTAAGATATCGAAGACCTTAGGGATACGATTTCTTCCAGGGTTTTGTCTAAAATATCAAACAATCAAGGGATACAGACTCTTCAAGGGTTTTATCTAAGAAGACCCGAGGGATACGAACTCGTCAAGGATTTTTTCCAAAATATCGAAGACCCAAGGGTTACGAACTCTTCAAGGGTTTTGTCTTAAATACCGAAGACCCGAGGGATACAAGCACTTCAAGGGTTTTGTTGATAATACCGAAGACCCATGGTATACGAACTCTTCAAAGGTTTTATCTAAAATACCCGATGGATACGAACTCAAGGGCTTTGTCCAAAATACCGAAAACCCTCTCTTCAAGGGTTAAACCTAAAATACCCAGAACACAAGGAATGGTCACAAGGAATGGGATTGCCTAAAATACCGAAGACCCGAGGGTTTTGTCTAAAATATCGAAGACCCAAGAGGACTCTTCAAGGGTTCTGTCTAAAATACCCGAGGGCTACGAACTCAAGTGTTTTGTCTAAAATACTTAACACCCAAGGGATAGGACCTCTTTCAAGGCTAAACCTAAAAAACCAGAACCCAAGTAATCCAGAGGTATACGGAGTCTTCAAGGGTATTGAGGATTTGCACAACTCTGACTCACCTAAGTAACAAAAAAATGCTTCGCGATAGATTTGTTCGTTCGTGACCTTGTTCAAACCACTGATCCCCATTTGCCAATCACTTTCCGTCACATTTTGCGACATTTTGTAGTTTTCGTGCGTTCATAGTACCACCTCCAAACTACCTCCTTCTCGCAACCACAGACACCAACAATGACATTACTATTAACTTTCAGTATTTCTGCTCTATCCATTCACACAATACCAATTCAGTAACATTTAGTTCTTTTAGAACAGTTAAAGCATGATTTTTCAAAACAATCTCAACATCAGACGTTAATATCAAATTTCAGGATTATACCTCTGTATTTCCCGTCTTGGCAAATTTAGTACCATTTAGTATACAATACTCTATCCTTTCACTCAATACAAAATTTAGTACTATTAACAACTTTTCGTACAATTATAGCACACATTTCCAAAACCATCTCCATATTTCAATTGCACATATCAAATTTCAAGCTCTATCAATTCACTTTTGAAAAATCATAGCACGCATGTCTAAAACCACCTCCAATAACCAACATTGACCTCGATATTAAATTTTAAAATTCCATCTCTATCCCAACAGCTAATGGCGCATTTTTTGCCATTTGGTACTATTCGTACGATCATAGCATGAATTTCGAATACCACATTCTTCTCTCAACTATAGACACCAATATCCATATAAAATTTCGGGATTTCAGGTCTATCCCTTCAACCTCAATATAAAATTCTAGGATTTCACCTCTGTATTTCCCATGTAGCCAATTTAGTACCATTTAGTACAATTAAAGTACGCAAGTACGTCAATATCAAATTTTGGGATTTCAACTCTATTCTTTTTTTGTACACATTTCCAAATCCACCTTCATATCTCAATCCTAGATACCAACAGAGACCTCAATATTAAATTTCAGGATTCTCTAGCTTTTTTCTTTTACCCAAAAACCAATTTAGTACGATTTAGTAATGTTCGTACAGTTATAGATACCAACCTCAGATACTTAAAGTTATCTAAATATCAAATGTCAGAATATCCTTCACGTAATACCAAATTTAGTACCATTAAGTACTTTGTGTACATATATGCATTCTTCAAAATATCCGTATTTAGACTACAGAACATCTCCCATCTTCTCAACTCTACCCGTACTTTATTTTTTTTTTTTTTTTTTTATCTATACACACCATATTTTAAAATATTCAACTTTTTGCAAATAATTCAAAAGGTCTGCAAAGTTAACTGTTGTTCTAGTTTTTCAAATAATGTGGAGCACATACTTTACCACATTGCCTGCCGTGTGTTCTAGTTCCTTTGTAAAAGTAACAAGTGCTTTGTGGTTATGATTTGTTTTTTTCTCTCTTTTTTTTATTTTTTTGGGAAATATAAATAATTTTAAACATTTTTACAGACTACATTTCGAATGTGCATTAGAGTATAACAAAAAAATTCTAAAAGGTACTTTCCTTTTATTTACTGTTTGAGTTGCACAGTAACAAAAGTACGTAGAATACCTCTTAAAAGAAAAAAAAGTTTCCAAAAAAGGGAACTATTTGCTTTTGAATGGCAAAGGGTGTATAAAAGCAGTGGTTTTAAAAATACACGTTCAGCCTGAAATGCATATTAAGAGCACAATAATAAAATATTTATTTCTAACAGAAAATAACAGCCAATCTTGGTGTTGGCAAATTTTTCTCTAGGTAGTAGGCAATAGATCAGAAGATTATTATTTCTGAGAACATCATATTTAGTTCTTCCCACTTTTTTGGACGATATTTCGTAATTATCATATGATATATTTATTGGACATTAGCATATGGCGGCTACTTCGTTTGGCAATGTGGGAAATATCTAAATATGTCTAAGCATATTGTGTTATTTTCACGGAAAACTATATATGCCATAAGAGCTAAAATAATTAAATTGTTCCTATGCTTAGTACTAAATTTACTACCAATTGGTAATACCAAATGGAATTCATTTCCAAAACCATTTCGTATCTCAACAAATCAATATGGGCCATAATTCAAATTTTATGTCCATTTAGTACCTTTCGTACATCTGTGGTGCGTATTTCCAAGACCATCACCAATTCTGACCCCAACAACAATATGTAGAAATCTAACTGTATACGTCAAAAATAATTCCAAAATTCATGATTCTACCCCTATCAGTTCGCCCATATCCAAATTGTACCAAATTTAGAACCATGTAGTTCACATAAGTACGCATTTCCAAAAGTTATTTAATAACCCAATACTATATTCCCAAAGTAATCTTTATTCCAAATTTCAAGATTCCAACCATATCGGTTAGCCCAAATCCAAATTCTAGCAAATTTTGTACCATTTAGAACACATAATCACCTACATATCCCAAACCTACAATGTAATAGTAATCTTATTTCCAAAATTTGGGATTCCCTCTGTACCGGTACAATTTGAATTGTACCAAATTTAGTACCACTTAGTACACATAACCACGAATTTCCATAACTACTTACATACCCCCAATACTACAATGCAATGCTAATCTTATTTCCAAATTTCAGCATTCCATCGAAATTGAAATCGTACCAAATGTAGTGCCAATTAGCACACATAAGAACGATTTTCCAAAATTTTCCTACATAATCTTATTTTCAAAATTTAAATTGTACCAAATTTAGTACCATTTAGTACACATAAGTACCAATTTCCAAAAGTTCATAAATAACCCAATACTATACTCCAACACTAATCTTAATTTTAAATTTAAGTATTCCAACCCTATCGATTTGGCCAAATCCAAATTGTTCCTAATTGTGTTTCATTTAGTACAAATAAGTACAAATTTCCATAACTACCTACATACCTCAATCCTACAATGCAATAGTATTTTTATTTACAAAATTCAGGATACCATCTCTACTTGTTCTCCCAATATTTAAATATAAATAAGTACCATTTAGAACACATAAGTGTACTAAACAATGCAATGGTGATCTTATTTCCAAATTTCAGTATTCCAGCTCTATCGGTTAACATAGAAATTGTACCAAATTTAGTTCCACTTAGTGCTTTTCGAACTAAATTACCTCCATATACCAAAATATACCTCAATATCGAATTTAAGGATTTTGAATCTATTCCTTCACCCAAAAACACATTTAGTAATACTTAGTATTTTTCGTACAATTATAGTACACATTTCCAAACCACCTCGATATCTCAATTCCAGATACGCACGGAGACCTCAATATTAAATTTGAGAATCCCAGTCGGACTCCAACCCTATCCCTTCTCCCAATACCAAATTACGTACCATTTAGTACTCTGAAACACAGATGTCATCAATAATCTAAAATTGAGATTTCAGAATTGTATGTCTATTCTTCACGCAATACCAAATATAATACCATTCAATAATTTTCGTGCATTTGTAGTACATATTTCCAAGTGCCATTTAGTACATAGAACAATTCCACACTTCAACAATAATCCTAATCGAAATTATAGCAAATTTAGTACCATTTAGTACTTTTCGTGCACATAAGTACAAATTTCGAAAACTACCTCCATATCCCAATTCTACACTCCGCCAGTAATGTTAATTTCAAGATTTCAGCTCCTTCCGTTCTTCCAAATTCAAATTCTACCAACTTTAGTACCGTTTAGTACTTTTCGTATAAATGAGTACTCTTATTTTATTGACCCTACTCCTCAACCTTGACCCCATTAAAAATTGGTAAAAATGAAGTACATTTTATTACTTTTCGTACACATATAGTGCGAATTTCCAAAAACTCATTGCCACATCTATCATACACTCCAACAGTCACCCTCATTCCAAATGTAAGAGTTCTAGCTCTTCTGGTTTGTCAAATACAAGTGTACCATATTTAGTACATTAAGTACATTTCACACCGTTCTAGTACGAATTTTCAATTTCCAACCTTATTTGACACCTTCAGATCAAGAGTTATTCCTCATCCAAAATTTAAAGATTCTAGCTTCAGCCGCTTCATCTGGGCGTTGATGAATCGTTATGTCAGTCAATAAATCAGTTAATCAATTCCCTTACTTATTTATTAACACAGATATAAAAGGTATTCCAAAGGGGTTAACATAATTCGCCATTTCGAGTTATTTTTGATGAAATTTTAAGTTTTTTGGAGCACACATATCTCTTGATTTTTTTATTTGGAAGCCCTAGCTTTATTTCCCAGTTGGTCGCATTTTGATATTTTGTCTTCTCAGGGGAGCTCTATACCTTCACCCAATACCAAATTTAGCACTGTTTAGTATTTTTCGTACAAATTTAGTACAGAATTCTGAAACCACCCCCATATCTCAATTCCAAATATCAACAGAGACCTCAATATATAATCTGAGGATTCCAGTACTCATTTAATTCTTTTCGTACAATTACGGTACATGTTTCCAAAATCACATTCATATGTCCTGGCTACATATGGACAGCGACCCTAAGACAAATTTGCTAACAGCAAGATCTATCTGTTCACCCAATACCAAATATGGTACTATTTAGTACTTTTCGTGCATTTTTAGTCCACATTTCCAAAACCACCTCTTTATCAAAAAATAAACACCCATAATACGGTCTCGACTACAAAATTTCGAAATTCCAACTTACATTCGTTCACCCCATATCAATCTGTTCCAACTATAGTACCATTTAGTACAGTTCGCACTCTTAGAACACATTTCCATCCAACCTTGAACCTCATGCCCAATTTTCAAGATTTTTATTCTATTCGTTCACATAATACGAAATGGTACCATTTTAGAAATTAATTATCATTTTACGGGGACAAATACAACTTCTACCAGAAACATCTTTCATTTTTGGCTCAGGTATACAAATATTTTTTATGATAAAAGTTGAATACAAATTGAATATAAAATATACTTGCAACAAATTTTTAGCAAAGATAAACTAAAGTCAACATCAAAACTAAATCTGCTGTTCATAAATTGAAAAGTAATTCGGATATGACCAGAATCAAGTACTTTGACTTATATCAAGTTTGTAGTAATTAAAAAAAATTATAATTTTTTTCAAGTGGTTTGTAGTACTTAAATCGAAGTAGATTTTCACCACAAAAATGGGGTTTAACTTAAGTATTTTTGAGTATAGAAAATCTAATGGCGTATGAAATGATTACGATTTGTAAATATATAAATTTAATTTAAATTTTAAACAAGATCGCGCAAATTTATTATAAAGAACTTCATTCTTTATGAAATTCAAGGGGTAGAAGACACATTTTAGTAATTAAGATATAAATATAAGTAAGCCCCACTTGAAATCGGGAAGACTTACATACACAAAAGTCCTTTGTACGATTGAATATTCCATATATATGTACATATGTATACATATAATACAATATGCATTTGTTGTCTCAATTTATGAAATATTTATGTGCCGTACATTGCATGCATTTAAATCCTAAGAACAAATGAAAACCAAAACTCCAAGACCAGTAAATATTTGAAGTTGCAATGAATGTTACATAAAATATAAATGGATGTGTGTGTGTGTGTTGGTTTGTGTAAAAATACTAACATATATGCAAATACACTTTGAATTGCAAAAAAAAAACATTCAAACAGGGAAAGTGAGTCATAGCCAGAGCACGATAGAGATAAAAAGGGTTCTTTGGTTGTTAGTAAAAATGAAAACAACTTTAAAACTGAGCTCTCTTTGCACAGAGAAGGCAAAATCTTTGTTTTTTGGAAAATAGGGCTTCCGTGGCTGATCGATGGTAAATGTGAGAATAATCTCAAGAATAATCATGAGAATAATCACTCAAGATTATAAATAATGTGAGCATTATCAAATGCTTAAAAAAATACGAAATATTACCCTGTTTGTCATCGAAAGTACAATTTTAAATTTTGGACCCCAATTGCCTGCAAAAATTTTGCGAACTTAATAATTCAGAATCGTTTGTACACCTTCGGGCTAACAGTTACAAAGGGTACATATCATTTGATACTAATAAAATTGACATTATTGAAATGAAGGTTTCAAACTCTATGAATTTTTAGACGAAATCCCTTCCCTATTTTCTGGGTTGTGCAAACTACAATTTTGACAGGGAATATCCAATTTATTATTCATCTCAGGTTTATGCTTGAGAGAAATATTTTGATATAACAAGTTGTAAAGAATCGCCGACTTGTATCGCAAGTTGTGACAGATAAATGTATTGAAAATTGTTACCCTTTGTGGGAGAGGCACTAGAAAGGGTACGTTTTGGTAATTCGAAATTTAGACTCTTTGTGGGGGAGTTACCAGAAGAAACGGTCCGATCTCTATCATCTTTATAACAGACCTTGTGTTGATGGAAATATTGAGATATATCACGTCTCAATGGTATCGGATGTTATTTTCGCGTTTTATGACCTTCATGAATATTTAAAATATTGACCCTTGTGGGGGAGATACCAGAAGGAGAGGACCGACATATTCCATCTTCACACCAGACCTTGGGTTAATAAAAATATTTTAATGTGAGTAATTTAAAGATAGACAATCGGACTCTTACATCACCTTTTATAATTATTCACATTTTTGACCCTTTGAGGGAGGTGCTTGATGGAGTGGATAGATATTTTCAATTTTCGCACCTGATTTGCAAAGTTGGAGGGAAAATGGAATATCTTTCAGGGCAGTAAAATATTTTTTTTATTTATTTATTTATTTTTTTACCTATTGTGGTGGAGGTACCAGAAGGTGGTGGTGGTACCATCTCCAAACTCGATCCAAGTTTGATAATAATATTACGATATACCAAGTTTGGACCAAATCGGATACTCCCTTCGAAGGTTCTCGTGCGCACCAGCCAACAAGCAGACGAATGGGCATCGCTAGATCGACCACAAATTTGGTTTTGGTCCAAGAGACCTAGGGTCTAAACTCGGTACTTCGATGAGGCACGTTTTGATATATACGATATATACCCTCTGTAGGCATATGGCTGAGGGTATAAAAAGGGACCAAAAAGATTTCTTTGTTGATTTGCTCGAGGGCGAAATTGTTCGACCAAAAATATCCTCCTACAATATTGGCGAAGATTCTATTTAAATGCACGGATTTCGATTAATCTGAATCCGAAAATATCCAAAAGTGTGGAATAAGGGAGAATTTGTCCTCTCAAATTAGGTTATTTTGTGCTGTAAACTTTCGAAACGCAAATACATATGTCTTCGTTTTTTAGCGCTCTCTTCATAACCTCCTGCCCTTAATAAATATTAAAAAAAAATTAAATTTATCGAACAGTGTAATTGGTATCAAATGTAAAATTAGTCTTCGATTTTTTAACCTAAGCGTATCCCCATATTTTTTGAATATTTGGTCGAGTGTACTAATAAAAATTTTTGGTCCAATTATTCTGGTAAAAGTTTAAATTGGCTGGAAAACAAGTAAAAATGCAGCTAAAACTTTTCATATCCTCCACAATTAGGAAAAAACTTGAAAAATATAAAATATATAAAAAGGGGCCACAAAGACACCTTTCTTGACCTACTTAAGGGTTAAAATGTTCGACTAAAAAATCCTCGTATTTTTATCGGCAATATTGCCGAAGACACTATATATACCTGAATTGCATTGATTTCGAAAAATCTTAATCCGAAAATATCCAAAAGTGTGGTGGAGGGGTAATTTGCCCCCTCAATTCAGGTTATTTTGCCATGTAAACTTTCGAAGCGCCAATACACGTGTCTTCGTGTTTAGCTATTCCTTCATAAGCTACTGCCCTAAAAAAAGAAATTAAAAAAATAAAATTTGTCGAACAGTGCAATCAAATGTAAAATTAGTCTTCGATTTTTTAACCTTCGCGCATCCTCATGTTTGTGGAATATTTAAAAAATAAAATTTGTCGAACAGTGTAATTGGTATCAAATGTAAACTTAGTCTTTGATTTTCAGGTAAATATTGTAGCTTAAAACATAAAAATACCGAATATTGGGAGGTACCGTTATATTGGGGCTATACGAGAACGTGGCCTATTTACGAACTTAACCTACCTACCAGCAAAATACACGCGTGTGCAAAATTTTAGCCTTCTATCTCAATTCGTTCGAAAGATAGCGTCATAACAACATTCGGACATCGTTAAATCGACTTAGAATTTTACGCTGATCAAGAGATATATTCCCAAACTTCCCTCTTCCCCTTTTGTACTAAGTTTCCTATCCATTCCTAAAAGACAATTTTCATCAGACACCACATGTCGTTTTCCCGTCAACGCATAAATTACAATAAACTTTCCGTCGACATCCCAACATCTGAATGACAATAAAGAAGGTGGCGTGGCCACATGGGTTGGCATGCAAAATAAATGGACTTGATCTTGTTAAAAATGTAATTGCTTACTAAATATAAACATGTCGAAAAAGAAAACAACAACAGCAGCAACAAGAAACCACAACAGCCAACAGCAACAACTGGTGCATGAAAAAACAACAAACTCCTTTATCCTTACGAAGCACACTCACATACACATCTACACACCCATGCTAACTAATTATGATGCCTTTATGGCTGTTGGTGATGGGCCAATATAAAATCACGTCCATAAGAAAAATGTTGTTAACATAGCAGACAAACACACGCACACACACACACATGGGGAAGAATGTGTGTATGTATCAACTACGGAGAGTACATGTGCCAAATTAATTGACACATACATAGCCATTAAAAGACAACATTGGCTTGGGCAATGTAGAAAAACCAGCAAACTCACATATACACATACATAGACATGCATATACATTTAGGAGCCGATGTTCACTTTTTTATACCCTCCACCATACTAAGGAGGGTATATTCATTTTGTCATTCCGTTTGTAACTCATCGAATAATGATCCTAGACCCAACAAGTATATATATTCTTGATCAGCGTAAAAAGTCCGTCTGTCTGTTTGTTGTAATCACGCTATCTTTCGAACGAATTGAGATAGGAGGCTAAAATTTTGCACACATGTTTATTTTGTCAGTAGGCAGGTTAAGTTCGTAAATGGGCCATGTAGGTCCTCGTTTTCATATAGCCCCCATATAACGGTACCTCCCGGTATTCGGTATTTTGATGATTTTAGCAATATTACTCACCGGAATTGCTTCAAATTTGGCATTTGAAGTTTGAAATGGATACTACAGCCTATGACAGAAAATTATCTGGGCAGGTCCACGTTTTCATATAGCCCCCATATAACGGTACCTCCCGATATTCGGTATTTTGATGATTTTAGCGACATTATTCATCGGAATTGTTTCAAATTTGGCATTTGAAGTTCGAAATGGAAACTACTGCCTGAGACAGAAAATTGTCTGTGAAAGTCCACGTCTTCCTATAGCCCCCATATAACGGTACCTCCCTATATTCGGTATTTTACTGATTTTAGCGACATTATTCACCGCAATTGTTTCAAATTTGATGTTTGAAGCTCAAAATGGATACTACAGCCTAAGGCAGAAAATTGTCTATGCAGGTACACGTCTTCGTATAGCCCCCATATAACGGTACCTCCCAATATTCGATATTTTGATGATTTTAGCGTCATTATTCACCGGAATTGTTTCAAATTACGTATTTAGAGTTCGTAATGGGAACTACAGTCTGTGACAGAAAATTGCCTATGCAGGCCCAGATCTTCGTATAGGCCCCATATATCAGTACCTCCCTATATTCGGCATTTTGACGAGTTAGGGTACAATACCCACCGAAATTGTTTGAGATATCGTATTTGACGTTAGTAATGGATGGTATAGCCTGTGACAGAAAATTGTCTATGCTGGTCCAGGTCTTCGCACAGCTCCGATATAACGGTACCTCCCTATATACGATATTTTGATGATTTTAGCTACATTATTCACCGTTTATTTCAAGTTTCGAATTTGAATATGGTAATGGCTTGTGACCAACAATGCCTGTGTAGGTGCACGTCGTACAGGCCCTAATATAACGGCTATATTGGGTATTTTTGAAATGTTAACAGAATTTTTGGCTAATGTTATCTTCTTCGAAAAATTTCAAATTCCTTCTAAATGGCGGAGGGTATTCAAAGTTCGGCCCGGCCGGCTTTTTTACTTGTTTCATTTTGCAGAGGTATATATGTATGTGGGTATGTATACATGTTTCATAACCGAGAAACAGCATTAAGACAAATAAACATAAAATAAGCTTAAACCACCTAAAGCTATGCCATAATAAGGACCAGACCGACCAGACATTTTCTGTAAAAGCGGAAAGAGACAACAAAATGTACGCACAAACACATCGACACAATTTGAAGTAAATAAAAACGTACAACTCTTAATTTAGCTCTTTATTTGTAATATCCCTAATAACTACCAGTCAGCCAGCCAACCAGAGACACACACATATTACCGTAAATTGTACCGGCTTAAACAGATGAAGCCATCACATCCATACATGAATGCCGGACATTTAATGCTGGACATAAAGTTTCAAAAGCCAAAAATGGACATTGGCAGTTTGACAGTTTGTGCTAAGTTTCATTTGCAACAACGTTTTATAAAGTTTCGGGCAACTTTATTTGAAATTGTTGTTCCATCTAAAACTGCTGACATAATTTTTGATCATCGTGACTTAAATACGAACAAAAAATACTTACATGTTTATGTTGATGCCCCAAAACATTTCAAATTAAATTTGGGGCAATAAAAAAGATGACTTAAGAGAGAGGGATTTTTATCAGTACAAAATATGATGAGATTTTTTGGTCAAACTTATTGTGCAGCGACATGGGGATCAATGCCAAGATAGTAGAATGGAAATTCTTAAGAAAATATATTTTAAATTTTACACTATCAGCCGTATGGCTAGATAGGGTATATATCATTTGATTCAGCCAAAACGTACCTCATACAAATGACGATTTGGACTCTAGGTCTCTTTGGAGCAAATCCGTTTCAGGACATTTGGATTCGATCTAGCGATGTGCGTCCGTCTGGATGTCTGGCTGCATATTGCGTACGATAACTCTCCAAGCGAATATCCTATTTGATCCAAACTTGGTACATCATAATATTATTTTCAAACTTAGATCGAGTTCTGAGATAAGCAATGTCGGGCCACTTCTTCTAATTCTTCCCCAAAAAAGGTCGAAACTTTCAAAAAAGAAAATATATATTTTACTGCACAGAAAAAGAAAAGATAATCCGATTTTGCCCCAACTTTACCAATCTTAATATTACATCAGTGCTCTGTCAGGTGTGACAATAGGTCAAAATTTTGAATAATTCTAAACTTTAAAAATTACAAGTATCACAATAATTTTACTCACACAAAATATTCTGTGAAGATGGAATATATCGGTCCACTCCTTCTGGTACCTCCCTCACAATGGGTTAACATTTTGAATAATCATGAAACTTTTAAAACACGAAATATACGTCCAATTTCATTCAGACTTGGCACATCTCAATGTTTCCATAAACACAAGATCTGTTATAAAGATAGTAGAAATCGGGCGATTCCTTCTGGTTTCAGGATTCAAGTTTTGAATAACCAAAACGATTTTAAAATCCGAAATATGCATCCGGTTCTCTTCATATTTCACTCATCTCATTATGTTTACAAATACAAGATCTGCTTTGAAGATGGTATATATCGGTACCTCCCTAACAACAGGTCAAAAATTTCGAATATTAATGAAGCACATATAACGCGAAATTAACATCCGATTCCATTCGGACTTAACACAAGATCTGTTATAAAGATGATAGAAATCGGACCATTCCTTCTGCTACCTTCCCCACAAAGGATCAAATTTTTTTGAATAACAAAAACTATCATAAAATCGGAAATAAGCATCCGGTTCTCTTCATATTTCATGCAGCCTATTACTTTTATTAACGTAAGGTCTGCTGTGAAGATGGGATATATCGGTCCACTCCATCTTGTACCTCCTCCACAAAGTGTCAAAATTTCGAGCATCCATGAAGCTCATAAGACACGAAAATACTATCCGATTACATTCAGGCTAACTATTTCCATCAACACAAGATCTGTTATAAAGATGTTATACCGATTGGTTTCTGGTACCTCCCCCACATAGGGTGCAAGATTTTTGAAAAACAAAACGCTCAAAGAAAGTGAAGCATCCGACAAATTGCTCACATTCAAGTACAAGGTGAGATAAAGAACTGCAAATGCGAGGAACCTCATTTTGTAACCATACTTGGATGGGGCGTGCTGAGTGCGATGGTACTGAGTCCTGTTGGACTGCGGCCAAAATTTTTGCGTGCCCAAGGCTTAATACACCCTCCAGAATTTGTTCGCGATAATATTCGGCATTTATTCTGATTTCACGTCGATTAATACGAGCGGAGAGGACCATCAGAGAGCGACCACCCCTATTACTTCCAGACCTAAATAACAAATATCGGGATCCCGGTCTTATTCTTTCATCCAATACCAAATTTTGTGTAATATAGTAGTGTTCGCACAAATATAGGACGCATTTCCAAAACCAACCCCCATATCTTTACCACAGACACCAACAGAGACCTAATTAACAGACTTCGGGATTCCAGCCTTATTCCGGCACCCCTTACAAAATTTAGTATCATTTAGTAGTTTTTGTACAAATATCTTAAATATCTAATCTCCATATCTTAACCACAGACACCAACAGAGACCTAAATAACAAATTTCGGGATTCCAGCCTTATTCCTTTACCCAATACCAAACTTAGTGTTAATTAGTAGCATTCGTACAAGTATCCTCCATATTTTAACTGCTGACAACATCTGAGACCTAAGTAGCAAATTTCGGGATTCCAGCCTTATTCGTTCACCCTATACCAATTTAGTGTCAGTTTTCGTACAAATATAGGACGCATTTCCAAAACCACTTCCAAATCTTAACCACAGACACCAATAGAGACCTTAATAACAAATTTCGGGATTCCAGCCTTAATCCTTTATTCCTGATTTAGACCTGAGAACAGATTTTAAAGGATCATAGAGATTTCAAAATATTTTTGAATTTTAGTCCAGCCTTATTCCTTTATTCCTGATTTAGACCGGAGGATAGATTTTAAAGGATTTAAATAATATAGATTTCAAAATACTTTTGAATTTTAATCTTAGTTTTTCCAATATTTTCTATATTTTGTATGTATTTAAAGCAATTTTTAATTTGATAAAATCCTTCTCAAAAATTTCCCGAAGTATCAGGGATTTCTGCGAAAGCTCTAACGAACTTTCGGAGCATGGCTGCAATTTCATTGTATTTATCTCCTCTTTAGACTATTTAATAATAGTTTTGATTTTAATTTATATGAAATATCCTCGGAATATATCTCCTTTTTGTCTAAAGCCTCTACCAAGTTTTATAATTCATCCACACATCTTTAAGAGTCTCTGATATTTAATGATAAAATCTAACTTTCGTCCTTCACCAAACTTAACATTAATTTGAAGAGTATTTGACGTAACAATTTCAATGCCCGAAAACCTTTGCCAGCAAAAGGAAATTGCAACTTAAGACGTATGTCTTATCTGATGAAAATGGTGACGACGTTGTGTTTCAACAGCCAACCATTTCATGCGCATTTCATTTCAACGCCAGCACAACTTATTTGAAGTTGCTTAGTTGAGGCATTAATCTTATTAAGGCTATGGATGAAAAACCGAACAATTTACATAATTGGGAACTTGGAAACAGTTTGATTGATTGCCTGATTTAGTTACAAAGACCTACGACACACACACACACCCACGCACATACTCGCACTCACACCCGGACACAAACACTCGTTGCTGCTGCTCTTTGTCAAAAACATCTTTAACCGCAACACTACACCACTTGACTATTCAGTGGTTGCGAATTTCATTTAAGTCCATAAGCCGCCTACTTGTTCATCAATTGAATATTCCATTAAATGCCGACACATAGGGAAAAGGATGTTCTTCGGCACACGTTTGCAGGCACACTCTTACGCACACTTACATACCATCCATGTATGTGGTGGTATATTTTGCGGCTGTACGGAGGACATGGAAGGATTGTACAAAGAATTGGTTGTGCTTAATTATGTACGTAATTAATATTCTTAACAGAAGCAGAATCTAATTGTTCACAAATTTTCTCATATCCATAGCCAGGAGTTTCACAGAAACAACACAGACACACACACATAGACTGGCAGAGATATGTATGTGAATATAGACAGGCATCCAGGCACGTATCTACGCATTCATATGGTATTTAGAAATTTCTTGCATCAAAAAAAAATGAAGAAAAACGAACACATTCTACTAAGGATGTGTTTGTTTTGCTAAAAAGGAAATTCTTCTAAACAACCGCAGGAATCTTTATACTCTCATCCCATGCCATTCTCCCGCTCTCTCTCTATCTGTCTATTTGTTTATCAAACAGAGCTGTGTTAAAACTTTCTTATTTGTAAGGATATCCGATGATAAAGGGTTTGCTAACTACGGTTTACACAAAAGGGGTATCTATTGCAGAACTTCAAAGACAAAATAAAGAGCGGGGAAACAAAGGGATTTTGCCGAGAGAAAGGGGGGAATATAATAAAATAAAATTGGAGAAGAAAAGGGGTAACTTTGATAGAATGGAGTTTGCCGGGAAAATATCGCCAATACCAAAACAATATCTTCTGTCCATTTAAAAAGACTTCCACTCATCAATGGTCCTAAAATAGTCCTATGTTCACAGAAGGACCTTTAAAAATCACTTAAAGGTATTCTGTTTATAAAAAGTTTGAAAATTTAATCTAGTCCTAGAACTCCTTAAAATGTTCTACTGGATGTAGGAAATTTTAAAAATGTTCCCATGTCCTAGAAATCCCGTGAGAATGTCCTCTTGTCATAGAAAATCTACAAAAGCCCTTTGGAAGGTATTCCGTTCACTGGATGTAGAAAATCTTTATAATGTCTCAAGGTCCTACTTTAAAAGCCCTTCTTTAAAAGTCTAAAAAGGGTTATATGAGTCTTTTAAAAGGTCTTCTGACAATATAATCCCTTTAAAGATCTTCCTTTAAGATACGACTTTAAAGTTCCTAAGACATTTTGTAAAGTTCCTAAGACTCTTAAACACGACTTTAAAGTTCATAAGACGTTTTGTATTGAAAGATCCATGGACAGTCTCATAGCCCCAAGAGACTCTTAAACACTTGCCTTATGGTCCTAGAAGACTCTTGTTATTGAAAGCTTTTGTGGGTACTGGTCATAGAAGACTCTTATGTTTTGGGGTCTCATAAGATCTATTAAAGGTTCTCTGATCCTGGAAAACCATTCCTCTGATCCTGGAATGTTTTCTGGTCACATAAAAACTTTAAACGGTCTAGAATGAACAAGACAGTAGTCATTGGAGACCTGTTATAGGACTTCTGGACAAAGGTCTCCTAGTAGACTCTTCGAATGTTTTCTGATCTTAAGAGACCTATAAAAAATCCTTTTGTAGTCATTGAAGACCTATAAAAGGTCTTCTGGTAGTAGAGTACCCCTTCTGGACATCTGGCCATAGAAGAATCTTATGTCTCCTGGTAGACTTTACAAAGTTTTCTGATCTTAAGGGGTCTGTAAAAAGTCCTCTTGTCCTGAAAGATGTATAGAATGTTTTCTGGTCATATAAAACCTTTACAAGGTCTTCTGGCCATAAAAAAAATCTGTCTAAGGTCTTTAGAAAAAGAGAGAGCTGTCAGAGCTGAAAGTGAAAGCCTTTTGACAACAGAAGACCCGTCGTAGTAGGTCCGTCATTCCACCTCAGAAGAAGAAGAAGGTCTTCTGATCTTCTGACCTGTGAGGACCTGTGAAAGATCTGAAGGTCTGCCAAAGGTATTCTGGTCAACGAAGACATCTCAAAGGACTTCTGGCCACAGAGGACCTATTAAAAAACTTTTGATCACGGAAATCATGTCAAGGGTCTTATAGACCACAGAATACATATCAAGGCTATTAAGACCACAGAAGACCTGTCAGAGGTCGGTTAAATGTCTTCTGATCTTTAAATCTTTTATTAATTTTCTCACAACAATCTGGTCTTCTGACCACAAAAGACCTGTCTTATTAACACAGAAGGCCTGTAAAAGATATTCTCAATACAGAAGACAAGTCAAAGACCTTCTGACCCTAGAAAACCTTCCAAAGGTCTATTAACCCGTTATAGGTCTTTTGGCATACGACCCGTCAAAGGTCTTGTATCCAAAGGAGATATGTTAAAGATATTTTGATCCCTGAAGATCTGTCTTCTGCACAGAAAAGTCTTCTGTCCGAAGATAACCTGTCAGCGGCCTTCTGACCAGAGAAGAACTGGTGTCGTAGTTCTCAGACCACTGAAGGTATGTCAAAAATTTTCTCGCAGAAGAAGACTGCGAAAAGTGCAGTGAAATGGCCTTTTGACCTCAGACCTGCCAAAGGTCTCCGGAACACAGAAAACCTATCAAGGGCTCTTTCAACGCAGAAGAAGTGTCAAAGGTCTTCAGATCACAGAAGACCTGTCAAAGATTTTCGGATCACAGGAGACCATATCCGAGATGTTGTGGCCACAGTAGACCTCTGATATGTCTTCTGACCACGGAAGATATGTAAGAGATATTTTGGACTCAAAGGACTGCTAAGAGGACTTCCGTATTTACAAGTTAAAATTTTAAAAAGTAAAAAGTTTAAAAAGGTCTTTAGGTCAGGCTTTAAAGGGCTTTCTGACAACGGAAGAGCTGCAAGAGATTCCTTGTCCATTGAATACCCATTTAAAACTTTTTATCAATTGAAAACCTGTGACATTTCCCTGTGTCCTTGATCTCAGAAAATTTGTTGAAGTTCTTCCATCTACAGAATTCCTGTAACAGGTCTTCCATTCATTGGATCTATGTAGAAAGTTATGATTACGAACGACCTACAAAAGTCCTAGAAGGTCTGAAAAAGGACCTCTTCCCCAGAAATTCAAAAAATCTCACCTATCCAAATAATCCAGTGGAAAGTTCTTTATCCATAAATATTATTACACTATTTTTATAGAACTTCTTGATTTTTGGGAGTCTGCAGATATAAAAATCTTCAATTTCTCTTAAAGTCATTTTTGGCATTTCTGATCTTTCAAAATTTCTCATTTCATCATTCCACATCAAACCCTTTGTCATTAAAGACAAAGATTCTCACATATATCTCTTCCACAGTTCACATACCCCTTCTTCCAAAATTGCGGACATAAAATGTAGGGTGAATGAACATTTTTGTCGAAATCAGGTGGATAATTGCTGGGTGGTAAGCCGAAAAGCAAAACACAAAGAAATCCTCTTTAAAGACTAAGCAAATTCAAAACAGAACTCGAACACCCACACATACAGACGCACATATCAGGCGTGAGCTATGCTGTTCAGCTCTGCTCTCGTATGGTATGGATGAGAAAAACAAGCGGGACCTTAACTAAACTAAAAAGAATTTCTGTTATGCAAACAAATACCTTTTGGAAAAATTCCCATGTTGTGCTTTAATGTTCGTTGTAGTTTCCCCAGCCATTTGGCATAGTTGTCGGTGTTTAACATAAAATCTGTTGTTAATTTTCATACGAAATTCCAGCTTCTTATTGAGCTTAAATAAAATCATCATCATTATAAAGGTTAGCGAAAATAGCAATTGCGATGGAGAATGTTGCAATGCTTGTGAGGGGATAGATGGTATGTTCATATCCCAAGGGCCAAATAGAAGTAAAATATAGAGAAAACAGCAGGGAAGCATATATTTTGTATGCATTGCAAATCCTTATGGACAGATCATGGAGAGCGCTTCCAAAATACTGAGGTTTTTTTTTTTTTTTTTAAATAAGGATTAATTTTTCAAGCAATTTGTTAATTTAATTCATAGACAAAGCAATAAAATAAACACAATTTCCAACGAAAGCCATAAAAAAATCCTTAAAACTCGCCAATGCTAATTTTCGCATAGCTTCCAAGGACTTGCAAAAACTGCTCTCTTATTTAATTCGCTGTGTAATTTATTTTTATGTATATACCCATAACTTGGTGTTTCACAAACATAGCGGAGCTTGCAAAAATACATAAATATTTATAACCTTTATTGCAGCAGGAAGTAATATACTGCGTTCAGGGCATTCGTGCTAATAGTAAAGTTATATATTATACAATAAACTCAAACTGGCCCCCTTCGTTTTTTAGACAAACAACAGAGTCTTATGGCGAAAGCAGGCAGGCAGGCAGGCAAGCAAGCAAGCAAAGTAAATGCTTAATACAAATAAACTTTATTAACTTGGCTTATGGTGAGCAAAAAATGGAGGAGGTAGAGAAAAAAAAAATAAACCTGAAAAACAACTGAAATCCTCAGTTGCTTGAGCTGTATTACAACTCAATGTCGGATATTGCTGCCAAACAAAGAGCTACAACACGTAGCAGTGCACATGAAGACAACCCAGCAAGGGATAACAAATTATCAACACCGTTGTCCTCGTCCTTCTTCTCATCCTCGTCATCATCATCATCATTTTCATCCTCAACCCATGCGTCAAGGTAAAACCAATATTTGCTTGATTTCGGAAAAGGGGGGAGGGGGTGTAAGCTTTGGCCATAACAACAATATCAAATGTTAACTGTGGAGGATTATTTTCCAACAAAATATCTAAAGTACCGCCAGCGATACTGCCAGTGTATTTACACAACATAAAAATCAACGAGATTTTATTCAGGATTTTTTTCAAATTTCCGATTTGTTGTATTAGATATTTGTGCAACATATAATGGGGTGTTGGGACAAAATAATACAATTTTTTCCCTCCACCATTCTATGGAGAGTATATTAACTTTGTCATTCCTTTAGTAACTTCTCGAAATACTCATAATAGACCCTACAAAGTATATATATTCTGGATCAGCGTAAAATTCTAAGATGATCTAGCGATATCCGTCTGTCTGTTGTAATCACGAATTGAGATAGAAAGCTAAAATTGTATATACATGCATAGATAACCAGTAGGCAGGTTTAGTTCGTAAATAGGCCATGACGGTCCATGTTTTCGTATAGCCCCCATATAATGGTACCTCCCGATATACGGTATTTTCATGATTTTAGCGACATTATTTACCGGAATTATTTCGAATTTCGTATTTGAAGTTCGTAATGGTTTCGTATAGCCTAGACAAAAAATGTCTTATGCAGGTTCACGTTTTCGTATAGTCCCTATATAACGGTTTTCACTTAAGTGGTAGTTTTCGGACTTTTTTAAATTTTTCAATTTCCTTCCAAATGGTGGAGTGTTTTAGGGTATTTTTTTACTTGTTATATTTTAAGTTGTCAAAATATCCATGTGTGATGTGTGAAGAATGTTGTGCATTGGATTTAGTACCCAAATATTTAGTGCCAAAATTAGATTTCAGAATATATGGCCATTTCTGGAGAAATCCTTTGAACAGGATAATTTCATGGGCCAATATGCCCTCATACAGAACATACACAACCATGGCAAGCCTATGAAGAGTACTATCTATTGGCGCCAAAAACTGTGTAGGGCTATTGGACAGACTTCGAGGTATTTGGTTATTTCTGGAGAAATACTTTGAACAGGATATTTGCATTGGCCAGGAAATTTCTTCCAGTCTAACGTACGCATCAATGGAAAGCTTATGAAAAGTACTCTTTATAAGCTTTCCATTCATTTTTATGTTAGACCAGAAGAAATTTCTTGTCCTTTCCATTGAAGTGCATGTTGGACTGAAAAAAATGTCCTGGAAGGCATATTGGCCAATGGAAATATTAGTTTAAAGGATTTCTCCAGAAATGACCATAACCTCGGAATATGTCAAATCTTCTTACATATTTTATAACGCAAATGGAGAGTACTCTTCATAAGATTTCCATTGATGTGTTTGCTCGATCGGAAGAAATTCATTCGGCAAATATTGAAAAATGAGCTCGGGGTACAGCCATTGAAATTCCAAAAAGTGCAAGAATTTTCACCGCAACAGAAAGAAAATAGACTCTAAAGAGTTCCATCGCTTGTCCAAAAGTGGTGAAATGCCGAATTTGGTTTTCTCCGATGAGAAAACATTCGTTGTTCAGCAGTTTGTAAACAAACAAAATGATCGTGTTTACATGCCAAAGAGGTCAGCTGAAAATGTGCACCTTCGGTTGGCCACCAGAACTCAAGCGCCGGCCATGGTGATGGTATGGGCCGCCATAATAGCCGATGGTCGCTCTGCGCTCTTATTAATCGACCGTGGCATCAGAATAAATGCCGAATATTATCGCAAAAATATTCTGGAGGGTGTATTAAAGCCTTGGGTGGGCACGAAAATATTTGGGCCGCAGACCTTGGACATTCCAACAGGACTCAGCACCATCGCACTCAGCACGCGCCACCCAAGAATGGTTACAAAATGAGGTTCCTCGCTTCATTTCCAGCGCATAATGACCACATACAACCTCCCGATACTAATCCGTTGGAATATTGTGTCTGGAGTATTTTGGAAAGCACGTTTGGCATTAAAAAATATCAAAGTGTCGATCACCTCAAGCAAGCGCTTCGCCGGGAATTTAAAAAAAAAATAAAATTTAAAAAAAAAAATAAAAATTATGGCGTTTGACTTTGTTGCAGTTTTTGTTTATCTCATCCTGTAGAGTGAAGGAAGCCTGTATATTCCAAATCAATATGAAATGGGCATTATTGGCCCTTCCTTCGGAACCTACTCCATAGAGGGTCTACAATTTAAATCATCCTAACATCAAAATATATTTTGATTATCGTTGACTGATGGTATACATCTGTCGACAAAACCGACTGATACTTTTTAACTTGTTTTCGGAAAATTCAATATTTTCAACTGAATATAACACAAAAAAATCTCAAAAAAAGTTCAAGTCGGCTTAGCTAGCAATGTGCGTCTTAACGGTCCAGCTTTGAAATTTCGCGCAAAATTCGATATTTATCTTCGGATGCTAGTAATTAAAAAAACCTTACCGATTTATTTGTTTTTGGATGATTCCCTTGGAAATTAGGGCTATTTGTGTAGGTTTAAATATTCAAAACATATCAAATTCCAGTCACCAACAGATATCCTAATTTTCAGTTAAACTTCCGAAAATATTGCCACCCATATATTCTCCCAATCATAGTCTTATTTTTCTCTCGTTGTTCTCGCATAACAACCGTATGTTGACTCTCTAGCTCCTAAATACATACATATAAATATTTAAGATGTACATTTTTCTGATATACTCTGGCACTTGTAGTTGATTGTGCGTTCCAAGTCATAAATCCCTCGAGTGCTAACACAAATATAAAAGAGGATAAATGTACTCCAAAAAAAAAAAAAAAAACAACATGTATACAAAGTTTGTATGTCTACTGATATCCGTCATAAACAATATCACATACATACTCAATGTTAAAGCAAAGCATCCTAACTTAACAACAACGGCACGAACAACAACTAAAATTGTGTTCATGTTCCCACACACACACACACACATTGTAGTGGCGGAAGAGTACCAGGCATCAAAGTTAAGTTATTTTGTGGGTCGGTTAAAAATACGTGTCCTTTATTCCAGAAAAGGATCAAGTACAATGTCATGCCAGGGGAATGAGTGTTAGTGATGGGGGGAGGGGGATGAACATGTGTGTGGCTCGTAGTTGAATGGATTTATTTGAAATACTTGAAATTAGAAAAGAAAAACATTGTCTCCTTTTCATTCTTGACATGGCTTAAAGTTGTTGCAACTAAATCAAAAAAGATTTTGGAAAAATGAAAAAAATCTAAACGAGTTAACAAATGACAATAAACAGGTTTTTGGTATTCAAAGCGTGTATATTTTTGTTGCTGTCTTTTACAGTTTATTGAAATTTATTTAGTTGATTTTGTTAATAATTCTGGGGTGCCGATGGGAAATTGTTATTTGATATTTTTGGGATATGGAAACTTTGGCAGCGATAAGGGTTTATTTTCAGCAATCGAAGTGTCAAAAGTTTCGATATTGGTTTGGATGTTTTTAATTTAACGGTCTTGGTTGGCAATGCTTTTAAGAAATAGAAATGAAGGTGGAATGAATTCAATTTGAAATAATATGGCAAATAAAAATATAATATTTCCGAAATTTTCGTTTTTTTTTTTCTGCAGAATATTTTCTTCATATTTTTCTAGATTACTTGAAATTCTGTAAAATATTTATATCTGTAAAATATTTATAAAGAATTTTCTCGGCAGAAAACAAAAGTTTTAGAAAACCATATTGGCTTTATAAGCAGAAGACTGTAGAGAGAACGGGTAGGTGATTTAGTGATTAATTCTGGAGCCCATTTCACTACCACATTAGAATATGTATAACATTTAAGTATGGAATATCGACAATAGATCAATATGTCTCTGGAACCACAGGTGATATAGAAATAATCTTGCTTGATATTCATAAAACTCTTCAATAATTCTAGAGGTAACAATTTTGATTGGGTTGATTGGCAGAAAAATGTTCAGTGGGGCCTATTCCACACTCTGGAACCACAGGTGATATAGAATTAATCTTGTCTGATATTCCGAAAACTCTGATATAATTCTAGAGGTCAAAATTTTGGGTTTGATGAGAAGAAAAAGCCTCAAAGGGGGCCCTCTTTCACACTCTTAAAATTTTTGATTTAAGATTCCTCGAAATCCATGCATTTTAGGTATACAAGATCTTTGGGAATATTGCATATAAGAATACCAGGAATAATTTGGTCGAGCGAGTCAACGCTTGAGGGTTCTTTTTGGTCCTTATTTTAAATATGGTTAAAAACTCCTTTTACGCGGGATCGTAGCAACCCATACCACAACTGCACTAAATAAATTTCTAACTAGATCCGTTGTACTATTATATTTTAATACCATCACTCAAAAAAATATTATTCTTGGCAAAATCTGGAAATCTCGAAATTAATGAAACCGGGAACATACTATATATGGCCGGGTATGGGATTATACAACTTCTGTACCAAACGGTGGACCTATATTGATAATTTTTTGTAGCCAGCCTTTCGTTGGCATGTGGCTTTATGGGATCTACTGAAAAAGTTTTTGCTAAATGAAATTATATGTAGAGAATATACAGAATGATGTCCACTTTTAGACCTCGACTTGAGATAATCGACATTGACCATGCATGTATATAATAGCATTTTTTAAATATTTTTCTTTCTTCAGCCGTAGGGCTGGATGTTTTTTATGAAATTTCTGAAGTCTAAGTGCATTGAATGTTTATAAGATTAAGACCCACCAACGACCCATAGTCGTGATTTTTTAAATAATTTTTTCAGAAGCACTAAAGACCCAAAGCGGAGATTTTTTAAAGATATTTTTGCATTTTTTTTTTTAATTTTTTTTCTAGGCTCCTAAAGGCATAAAGGCATGGATTTTTTAAAAATTTTTCCTAGATTCGCACAATGCCCAAAGCATAGATTTTTTTAGGTTTTTTTTTCTAGACTCCCACAAGGCCCAAAGTCGTGGATTTTTTAAAGATTTATTTAGACTCCTACAGATGCCAATTCTTGGTTTTTAGAAGATTTTTTTTTTTTTTTTGAGATTTTTAATCAGATTTGTCACAGCTAGGTATAAAATACGAGAAACCAAATTATGGATTACAGACATTTTTTAGTAGGGAAAATATAAAGTAGAGGATACAAAAAATTTTTAAAGTTAAAAAAACTTTATCGCAGAAGTGAAGAGGCTTTCTAATGATACCCATTTTGTACATATCAGTTTTGTAGAACCGGATAAAACCCGGACATTCGGGTCGAATAACACCCACAAAAAAAAATACAATTTTAAAATAGCTCGCCGATAAGGATGTGTATGTCCTCAATCGTTTTTGGATACATTTTCCATAATCATGGGGATTATATCCGCTACTTTCAAGAGAAGAGGGTTATACTTTTTTTGGCTATAACCCCAATTTCATTATGGGGCTTATGACCGAAAACAAAACCGTCATAATTGTAATGGGGAATGTGTCCACGGCAGCGAGGGACGCAGCCTGTCTAGGTTGAGTCCACAACGATACTGAAGTTAGTTGAGTAGGTTTGTTAGGGCAGTGAAAAAGGCACAGCGTGTCATGTACGACTGTGCCACTACGAGTTGAGATGGTTGCATCATCCGGATATTAACTGTGCCACCATCCGGATATTAACTGTGATCTTCTGTTGCGATTGGAGGGAGATGATCTCCAAGAACGGTATTCATTCTATATTCTCAGTGAATCCATTCAGTCCTGCTGATCTAGAGGCTCTCTCTTATATCTTTCTCTCTCTCCCTCTCTCTCCCCCTCTCTGTCATTATTACCACGTGTGTGGAAGACCTTTAAGGTGTTCGACATGTGGTTCTATCAGAATTGAATACGAATTGATGCGGCTGCAACATCCGGATCTTTATTGTCCCAAAACTACTCGTGTTGTCGGGCCAGCCCTCGCTCCTCAAATGTGATGAGACATGGTCTCCGAGTACTTTACTCACTGTACATTTTCTCTCTCTCTTTCTCCCTCTCTCTCTCTCTCTCTCTCTCTCTCTCTATAACCATGAAGTTTTTCCCTACATATCTGGGAGACTTTCGATATGGTCGACATGTGTCATGAGGAGGCATCCCGTTGGGGTTTTAACGTCGGCGCTCTTGCAGAAATAAATAATTTTCCACTGCATAGCATAAACCACAACCGAACCGCATAGTGTACCACAGACTGACCTATTTCGTTGTAAGAGGTCAACAAGGTTTCCATATCAGTTTATCAAGTACTGCAAGCAAGAGACTTGAGAACCTTGTTCCTGCTTCCAATCTCATCGCAGATAGCTGTGGTATGCATGGACGACGTGGAAAGAAAAAATCTGCGGTTGTAGAACTCGTAGGTGCCCGTTTTTCCAACCTTATCTGTTGCAAGATAGTTGTAAGATACCAATGAGTCATTGGAAGCAAAGGAAATATGGACACTGCCACAAGTCATCCTCACTCGTACTAAATTTTTGGTACCTCCCCAAATTTTGTCGAAATTTTGAATAATTCTGATTCTCAGCAAACCGACTGATATTTTCAAATTGGCTTCCTATTTCTTTCACGTTTAATTCTTCAGATATAAAATGTGTCCTTCAATCTTGTCATCCAATTCGGTTTCTTAGTATAATGCAGAAGTCCTCCCATTCCAATCAACATATTCCCTCCGAAAAAATTCTGCAACAAAGTTAAAGGCCATATTTTTTTTTTAATTTTATTGAATGAAAGCAAAAAATATCGGAAATATCATCAAATTTTAAAATATGTTTAGATTTGTTCGAATTGGTCATCTTTGGCACGAATTATGGCATTCAAATGGCCAAAGAAACCGTCACACGCTGCCCGAATGTTGCTTTGCGGTATTTTGGCACACTTTGGTATTTTTTAGTGCCAACCATGCTTTCCAAAATACTCCAGACACAATAGTCTTGCCACATCCGGAGATTTTGGTGACCATTGTGCCCTGGAAATGAAGCAAGGAACCTCATTTTGTAACCATTCTTGGATGGAGCGTGCTGAGTGCAATGACGCTGAGACCTGTTGGAATGTCCAAGGTCTGCCGCCAAAATGTTTGCATGCCCAAGGCTTTAATACACCCTCCAGAATATTTTCGCGATAATACTCGGCATTTATTCTGATGCCACGGTCGATTAATACGAGCGGAGAGCTGCCATCGGCTGTTATGGCGGCCCACACCATCACCATGGCTGGCCCTTGAGTTCTGTTGGCCAACCGAAGGTGCACATTTTCAGCTTACCTCATTGGTCATTTTGTTTGTTGACAAACTCCTAGACAACGAATGTTTTCTCATCGGCGAAAACCAAATTCGGCAGTTCACCACTTTCGGCCAAGCGAAGCAACTCTTTAGCTCTTTTGACTCCATTTTCTTTCTGTTGCAGTATAAGTTCTTGTTTTTTTGGAATTTCAATAGCTTCACCCCAAGCTCATTTTTCAATATTTGCCGAATGGAATGTTGTGATATGTTCAGCCCATGGGCCATTTTTCGGCCACTGCGACGCGGGTTTCGATCAAGTCGCTTCTTTATTTTTCCAACCATTTCTGCTGCTATTGCTGCTTTCTTCCGTCCACTTCCTTGACGTCGAGCTACGCTACCATTATAACGTAACGAGCGATGGTACGAGACAAAAAAGGTTTATTCACATTTAAATGCTGGAGTGCTCCAACGATAGCCACTTATGGTTTTCCAGCCAAAATATAAAGAAATCACACTATCAAGCTTGAATTCCATCACGAGTAACTTTTTTCTGGAAAAATCTCACCAAAATGCTTTTTTAGGCTTATAAACAATATAATGAGCTGTCACCGGAATAATTTTAACTGCTGTCGGACAAGTGGCTTAGAAATGACAGCACTCTGAAGTTGGTTGCAGTTTTTTTCATTTCACCCCGTACTTACCCTTAAAATAATATATTGACAGAATTCTGAAGTTGGTTGCAGTTTTTCATATCATCTTGTACTTACCCTTTAAAATAATATATTTCCTTTCAAAAGTAATTTTCACCTGGATATTAAGCGACATACAGACGCACCCCAACAAAACTGATTGATGTATGAATTTACTTCAGATTCGACAAAAAAAAAAAAACACAAAAAAACTTCATCTATCCAGGCAACCGAATTTCTTTTTGGCATTTATGAACTTCTCCAAATGTCAATTTGAACATACATTTCCCCCCTTCAATTCAGAGCCAAGCAGCTAGGGCACCAGGTCATACTTCAAACTTGACTATCAATATTCTCATTGGATTCATGTTGCAAATAAAAACAGGTTGATTGTTGTTGTTGTCGTTGGATGGACGAACTCGAGTTGTTGGGTTTATGCATTGGGGCTCAATTAAACTTTTCAAATAAATCAAGTAACAGCTGCAATACCTTTTCGGTCTTGTAGCTGGTTGGTGGGTCCCCTACACACCATTCATTCTTGAAACAAAAAAAAGTTTTTTTTTTTTCTTTTTTTTTTGTGTTTCGGATAGACTTGGGGATCGTTTGCACACTTTTGAATAAATATGCACGAAAATGTGAAATAATAAATTGTGAATGGCTGGGCAAAAAAAAAAATATATATTCAAACTCACGCACACACACACAGGGAGATTAAAAGCGTAAAATATGGCCTTTCCTTCCGTTTCAATTGATATCCGTTGCAACAAAGTTAAGCTTTTGATTTGTGATACTTTATCAATGTTAACATTATGATATTTGAAAGGAAAGGCTCTTGACGCACATACACACGCACACACCCAGGACCTTTGCCTATCCCCTTAACGCTGTTGGCTGACTGAGTGACTGCATTTGCCAAAGGACCCTAAACATATTGAAACTATAAACCAAGACACTATAATTCACTAGACATTAGATTTGGTTTGTTATTCTGGTCTCCAAAGCCAAAGGAGGACACAAAACCACCAGCAACAACAACAACAACGAAAGTTGATATTCTCCCAAGAATACTTCACAATATTGTTGCTTTTGCCATTGAACAACATAAATCCTTATCGATTTCCAAACGGGCAAAAGTAAAAATAATAGAAATAAATATTAAAAAAAAAAAAAAAAACACAAATGTCCTTGTGTTGGAAGATGAATAAAAAACCGGGAAGAGAAAGAAGAAGAAAAAGTCAACAATAAAAACTATTCATGTTTCTTTCCAATTCGCTGTTGTGGGAAATATGAAAAAAGTGCTGCTAAGGACTCTTAAGAATTGTGCAAGGAGGTTTTAGCCTCACAATCGCATAGAGAAATGTGTGTGTGTGTTTGGGTATGTTTTTGATGAGAGAGGAAAAATAAAAACTCACAGCCATTGTCAACAATTTATGGCAAAACATGCAACAAGAAAATAAAAAATTCATAATGATTTATTTGCAATAATATTGCATTGGTGGAAAACGATGCTTAAGGAAAGCCATGGTCTTGAAAAAAAAAAACGCTCAGAACTGAAGTAGTCTCAACAATTAAAAGAAAAAAATGTTTTAGACGATTAAGGAGATGTCGGATATTAAAAAAAGTTATTTGAATTATTATCTGGAAGACAGTGGTGTGAATGATGTTGTGAGTAGCATAGCAAATGTTTTACTGTTGACTAGATCTACTATTTGCCCCCTTTATAACCCTAAACGGAATCGATCTTCCTTAATATCAGAAATCAAATTTCGTGGCTGGTTTAAGTTAAACCTAAGTTTAGTTCACATGTTATGCTACATCTAATATATTTTCGTCAGAACTTGAAAACTTTCTTTCTGTCTACAAAGAATTCAATATTTAAATATTCAAAATGCAGTTAATGACATGGCTCTGCGTCATATTCAATTAGGCTTTTATAAATAAAATTTTTTTGAAACTTCTGAATTTCATCAATTCATTAAAAAAAATTTCGAAATTTTCTTCAATGAATTGATGATATACGTATATATGTATACAAAAATTTGATATTTTTCAAAATTTCAAAAAAAATTTTTAATGAATTGATGATATTTAAAAAAATTCTCATTTGGTATAGGAGAACAGTTATAGTACGTCTTCGAATATAATATATATATTTATTTATTTATTTTTTTATTTTAATTTAAAAAAAATTAGAAAAAAAAATATTTGGACCTGAACACAAGATTCAGGATTTGTCAAAAATTTTGTTATTAGTATCTCATCTCATATCTCCTCTAATTTCGGTTGCAAATTTTGGATGTGGGCAGTAGGAGAAAACCGTACACATTTCACATTTCATTCGGGGTATGACTAATAAAAATTGTGTCCATTCGTGGAAAGGGAAAGGGCCGATATTTGACAATATCAGTTACTCGTTACACATTATATGACATATATTCTCAATTCTACGTTATTTTGATGAAGGGTGGCATTAGTTTTGATCTTAAAAAGATCTATTGTGACAATTACACATATATTTTGCTGTCTTTCTGATAGCTTTCGAATAACCGGTATCAGTCGACGATTTTGCCTACAGATGTATACCCTCAGCCAATGTTCGATTAATTAAATATACAGGGTTAAACGAAAAAACTGCAACCAACTTCAGACTGCTGTCATTTCTAAGCCACTCGTCCGATAGCTGTTAAAATTATTCCCGTGACAGCTCATTATATTGTTTACAAGCGTACAAATGCATCTAGGCGAGCATTTTCGAGAAAAAAGGTTATACGTGACGGAATTCAAGCGTGATAGTGTGATTTCATTATATTTGGCTGGAAAACAACAAGAGGCTATCGTTAGAGCACTCCAGCATTTAAATTTGAATAAATCATTTGTGTCTCGTACCATCGCTCGTTAACGTGTTACAGGTTACAGCGTAGCCCGACCTCAAGGATGTGGACGGAAGAAAACAGCAACATCAGCAGAAATAGTTCCAAAAATAAAAGAAGCAACTTGATCGAATCCCGCTTCGCAGTCGCCGAAAAATGGCTCGTGAGCTGAACATATGGCAATATTCCATTCGGCAAATATTGAAAAACATGTTAAAAAGTATCGGTCGGTTTTGCCGATAGAGAGCCAATGTTCGATTATTTAAAAATATTTTGACTTCTGTTATGATTATTCAAATGTTTAACCCTTTATGTAGTTGGTTCTGAAGGAATTGACCTATATTGTCCATTTCGTATCAGACCTAAATAATATATTGTGACGTGCTAGGTTTGGGCTGTGTTGTGTTACGGAAATTTTGGGATGTACCAAATCTTGAACAGAATCGGATGTCAATTTCGCTTTTTATGAGCTTCATGGATATTCAGAATTTTGAGCCTCTATGGGGGAGGTGCCAGAAGCAGTGGACCGATATACCCCATCTTCACAGCGGATTTTTGGTTAGTGGAAAGAATGGGATGTGTATTTCACATAAAGAAAACCTGATGCTTATTTCGGATTTTATAAACGTTTTGGTTATTCAAAATTTTGACCCTTTGTGGGGGAGGTAGCAGGAGGAATGGCCGATCTCTACAAATTTCGCGTTTTATAAGCTTAATGGATATTCAAAATTTCGACCTTTTGTGGGAGAGGTACCAGAAGGAGTGGACCAGATTCCATCTTAACACCAGATCTTGGGTTTATGAAAATATTGTGATGGGATATAAGACTTATAATTATTCGAAATTTTGACCCTTTGTGGGGAGGTACTTGATGGAGTGGACCGATATTATCCATTTTTGTACCTGACCTAGAACAGACGAAAATATTAGGGTTTGCAAAGTTGGAGCAAAACCGAATTATCGCTTCTCTTTCTGTGCAGAAAAAAAATATATTTTTTTTTTTGAAAATTTTGACCTTGTAAGAGGGAGGTACCAAAAGGAGTGGACCGATATATTCCATCTTAACAACAGACTTTGAGTTAATATTAATATTGGGATGTGTAAAATTTGAGGACAATCGGACTCTTACATCACATGTTATGAGAGTTGTAATTATTCAAAATTTGGATTCTTTGTGGGGGAGGTACTTGAAGGAGTTGACCGATATTGTCCAATTTCGCACCTGACCTAGCACTGATTAAAATATTAGAATTTGCAAGGTTCGAGCAAAATCGGATTATCGTTCCTCTTTCTGTGCAAAAAATATTTTTTTTAAATTTTCGACCTTTTGTGGGGGAGGTACCAGAAGGAATGGAGCGGTACATTCCATTTTCACACCAGACCTCGTGCTAATAAAATTATTGGAAGGTGTGAAATTTAAAGACTATCGGACTCTTACATCACAATTTATAAGAGATGTAATTATTCAAAATTTTGACCCTTTGTGGAGGAGGTCCCTATTGGAGTGGACCGATATTAGGATTCGCAAAGTTCAATCAAAATCGGATTATCCTTTCTCTTTCTGTGCAATAAATTATTTTCTTTAAAAATGATGACATTTTTTGTGGGAGGTACCAGAAGGAGAGTACCGATATTGGACATCTCCGAACTCGATCTAAGTTTGACAAAAATATTATTATGTACCACGTTCGGATCAAATCGAATACTCCCTTCGAGAGTTATCGTGCGCACCAGCCAGCCAGACAGACAGACGGATGGACGGAGATCGACTCCAAATGTCCTAAAACGGATTTGGTCCAAAGAGACCTAGGGTCTAAAACCGTTATTTCGATGAGACACATTTTGGCCGTATCAAATGATATATACCCTCTGTAACCATTTGGCTTAGGGTATAATGAGCTCGGGGTAAAGCCATTGAAATTCCAAAAAGTGCAAGAACTTACACCATAACAGAAAGAAAATAAGCTCAAAATAGCAAAAGAGTGGTTTCGCTTCGACGAAAGTGGTGAACTGCCGAATTTGGTTTTGTCCGATGAGAAAACATTCGTTGTCCAGCAATTTGTCAAAAAAACAAAATGATCGTGTTTACTTGCCAAGGAGGTTAGGGGAGATTGGACTCTATTCTCATCATTGAAAACATTGATGCTTCGAGAAGGTTCTAGAATTGAATCTACACCCAAGCGAAGCGGTTGTATTCCTTTCTCACTAAATATTGCTTGAGTCGAGCCGAATAGAGAATAGAGTTGACAATCGAAGAGGGAGATTGGACTCTTTTTTCATCTTACAGGGCCACTTGAAATAATTTTGCATATATTTCCTTAAAATTCAAAATTTAGCCAAAGTTACCCGTAGGATAAATATTTTCGCGAAATTACCTTTTTCAATCAGATATTGAATTGTTTTTTTTAAATGACCCTCATAATAATAGTAATATTGTCAAAATTTCTTTTTCCAATCACGCTGCACTCACTGTAGCCCATCGAGACCCACTACCCTTTAACCTAAAGATGAGAGAAAACTACGACATCAGAAAAAAAATCCCAAAACACAATTGTTTTCCTTTCGTATACCAACACGATTACAAGACACGATGCAAAAAAACAAAAGAAAATAAAATCACAAGAAAAAAACAATGATATAGTGTTTTTTTTTTCAACGCTCTAGTGGTCTGGTCCTTCTTCTCCTTTTTTCCTGCTGTTTATTGTTGTTGGTTGGCAAATTGATTTAATGCATAAACTTTGGTTTTAATATTCCCCACTCCTTCGCCTTATGCTTCAATGGAGCTGTGGTATGTTGGCTTTGTTGAGCGCAGTCTGATAGTTTGCTGCCCCACCCCGTCCCTTGTCATTTTTCTCCAATTCTTTTGCCTTTGGAAATCCTTTGAAGTAATAACGACGGTGTGGTTATTTTCTTCCGTGTGTTGGTTTTTTTGCTTCGGTTTTTTGTCTCTTCTTGTTTTACTTTTAAAAAGATTTTCCCAAGAATTATTTTATGGAATTTTATGGCTGGTATGTTGCTGTTCGCCTGCAATTGGGGTTGGGGGTTTTAGTTTTTATGTCATTGACAATTTATTTTTGTTTAACCGCACACTTTACACAGAGACCAAGAAGACCACCATCTCCACCACCCCCACAGCTCGAATGGGTGGTTTTTGCTGCAGTTCCTCTAACTTTCTTATTTGGTTTTAGTTTCAAGTTGAAGGAAGTTTCTTTGCTTGCATTTTTTTCTGCTTCTGCTTCTTGCCAAGATAAACATGAACATTTTTGTCAATATTTTTTAAGCTTGCCAGGAATTTCCTTATTTATGAAGAGAAGGTAGTTTTAGTAGTTTTGAGCGCGCTAAGCCATGGATGGCTTTAGGGTTGGATCAGGTTAAGGGAGTTTCACTTGGCGTCCTTTTTTTCTTGTTTTTTTTTTTTTGTTTTGTAGTTAAAAGTGATTTTGTACTTTGGTATGTCCTGTTCGTAATTCCAAGTAACTAATCTGTTGTTGACAGCTGTCATAAGTTTTAGGAATGTTTACAAATTCAATTATGAAATATCTTTTGTTTGAAAAGTGCAAAATAGGGAACAAGAAAGTTTAATTTGTACAATTAATCTATGAACAACAATTCTTCTCTCATTCTCTCTCCCCCCTCTCTCTCTCTCCCCACCCTCTCTCTCTCAGAAAAAAAAAATATGAAATAAAACTTATTTCTTCTCTTTTTCCCTTTACAGATGATGAAAACTCCCACATACATGCCATACTCACCAATGATAATCTAATCGATGGCACCATTGAAACACCCACTGAACAATATTACATTGAACCATCACACCGCTACTCACCGGATCTCCAGGATGCGGGAGTACACACGATTATCTATAAGTTAAGCGATGTAGATCAACCATCGAAATCCTCTAAGGCCGAACACTGTGCCAGCGAGAGGCTCAAACGCAGCATGCTAATGGATGACCTGAAGCGAAGAAAGTCACACAGCAACAAAAGTGTGCGAGAGGAGTTGAGGGGAGACATCAATGGTGGCGTTGGTGATGGTTTTCAAACAAAAGAACGTGTCAAAAGATGGCTGCCGGAAGAGGTAAGTTAAAAGTAACTAAATAAAAATTCCAAATAAAAATATTGACTTTTTTAAGACCCCAAGAATAATATAAGCATGGATTCAGTCATATCATGGATGTTTGAAAAAACATTGTTTTTCAAAAAATTTTTGAGGACTAAAAACAAAGTCACGAAGGAGACTATTTTCGAATAATTTTTATACCCTCCACCATACTTGGAGGGTATATTAACTTTGTCATTCCGTTTGTAACTCCTCGAAATACTCATGTTTAAGTTATAAAACTAAGACACAAAATTGTCTGTGCAGATCCACGTCTTCGCATAGCCCCCATATAACGGTACCTCCTGATGTTCGGTATTTTGATGATTTTAGTGTCATTATTCACTGGAATTATTTCAAATTACGTATTTAGAGTTCGTAATGGGAATAAATTCCGTGACAGATAATTGCCTATGCAGGTCCAGGTCTTCGTACAGGCCCCATATATCATTACCTTTCTATTGTTTGAGATGTCGTATTTGAAGTTCGTAATGGATGCTATAGCCTGTGACAGAAAATTGTCTTTGCTGGTCCAGGTCGTCGCACAGCTACGATATAACGGTACCTCCCTCTATACGATATTTTCTTGATTTTAGCTACAGTATTCGCCGTTTGTTTCAAGTTTTGAATTTGAATATGGTAATGGCTTATGACAAACAATGCCTATGTAGGTCCACGTCGTATAGACCCCAATATATATTCCGTATTTAGTAGCAAGTAAATCAAATTTGGTGAAAATGGGTTCAGATATAGCTATAGCTCCCATATTTATGTTTCATCCGATTTAGTGTTTAAGTTCTCATATTCGTAATATGCACTCGAGAACAATAGTGTTTGGAACCAGATATCAGACACAGCCCAGAAATAGATCTCCCAAATTTTATCAAGATCGGTTCAGATTTGGATATAGCTCCCATATATATCTTTTACCGATTTCGGATTAATTGTACACCAAACGGCCAATAACAGTCCAAATGACCTGAATTTGGCACATCCGACCGAATTCAGTCTAGAAACAGGTACATCAAATATGGAGAAAATCGTTTCAGATGTAGCTTTCATATATCTCACATTCGTAACATGCACAAGAATGATGTTTGGTATGAGATATCAGATACAGCCCAGAAATACCTCTGCCAAATTTGATCAAGATCGGAATAGAGATTTCTCTTCTTTGATAACTTATAGTAACATTTGATGAAGAATACTTTGACCTGATCCTTTTAAAATGATGCTTTATTGGAGATTTGTGTACAAACTCACACCAAGCACGGCTTCAACCCTATAATGTGTTTTAAGTATAACTCTTGACATCTTGTAGGATATATAATAGAATTATGTGACAAATAATTTTGTCGAATATTTTGACTTTGCTACGATCCCGTTTTAATTTTTTTATATAAATTTTATTATTTTTAACAAGAATAATTCTCGTTTATTTATGCACATTAATGGCGAAGAATCTTAATTCGAAAATTTCCAAAAGTGTGAATTTTTTTGCCCCCCTCCATTTAAGTAACTTTGCTATGTAAACTTTCAAAACACCCACACACGTGTCTAATTTTTTATCTCTACTTTTATAATCTGCTGGCTTTTTCCCGTAATTATTATCTGTGTAGCACAGTGCAATCAGAGTTTACCATGTAGGTGGTTGGGATGTTGATGTCCAGGTCTTCTGAGATGGACTGGGCACTCGTGGTTCAATCGCTCGGAGACGGGTAGTTCACCCTAGCGATTCTCCAGAGAAGATGTCCAGGTTGTATTAGGTTTGCAGCTCACTGTGTAAATATTTGGAGATAGATACCTGCCTAAAGCTGAATTTGAATCTTTTTGATTTCGAGAATTTTTAGGAGTGTTCTAGGAGTGACTTAATCTTGAAAATTTAAGATCTGTGGGTGTTTTTAAAAATAATATTGAGAGTATATTTAAGGACTCCAAAAAATTTCTTAGCACCGGCATAATTTTCGATTAAAACATATCAAATTTTTTGATTTATTTAAGATTTTAGTCATAATTTTGTCTTCCAAAAGAGCAGGATTTTGTATGAATTTATTATTGGGTAAGACCGCAATAAAGCGCTGGTACCTGATAGTCCATACTTTTGTAGTTTCTGCCACAATTTCCATCCCAATTGGTTACAATTGAACATTTTTAAGTTCTTGGCGGCTAAAAAATTGACCAACAATTGACTTTTCATTTCGATCTAATCTTATTTTATGTGGGTTTTTATTTAGAAAATTAAGTTGAAAAAGACAATAAGAGCGAAAAATACTAAATGCAGATCCTGGTTTTCAATATACCCCTTTCAACTATGGATCTCGAATATTGGTGTTGTGAGGACCTTGACCGTTTTCCAATACTAATTTAAATTTATAATTTGAATTATTGCGAAAAATGCATCCCCGCCGAACTTAATACCCTTGTTGAAGTTTAATAGGAATTACATTTCATGGATAACAATAACTCTTCTGGGACTCATTGCTTTAGCATTTTAGATTTCTTTAAATAAGGCCTTTTTCAATTATTCAAAAATTACAAAAATAGGCTAATAGTTTTCTTTGAAATAAAAAAATCTTTGATTTCTCATTTTTTCCAAATCGTTGAATTCATATGAACTCTAAATTTGATATTCATTCATTGTCAGCTCAATTTTTCTCTCTGCAATATTTGCATGAGTTACATTGACTTTTCGAGAAGGCAATGCCATTATTAAAAAAATAAATAAAATCTAAATAATCACATTTGAAATTGACTTTTCTAAAATTGCTTATATATGTGTATATGTAAACACGAATATGTATATCTCCTTAATATTCTCACGTACAAATCATCAGACTTAGTTATTATCCAGCAGACAAAAAAAAAGCAGCAAATTATTTACAAAACATATTCTTGTTTTTGCAGCTGACAGGATTGTATGTGTCTACACACATTATACATATACCTCAGAGATATACGTTCTTAACGAAATAATTCTCTCAGATATATTCTCCATAACATATTGTCTGTTCTTAAGAAAATATGCATATTTTCGTGGCTTAAGTACGTGTGCCTGTCTTTGGCAGAACATGCATTTTGATTGGTTTTTGCGCCAGCCACGCATTTTTTTTTGTTTTTTTTTTTTTTTTTTTTGTTTTGTGGAATTTTAATATTTTCACGATTTTTTTCTGTTTTGTTGTCACCGTCTACAGCACACAGCCTGCTGTTGCTGTTGGAACAATATTTACAACCGTTTTTGCCCAATGTATAAAATGTCCTTAAAAGGCCATATTATTGGGAGAGTGTGCATTGTGTTGTGTGTCTTTTTTGCTGTAAAAGAACAGCAGTCAGACACATCAGCCATTTACTGGCTTAAAGTGGTACCCATTTGTCAATTCTTTTTTAAGTATACATTTTAAATGTCAATTCTCTCCTGAGTACATGTATAATGAACATTTTGAATTTACACCGTTTCCATGGACATCTAAGAGCTATAGATGCATGCGTGTAACGTTGTCCTTACAAGAAGATAGATAGTTTGAACTGAAATTTAATTGTTTGCAATATTTATAGATCTAGTGTATGAATTTTTGTCTTAATTAAAAAATTGCTTCCGATTTATATATAGTTCCTGTACATATTCCTCTAATTTTATATAAAGAATGCACCATCACTATGCCACACTTGCTCAATTTTTTTTTTTTGGATTATACAATCCATTGTCGGTTGCCTAAGTAGGACCTAAACTATACAGATACTTGCAAGTGTCCACTCCTTTGTCAGTCCACTTTACAATTTTGAATCGTTCCAATAGTTCGTGTTAGGCCTTTTTAGTACACTAAATGCCCAATTTTTTCAGTTTGGAAAACATTTTAATCAAAATTTCAGACATCGTAATATGTTTATATAATATAATTTTCAAATGTTTTTCTCTTTTTTCGGAAAGAATAATAGGAAAATGTTTACCATTTACACCAAAAAGTCTTCGAAAATGTTCAACTTGAAGTTTACCCAGGAGGATATTAGTAAAACCATTGCACAATGGAACCACGTCCAATTTTTCTGTCCGCAACAATTTCAACGTCTCCATATGTTAACCCTAGAAACCAACAGTGACCTCAATACAAAAATTTCAGAATCTCAGCTCTATTCCTGCACTCAATACTAAATTTAGTAACATTTAGTACGCATATCTAAAACAATCCTCATCTCTCCATCCTAGACACCAACAGTGATCCAAAATTAGAACCATTTAGAACTTTTCGAACAATTTTGGTGCGCATTTCCAAACCACCACAAGATCTCGTCACCAAATAACAACAGAGACATAAATAACAAATTTAAGGATTTCAACTCAAATTTAGTACTTTTCGTGTAATTTTAGTACTCATTTGCAAAATTGTTTCATATCTCAATCCTAGACACCTACAGATATGACAATATAAAATTCCACGTTTTCAGCTCTATCCCTTCACCAAATTTAGTACCACTTACTATTTTTCGAACAACTATAGTACGCACTTCCAAAGCCTTCTCCAAATCTCAGACCCAGATACCAGCAGATACCTCAATATGAAATTTCGGGAATTAAGCTCTATTCCTTCACCCAATACCCAATCTAGTACCACTTAGTACGTTTCGAACAATACCGGCTTCAAATTAACAAATACCAAATTTCAGATTTCAAGAAACATCTATTCACCCAATACCCAAGTGTACCAAATATAGTACTTTTCGTTCACTTCTAGTACACATTTCCAAAACCAACTTTAAATATCGAACCTACGACCAACAGGGATCCCAACACTAAAACTTGGAAATATCAGCTTCATCTGTACATATTTCCAAAACTACCGCCATATTTTATCCACGGACGGATTTCTGCTCTATTCCTTTACCCAATACTAAGCTTAGTACTATTTAGTACTTTTCTTAAAAATATAGTACACATTTCCAAACCAATCTCCATATCTCAAATCCAGATATCAACAGAAACCAAAATATCATTTTTGAGGCTTTGTGCCCTATTCCTTCACCCAATACCAAATTCCGTAACATTTAGTACTTTTCGTACAAATATGGTACACATTTCAAAAACCACCTTATACCTCAATCCCAGATACCAACGGAGACCTTTAATACCAAATTTGCAAAACCACTTCATATCTCAATTTCAGATACCAATTGAAACCAAAATATAAAATTTGAGGATTCCTGGCCTATCCCTTCACCCAATACCAAATTTTGTAACATTTAGTACAAATATGGGACACATTTCCAAATTACCGCTAAATCTCAATCTCAGATACCAACAGTTATCAAATTTCAGAATTTTATTTAGATTCCTTCAAACTGCGCCAAATTTAGGTATTTTCGTACAATATGGTATACATTTCCGTAACCACCCCGATATGTGCAAGCTGTACATGAAGAGCGACCTTAGACTAAATTTCAGACTTCAAGCACTATCTTTTCCCCTAATACCAATTTATACCAAATATAGTACTGTTTAGTACTTTTCATGCGCTTATAGTACATATTTTCAAAAATAACCACAGACACCAACACTGATATCTATATCAAATTTCAGGATTTCCAGTACCAAATTTGGTACTATTTAGTACTTTTGTATAAAACCACCTCCATAACTCAATTTCAGATACCAACAGAGGGCTCAATATCAAATTTCAATTTTCCATCTCTATCCTTTCCCCAGTACTTTTCGAACAATTATCGAACACATTTCCGAAAACACCTGCATATCTCAATTCCAGATACCTTCACCCAATACAAATTTAGTACAATTTTGTACTTTTCGTAACTTTTCAATCCCAGACACCTCAATATCAAATTTGAGGATTTCATCTTCATTGCTTCACCCAATATCAAATTTAGTACTATTTTGTACTTTTCGTATTACTATGGTACACATTTCGAAAACCACCTCCATATCTCAGATAACAACGGAGACCTTCAATATCAAATTTACAATCTCAATATATATCAATTTCAGATACCAATTGAAAACAAAATATAAAATTTTGAGGATTCCAGGCCTATCCCTTTACCCAATACCAAATTTAGTACTTTTTCGTATAAATACAGGTCGCATTTCCATACCACCGCCAAATTTCAAAAACATTTACCATCAGTAATCTAGCTATCAAATGTCAACAGCTGCACATGAACAACGACCCTTATACCAAAATTTTCGATTTCAAGCACTTTCTTCTCACTTCATACGAAGTTGTACCAAATGTAGTACTACTTAGTACTTTTCGTGCACTTGTAGTTCACATTTCCAAAACCACCTCTTTATCACAAACTTAGCCCCAATAGAGACGCCAATACAAAAATTCAAATCTCCAATGTCATTCGTTCACCCTAAAATAAACTGTTCCAAATTTAATACTATTTGGTACAGTTCGCACACTTGGTACACATTTCCAAATCCACCTTCATATATCAAACTTACTTTCAAACCTCCAATCTCCTACTAAGATTCAAGTTTTTAGCTCTATCCGTTCGCCTAATATCAAATGGTACCATTTTAGAAGTTTAGTACTATTTTTTTACTTTTCGAAACTTAGAAGTTCGAATTTCCAAAAATTCTTTGGTACATCTATCCTGCACCCAATCTGTGACTCTTATTCCAAATATCACAATTCTAGCGTATTTCGCTTTTCCATACAAAGTATTCAAGTTTTAGTACATTTTAGTAGCTTTCGTACCCTTTTAGTACGAATTTCTTACACATGCATATACACCAAGACTGACCAACGTGCAAAATTTCAAGTTTCTAGCTTCAGCCGTTTTTTTTTTTTTTTGGGCGTTGATTCTCAGGCAGTCAGTCTGACATTTCACTACTGTTTTTTTAGATATAGAAGATCACTATAGCTCTCGTATGAAAAATATATATGAAGCCTTTTCAAATTCATATGTTCTATATAGGAGCTAATAAAATAAGTCGAAAACGACCCGCGAGATATTTGTCTGCTCACACTAGTAAATCTTTGGATCTCATTATAGCCGAATGACTTGAGTTCCTTATACCTTGTTTTTCATATGCCTTGTTACAGCCTTGGGTATAGTACATACTCAGCGATCCCCTTTTAAGAGCACATGGACCTTAATTACGTAAACCACAATTTCGAAAAACTTTCTTCTTAACTCGGTATCCCTGTACCTACACCTTACACCGATATCATACAATAACCCTGAAATGGTGTTATCGACAGCCATAGGAATATGTGTTTCCGTTGCAATGTACCCCCAAAATGTCGGTGTATATTATTTGTATTTTTCGCATCACTCCCCTGCTTTTGCTCCCATCTCTCCATTCCCTTCCTGTACCATAATAACCATACACGTACGTGTGTATTAGTTTTGATTGACAGTTAATTTACAAAAATTTACATAATAGAGTCAAATACATTTTCATGTATTTCGTTCGTTCGTTGGTTCGCTCATTCGTTCAATCATTCATTTTTTCGCGTTCATTCTCTACATTTTGTCCCTGGTGGTGATGTTACACGAACTCCGGAGGATGTCAATCTATTTTTTTGGAGCATCGGCCACACTTGTACAAAAAAAAAATAAAAAAGTGAAAAAGTCGAATGAAATTTTATTATTAAAATTTAAATTCGATTTTTATTTTCTGTTATCGAATGCAAGGGAAATAAAAACAAAGGAAGGAAAAAAACAATTGCATGGAATGACTTTTTTAGTTGTTTTTTTATATTCACTCTATTAAAAGTGCTGTTTAAATGGCATCAGTTGTGGATAATTTCATTTTTGTTTTAGTTCAAATTATATTAAAGCGATTTGACAGTTAAAAATAAATAAATTCTCATGGAATTTAATAGGAACATTTAATATAAAAATAAGGAAAATAAATCTGAAATACATACAATATGCCATTCACATTTTGAGTTTTAGAAAATCTTTATATTTCGTTGAACCGAGAAAAGTTCTTTATAAAATATTATTTCATACATATATTTTTAGCAGCAAGATCTTATTTACACTGGCATTTTCCAAATAAAAAAATGTATATCCTCGGAATGAAAGCTTAGAATGTGAAATGTTTTATAAAATAGATGTTAATTTGGTGTTCAACGAAAAATTTCATATTTAAGATCGGCTTTTATTTTCCACATCACTAACTTATCCCGATTTGACGAGGCTAGAGGTGTGCCAATCTAGCTCGATCGAACGAGCCAGTTCATTATCTGGTAGTATGAGTGATATGAAGCGAAGCAATTCGCCGTACGGCCTGCTGGGCATACGCTTAAGCCAGTATAGGCCTGTTGTGCGCTCTAAACTAATGTTTTTTTTTTTTTTTTTTTTTTGAGAAGACGGATAGTTTACTGTATGTTATATTTGAAATTCAGTTGCCTTTATGAAATTTCTTAACTGTCTTATATCATTTACCATGGTCTGATTAAGGTCTGGTATGGAGTCGTTTCCTAAGAATTGGGATCTGATATTTGCAAACGCTGGGCATTGGCAGGGAAAATGTTCCAATGTTTCGTCATCTTCCCCACATGCCCTGCATACGCTGTTATCTGCACATTATATCTTGTACAGACGAGCATGTAGACCCAGGTGCCCCGAAGGATGCCTGTTACCTCACTGATCTCCTTCTTACCTAGTAATGAAAGGATCTTCGTTTTTATCTCATCGGGATCGTCTCATAAGATTTTTGCATACGTTTAGTAACTAGTGAGCCAGATTAACATAGCTCTAGACAAGACCCTTCAGGACGACCAAAAAATTCATACGATTTGATAATTTACAATTCTAAATTTATAATCTTAAATTTCAACATTTGATACATGCCTTTAGGTTACATTTAGAATCACTTTTACAAAATATGGATCATGCCGGTCCACGTTTTGGTATAGCACACATATAAGGGTGCAGCCCGATTTCAAGTATTTTTTAAATTTTAGCCATATTTTTCAATTTTTATACCCTACAACACTATGTGTTGGGGGTATTATAAGTTTGATTGGGCCAGAATTTATGTAACACCTCGAAATATTGGTTTCCCATATAGGAAAGTATATATGGATCTTCCTAGCTCGCCGAGCTGAGTTGATCTAGCTATGTATGTCCGTCCGTCCGTCTGTCCGTCTGTCCATGTTAATTTGTAATCACTCTACAGGTCGCAATTATGGTCCGATCTTCACGAAATTTAGAATGGAGGTGGGACTAGGGTCAGAATAGAACCCTATTTCTTTTGGAGATGAACGCCAAATGTTTAGGGGTTGAAATGGACCAAATACTGAAAAAATGTCGGATTTTGCAGTAGCTATACAGGTCGCAATTATAGACCAATCGACGCGGAATTTCGCATGTAGCTAGAGTTTAGGGCGGGGAAGAAGCCTACTAATTTGGGTGGTCATCGGATAATATTTAGCGGGTAAAATATACCATATATTTTTTGTTGAAAAAATTCAAAAATTTTCATTAAACCGCGAATATTTTAAATCCCGGCGAAATCACAAAGCCATCACAAGGTTACTTCTGACCTTTACATTGGTCTTAACATCCAACAAATCGGATATATAGCAAAATATGTGCGATATATGTCTATCAAAGAAGATATGCTTGAAAGATCTCTTATATGTCGAGAACGGCTGAACTGATTTCGACAGTTCTCATTAATTCAGAATGGCCTCTTGGCAGGAAAGAAAAAACGTCTAAAAAAATCGCATAAAAATATCTCTCTAAAGATGAAAATATTGATTTTGTAAAATTTTCTCATATTTTTTCAATTTTGTCATATTTTTGGCATATTTTCATTTTTAATTAACATTTGGTAATATTTCTACAGCTAACAAAACTAAGTAGTTGGGATATCAGGATATCATATAAAGATCGCATTTATGGCCCGATCCTTACGAAATTTTTCATGGGTATAAGATGAGGGTCAGAATAAAAGCCTACTCTTTTTGGAGATGATCGCCATATATTTAAGGGTTGAAATGGACCAAAAAACTGCAAAATTGTCGGCAGGTCGTAATTATCGCCCGATCCTCACGCATATTTGAATGGGGGTTACCGCACATTGCAAAAGCCAAGCAGTTTCTAATGGCCATCCAAAAATATTCAATGTGTGAAATAGTTTGTCAACTTTTGTAGACAAAATACGAAAGTGTCCATTCCAGAGACTTGTTGGAGAATTTACAAATACAGGAAAGACGCACTTCTGACTATTTCGTTAACGCTGATTTCGTTAAGGAATATAGTCAAATATCTGTATCTCATATAGATGCGTTTCAGTCAAAAACCAATAATAAATGTTAATCTTTTGCCACTTCTGAGAGATTATTGGTCTTTGGGAAATATTGGTTCCAGATCTAGGAAGACCATTTACGTGCAAAATCTACCAATTAATTGGAAATGAGCAAATTAGTTTAAGTTGCTATTATTCGTTTTTTTTTTTTTCTTTCTTTTATTATTTGTCACAATATCTTGTAGAATTCTTTCGAGTATCTCGCCTATATAAACTGTATCATTTATTATAGTGTTGTAGGGTATTCAACGGTCGGCCCCGCTCGACTGTAGCCTTTGCTTACTTGTTTTTTTTTCAAATTTTGCAATTTTTGCTTGAGTCCTTAGTAAGAAGGAACCATCGTTGCAAAATATAGGTCCATACCCTCATAGGAAAATATCCCCTGATTTCAGCAATTACCGGGGTCTAGACCACATCTTCAATTGTTTAGTCCTTATTTGGCATTAAGGAGGTACAAAATCTCTTCGCAGAAAATTTCAATGTAGGTCAATGCTTCGGAATAGCAACTTTATAAAGGTACCTCCTGATTTTACCTGTTTCGAGGGTTTACCTATTTCGAGGGATATAGCTAAAATTTGTATGTCTTTAGGGGGTAGAGAACCATCTTACTGAAAATGTTCACCTTAGGGACATGTATAGCCCGCATATAACGGTACCTCCCACGTTCAATGTTGTCTAGGGGTTGAAGAAATTCTAAGTGGACGTAATTATGTTGGGCAATTACAATAAAAAGGTGAAGTGGGAAAAATAGAACGGCTATTTTGTATAGCCTACACCATAATGTAGTGCAAGATACTGTGTGCTTGTGCATTTATTGATAACATGACGAAAAAGAGAGATAGAACCGTAGTTTCTTTTTATGAACTCCATAGAATCATATACTGAGTTAATTTATTAATACCAGACTGTTTATGAATTTGCAAAGAACAGGTCCTCCGATGGAGACGAATTGTGGCAAAATGTATTTGTTCAACCTAAAGGCGAACTCTATTAGATTCGATCCTACATATATTTCTTCCGATTTCGGATTAATTGAGCAATAAATGTGAATGAACTGAAGGGATTTTGGCATATACAACGGAATGCAGCCTAGAAGCGAATATGTCCGCTCATATATGAGATAGGGTGAGATAAAAAAAACTACAACAAAGTCAAACGCCATCATTTTTACTTTTTTTTTATTTTATTGAATAAGGACAAAAAATGTCGGAAATAGCAACAAATTTTAGAATAAGTTTAGATTTTTTCCAATTGGTCACCTTTGGCACGAATTATGGCCTTCGAACGGCCAATGAAACCGTCACACGCTGTCTGAATATTTCTCTGTGGTATTTTGGCCCATTTCCGGCGAAGCACTTGCTTGAGGTGATCGACACTTTGGAATTTTTTAGTGTCAACCTTGCTTTCCAAAATAATACAGACACGATAGTCAAACGGATTGGTATCCGTTGATTGTGCGCTAGAAATAAAGCGAGGAACCTCATCTTGTAACCATTCTTGGGTGGCGCGTGCAGGTGCGATGGTGCTGAGTCCTGTTGGAATGTCCAAGGTCTGCGGCCAAAATGTTTGCTTGCCCAAGGCTTTAACACACCCTCCGAGCGGACAGCGACCATCGAATGTTATAGCGGTCAACACCATCCCCTTGGCCGGCGCTTGAGTTCTGGTGGCCAACCGAATGTACACATTTTCAGCTGACCTCTTTGGCAAGTAAACACGATAATTTTGTTCGTTTTTCTCATCGGAGAAAACCATATTCGGCAGTTCACAACATTCGGCCAAGGGAAGCAACTCTTTAGCTCTTTTGAGTGTATTTTCTTTCTGGTGCAGTGTAAGTTCTTGCACTTTTTGAAATTATAATGGCTTTACCCCGAGCTTATTTTTTAATATTTGCCGAATGGATTATTGCGATATGTTCAGCTCACGAGCCATTTTTTGGCTTTTTTTTTTTGGCTTTCGATCAAGTCGCTTCTTTGCTTTTCGAATCATTTCTGCTGATGTTGCGGTTTTCTTCCGTCCACTTCCGCCGGGTAGGAGACACAAAAGATTAATTCTCATTTAAATGCCGGAGTGCTCTAATGATAACCACTTGTGGTTTTCCAGCCAAATATAAAGAAATCACGCTTGAATTCCATCACGAATAACTTTTTTTGCTGGAAAATGCTCACCAAGATGCATTTGTACGCTTGTAAACAATGTAATGGGCTGCCAGTGGAATAATTTTAACAGCTGTCGGTCGGAGTGGCTTTGAAATGACAGCAGTCTGAAATTGCTTGCAGTTTTTCATCTCACCCTGTATATGATCTTCAAAACAGATCTTGTGTTAGCAAAAATGTTTGTATGTGTGAAATTTAAAGGGATATATATGCTTATTTCGCATTCTTTGAGCGTTTTGTTTTGCAAAATTTTGATCCCTTTGTGTGGGGGAAGAACCAATTCTTCTGGTTCCGATATACCCCATTTTCACTACAGATCTTGTGTTAGTAAAAATTATGGCATGTGTGAAATTTGAAGAGAACCGTATGCTTATTTCGTATTTTATAATCGTTTGAGTTATTCAAAACTTTGATTTTGGACCGAAATTGTCCATTTTCTCACCTGTCGTAGCACTGCTGCAAATATTAGTATTTGAAACGTTGGAGAAAATCGGATTATCCTTTCTTTCTGTGCAGTAAAATGTTTTTTGAATATTTCGACATTTTGTGGGGAAAGTACCAGATGATATGGACCGATTTGCCCATCTCCGAACTCGATCTGAGTTTAATAATAATATTACCATGTACCAAGTTTGGACCAAAGCAGATATTTCCTTCGAGAGTTATCGTTCATACCAGCTAGACAGACGGACGGACTTCGCTAGAAATTTCCCGAAACGGATTTGGTTCAAAGAGTCCTAGGGTCTAAAACCTTTATTTCGATGAGGCACATTTTGGCCGTATCAAATGATATATACCCTTTCTAGCCTTATGGTTGAAGGTATAAAAAGGGGTTAGTAGGTTGATTTGCAAAACCTTTACATCATTTTATGAAGACAACTCTTTAAGAACTGGATCTATAATCCATGTGAGAGATGGGTTCCAGGCTCAGAGAAGAAACAAGAATTTATTCATAATAACAGGAGTACTAGAATTGGTTTAAGCCTTTCGCATGTAATAAACTATGTAAACCCAACCATTTTCGAATTGTAGGCACAATAAAAAATTCTGCTTGTCCTTTGCTTCCGAAAGTTTATGGACAGACGACACACAGATGGACCAGCATACATTATCTTCCATTCAAAGATTTAATTTCCCTCTCATTTATATTGCTTTAGCTTTCTTTCATACTAAGAATTCAACTACATTAAATTTTTGTGCTTCTTGTCAGGAATTTTAATCAGAATGCATATCAATCCTGAAAATATCAGATGCTATAATCGAATGCACATTGTCAGATGATAAACAATAAATTACTGAATCGATTAAAGCTCTTATCTGTACACATATACACACATACACATACCCATATATATACGCATAAAAGAAAACTAATCTCTGATGAAGAATTATTAGAAAACCTGTTCAGAGTAACATACCATCCCCCATCCTCTCTACCTCTCCCCTCCCCTTGACAACAATGATTTTCTCTTGTGGCAATCGAATTAAATTGTCAGCTACTTATACATGTATTGATGTCCTCATCGATTACATGAACATATTTAACTTTACTTAGTTAGCATGGCCTGACAACAACCACATGAACACACACCCTTACACACACACACGAAGAGAAACAAATATGTAAATTCATTTGGTTAGAAAACGAGGTCAGTTGTTACAGAATGTACAATATGTATGTCCTACGTACATCGGTGTTATACCAGAGACAAATACGCACACATATATTTTACTGGAGCTTTGTATATGTGTTGTGATTTGTTCTTGTCGTCGTTATGAAATACAATGGGTGGAGGTAGGAGGAGGATTCCTCTTTTTTTTAACCGAAAAACTCATCCTTCTCGATTCTCTCTCTCTCTCTGTTACTTCTATATTTATTACTCGGCAAGTACTTCATTATAAGCCCTCAACAGCAGCAACGAGTGGTAAAATAATGTTCCATGTAAATACACACATTGGAGGTGGGGAGTTACAGCATTAGGTCAGTGAAATTGGGCACATGTAAAAGTGTCTGCTGGTAGGATTGTTTTGAAAGGATTTTATGAAGAACGATCTAATATTGATTACGTAAGTTAAAAAGTATGCTAGCATTGGGATTTATTGCTAAATCGGCACTCGAGAAATGGTTAATTTTTTCCCGATCATATGCGCCTTTAAATCTACAATAAATGCAATTTTAGAACACATCAGAGTCGTTGAAACCAGAAACCATCATGTGGATTAAAGGGCTTTAATTCAGACATTTTGGCTCTCAGACCACACAACCTATTTAGGGCTCAAAATATAGCGCAGCGAAAATGTAGATGAAAAACCCCAGGGCATTATACAGGAGCAACTCTAAAAATGTCAAATTTGTACAAGATTCCTACAATAACTATGTTCTCTTTACTGATGGCGAGAAGGCAGCTTATAAAAATCTAAACTCATACACGGAGACCGGAATCAATACTACTTTTTTAATCGATAAAATTGAGTTTCGTTTACATCGGTTAAGAAATTTGCCTTAAAATTGGTTTATTTAAATATGTGGTCTGCATCTCCTATCAAATCTATTTAGAGTTTTTTTTTGAAACTTCTAGTCCAAGTTTCCAAATTTAGTAGCATTTAGTACATATAAGTTCGAATTTCCAAAACTTGCTACATACCGAACTCCACAGTAATCCCAATTTAAATTATAGGATTCCTCCCCTTTTGGTTCGCTCAAATATAAATTTTACTAGACTTAGTACCATGTATAGGGTGAGAAAAAAAACTGCATCAAAGACAAACGCCAAAATTTTTACATTTTTTTTAATTCTATTGAATGAAAGCAAAAAATGTCGGAAATAGCATAAATTTTTAGAATAAATTTAGATTTGTTTGAATTGGTCACGAATTATGGCCTTCAAACGGCCAACGAAACCGTCACACGCTGCCCGAATGTTGCTCTGCCCATTCCCGGCGAAGACCTTGCTTGAGGTGATCGTCATTTTGGTATTTTTTAGTGCCAACCTTCCTTTCCAAAATTCTCCAGACACAGTATTTCAACGGATTGGTATCCGGAGATTTTGGAAAGGAAGCGAGGAACCTCATTTTGTAACCAATCTTGGGTGGCGCGTGTTGCATACGATGGTGCTAAATCCTGTTGGAATGTCCAAGGTCTGCGGCCAAAATGTTTGCGTGTCCAAGACTTTAATACACCCCTCCAGAATATTTTCGCGATAATATTCAGCATTTATTCTGATACCATGGTGGATTAATACGAGCGGAGAGCGACCATCGGCTGTTATGGCGGCCCACACTCATAATGGCCGGCGCTTGAGTTCTGGTGGCCAACCGAAGGTGCACATTTTCAGCTGACCTCTTTGGCAAGTAAAAACACGAAACCAAATGCGGCAGTTCACCACTTTCGGCCAAGCCAAGCAACTCTTTAGCCTTTTGAGTCTTTTTTCTTTCTGTTGCGGTGTAAGTACCTGCACTTTTTGGAATTTCAATGGCCTTACCCCGAGCTCATTTTTCCAAATTTTTCGAATGGAATTTTGCAATATGTTCAGCTCACGAGCCATTGCGACGCAGGTTTCGATCAAGTCGCTTCTTTACTTTTTGAACCATTTCTGCTGATGTTGCTCTTTTCTTCGGTCCACTACCTTAACGTCGGGCTAAGCTACCAGTATCACGGTAACGGGCAATGGTAGAAGACACAAAAGATTTATTCACATTTAAATGCTGGAGTGCTCTAACGATAGTCACTTGTGGTCTTCCAGCCAAATATAAAGAAATCACACTATCACGCTTGAATTCCATCACGAATGTTTTTTTCCGGAAAATTCTCAGCAAATTCTTTTTGTACGCTTGTAAACAATATAATGAACTGTCACTGGTATAATATTAACAGCTGTCGGACGAGCTGCTTAGAAATGACAGCAGTCTGAAGATGGTTGCTGATTTTTCGTCTAACCCTGTAGTTCACATAAGTACGAATTTCCACAATTTCCTACATAGCGCAATCCTACATCGGCATTCTTACAGTACAGTTACATATAAAATGGTTATTCCACTGGATTTAGATTAAAATTGTCATATCTACCATAAACATGGCATTAGTTCCAATTTTCAGGATTCCAACTCTATCGGTTTACACATACCCCAAGATGCACCAAATTTAGTACATTTTAGTATCTATAAATACAAATTGCCAAAACTACCACCATATCCCGATTCTTCAACCCAACAGTAAACTTATTTCTAAATTGCTGGATACCAGCTTTATTGGTTCACCCAAATCCAAATTGTACCAAATTTAGTACACGTAGGTACAAATTTTCATAATTAACTATTTTATGCCATCCAATACAGATTTTATTTCCGAATTTCAGGATGCCAACTCTACCGGTTCTCCCAAAAATTTAAATTGTACCAAATTAAGTACCTTTTAGAACAAATAAGTACGAATTTCCAAAACTACGTACATACCTTAGTCTTACAATAATGTTTTGCTAAATTTCAGAATTCCAGCTATATCGTTTAAACCAAATCAAAATTGTAACAAATTTAGTACCATTTGGTACTTTTTCGTTCACATAAGTACCAATTTCGAAATGTTTCCCTTTCGTCGACTCCACTCCTCAATCTTGATTCTTATTCCAAATTTCAAGTTTTTAGCTCTAACCGTTCACATGTTACGAAATGGTACCAAATATAGTACGGTTTAGAAATTTTCGTGCACTTATAATACCTTCTATTACTTTTCGTAAGATTTTAGTACGGATTCACAAAAAGCTGGCCCTATCTGACACCCTCGGACCAAGAGTGAATCTCACACAAAATTTCAAGATTTTAGCTTCAGCCGTTTTGCTTGGTCGTTGATGAATCGTTAAGTCAGTCAATCAGTCAGTTATTATTTTTTTAAATTAATATGTACTAAAATGAAATGTACTAAAAAAGTGGACCAGTATATTCCACTTTCGGAACCTCCTTCATAGAGGGTCAATAATTTAAATAATCATAACAGAAGTCAAAATATATTTAAATATTCGAACATTGGGTGAGGTTATAGCCTTTTTCACTAATAATCGATCATCAGCTTTTCTTAGAAATTCAAATAATCCTTTTTCAAAGGATATCACAAACATTTTTTAATGTCCATTACCCCCCGGTATCAATTGCCCAGCCCATAGCTGTGACACATTCACATACTCAGCTTTTAATGTATGACCTGAGACAGATAAAATAAAAAAAATATATGTCTTGTTCTCAACGTACACAACGTATAATGGTCGGTCGGAGTAGTAGCAAGTATGAATACTAAAGGATACCCGAAAAGGACATTTTAATGTTCATTTTAAATTGCAAAAGTTGGCCAGTCATCCAGCCAGCCAGCCAGCACACCACCAATACAAAGGGGGACACTAAAAATGACTAAAGCGGGCTTAACAAACTTTTGTTGATATCAAATAATATATATATATGGAAAAGAGTCCAAAGAGATGGCCAAAAGAAACAAGAGAATATGGGTAAGAACGGCTTGCCTTGAGAGGGGAACTGATGGTGGGCAACATATTTTGCTGTCGGCAATGGTGGTTGGGACGACAGTGCATTGCAAACTTTGCTGCTGCTGCTTCATTCATTTTTCTCTGTTCTAACATTAGTGGTTGCGGTTGCAATTTCTAACTTTTCGGAAAATGCAACACCACACAATGTGATGAGAAACTAGACAACAAGAACAACATCAACTGTTAGTAAGGATAAAAACAAAGAATAAATGAAATGAAAAGAGAGAAAAAACCCGAGTGAATGAATGAAATGAATGCATGCGAGCAATGAAACCAAACACATTCACACAAAACATGGAACAACGACAGCAACAACAAGAACAACGGCCAAGCCAAAAGAAAGACGATGTGAAAGGGTAATTTTTCTTTTGGCCAAATAAATCCAATTAAAACGTCATTTATGTTTTTTGTTGTTGTCGTTGTTGCTGACGCTGTTAAGAGTGCTTACGGCCCTAAAGACCCCTCTTTTATTTAAGCTGGTAGACCCCTGGGGCTGCCTAACCACTTCAAACGGGAATAGAAACGTGAATTAAAGAAGATGAAGAAAAAAAGAAACGAACTTGGAGAGGAAGACAAAAACATCAGCAGAAGAAAACCTACCTTCAATTTACATTCACCGGAACTGAAAATGAAATAGTAACTGAAATGGAATCACAAAAAAAAAACAGCTCCCGTTGAAGATGAACACAAATACAATATGGCCTGAAGAGTCTTCTATGCACACTGGTAGTTACCAGAAGGTTTCATTGGTTGTGGGGCTTCGTTGGGGGGAAGGGAGGAAACTAGTGTGTGGATGGAAGGAAATTAAATCCACGGTTTTAAATTTAATTCCTGATGAAAGAAAATTGGAATTAAAAATGTTTATTTGATTAGAATAGAAAATGGAATTCTTATGCATTAAATAGTTTATTTCAAATGTATTTTATGCAAAAATTTAAATATTCTTTTCATGGGATATTTTTAAAATCTAATAATATTATAATTTATCTAAAAATTGTGTTCGACACAATAATTGTCAACAAATGTAAAAAAAACACTGTGAGACAAAATTCAATATTTCAAAGAATTAATGTGAAAATCTAGCAAATTATGAAGTTCCGCCAGACCGAACTTTTAATACCCCCCACCTTTGGATAAAGAAAATATTTTTATATAAAATATCTGGATTCAAACGTGTTCCACTTTGAACGACAATGCTGTTAAATTTTTGGATAATCCTGTTAATTTTTCATGGGTAAATGTGACTAGGATTATCAACATACCGAGTACCGATGGGTATCGTTATATGTGCGCTATAAGAAAACGTGAACCTAAATTTTCAATGTTCTGCCACAGGCGCTAGAACCCGATATGACCTACAAATATCAATTTTTAGACAAATCCGTGGAAAAATGTGGCAACATCATGAAAATACCCAATATCGGGAGGTACCTTTATATGGAGACCATACCAAAACGTGGACCGATGTATCTCATTTTCAATAACAACCATTATAGACACAATACGAATTGTTCCGTCAAATTTTGAAGCTCTACGTCAGATAATATGGGCTGTATCGCGATTTCAACAGACAGACGGACAGACAGATTATACTGATTATGAATATATATATATACTTTATGGTGTCTACGAGGAATATTTAGGGATGTTACAAACGGAATGATATAAGTCACCAAAAAATGTCGGAAATAGCATCAAACTTTGCCATAAGTCTAGATTTGTTCGAATTGGTCATCTTTGGCCTTCAAATGGCCAATGAAACAGTCACACGCTGCCCGAATTTTGCTCTGCGGTATTTTGGCCCATTCTCGGCGAAGCGCTTGCTTGAGGTGATCGACACTTTGGTATTTTTTAGTGCCAACCTTGCTTTCCAAAATACTCCAAACACAATAATCCAACGGATTGGTATCCAGAGATTTTGCCAAGCGAAGCAACTCTTTAGTTCTTTTAAGTCCATTTTCTTCCTGTTGGGGTATAAGTTCTTGCACTTTTTGGAATTTCAATGGCTCATTTTTCAATATTTGCCGAATGGAATATTGCGATATGTCCAGCTCATGAGCCATTTTTCGGCTACTGTGACGCGGGTTTCGATCAAGTCGCTTCTTTACTCTCTTTCAAACCATTTCTGCTGATGTTGCTGTTTTCTTCCGTCCACTTCCTTGACGTTGGGCAACGCTACCAGTTTCGCGATAACGAGCGATGGTACGAGACATAAAAGATTTATTCACATTTAAATGCTGGAGTGCTCCAACGATAGCCACTTGTGGTTTTTCAGCCAAATATAAATAAATCACATTATCACGCTTGAATTCCATCACGAATAACTTTTTTTCTGGAAAATTCTCACCAAAATGCTTTTGTACGATTGTAAACAATATAATGAACTGTCACTGGAATAATTTTAACAGCTGTCGGACGAGTGGCTTAGAAATGACAGCAGTCTGAAGTTGGCTGCATTTTTTTCATCTCACCACAAAAAATACCGAAAATATTCCCTACTTTTTTCGAGTTGACGCCTGAAAGTAACATAGAAATCCGTTTCTGTCGAAAATTGTCAAATAAGAAATATTCTATACAAAATTTCGTTTTCAATCTCAGAAAAAACCATATATCTAGTTACAATAGTTTTTAGGAAAATTATATTTCGAATGTGTGTACCAAAAGAGAATATAACGTTTTCACTGTTAATTTAACACGTATCCAATCAGAGTCAAAATTGCCTTTAGACTTAATTTTTTGCGAAATGTTCCAAAAGAAGAACTATTCTAGATCAAATTTTATTGGGAGTCTCCGAACAAAAGAAATTTGTATATCCAGTAGGTAACATGATGTGGAATATTTTTTCACAATACAATTTAACCATGAATAATTTTTCTACAATCGTGGATAACGTTACCGCACAAAAGAAGATTTTCTGTACCCTGTATATATTATCCTGCAGCAGAGGTTCTGTGTTAATGAAAAATTATGTCTTTCAATTTATTTGTTATGCCTTGAGTTCCCTCAATTTTCGGCTTAACTCAAACAACAACAACAGAAACCATGAATGGCTCAAAAAATGAACACATATGTTTTGAACAAAGAATGGCATGAAAGGACCAATCATCTTTTTTGTTTCTTTTGGATGGATTTAACTTTCACCATTGTCCTCCTCTTTTTTTGTATTCCTGCAATCCTTTGCAAACTGCCTCTGTCATTAATCCTTTAGGCCATACAATTTTTTTGCCGGTTGCCTTAATTTGTTTTCTCATTGTTTTGTTTCCGTCTTTTTTTTTAACATTTGCTTTTGTTTTCATTTCTCTTGCAGCTGGCTTCATCTGGCGATGGCCATAAAAATGACCCACCGTTGCCTTTGGATTTAGATGTTCCCTATAATGATGACTACAGTATTTACCATAATGCGGATACAAATTCTGAATCCAGTTCAAGCGCTACATTAGCGAATTCCAATAAAAAAAAAGAAGAAGAAGAACAAAAGCGTAAAACGCAACAAGCATCTGTGATAACGTGGCGTAATGCTGGTCAGCAGCAGACAAAGCAGGGTGGAGGAGCAGCATCAGACACAACTGCCAATACTCCACCACCACCATTTACTCCCTCGTCCTCGTCCTCCTCCGCATCATCATCATCGACGAAATACAATCGCAACCGTAACATAATTGTTAGTAATTATAATCCTAACAACAACAACAATAATAATAACAATGGAGACAGTTCATACAACAACAACAATGTGAGGAAAACCTACACCAAACACAAAAACATCATTGTCAGCACCTACAACAATCGCTCATCGTATGATGACTTCAATGACAGCAACGGAGGCGGCGGTGGTGGTTTCTTCAACAACAACTGGACCACCATCTTCATGGGCAATGATCGACCGATCCACAAGACCCATGTGGAAATAATCACCAAAAATGGTGCCACCAAAAAACCCAATATCATTGTCAATAATTACAATCCGGAAATAATGATGGCGCCCAATCCACACAATCCCAATTTCAATAGCATGCTGATGACCAGCTTGCTAAGCAATCGTGGCGGGGATTATGGCGATAGCCCGAACAGTGTGAAATCGTTGTATGATCGTAAGATAACGTGCATGTTGTATCTACAGGCGGATCATACATTTTTTCAGAAAATGGGTTCGGATGAGGCGAGCATTGAGGCCATAACGCGCCATGTCCAGAGGGCCAATTCGATATACAAGAATACAGGTGAGTGGGAAATAAAGCAAATGTAATTAGTGATAAAAATATTGAAATATTTCAAAATTTTTGGAATGTGAAATGTTAAGGTTGGATGAAATTATTAGACCATAACAACAGTATTTAGAAGGAGATTTTAAGTATATTTCAGGAAATATTTTTACGTCTTGATGATGAAATGTTAAATTAAATATGAATATAGTTAATTGTGATAATTTTTTGAAAATGTTGAAATATGCGCGAGGTACCAGATATAGTAGGCCGAGGTGTTCGACATCTTCCAATACTGGGAAAAATATTACGATGTGCAAAATTTTAGAAAATTAGACATCTGTTATAAATGTTATGGAAATAATAGCTAATCAAAAATTATAGCTTTTGTGGGAGAGGTACGAGAGGAGTGAGCCGATTAATTCCATAATTCACGCCAGATCTCTGATTGAGAGAAAGGTTTGAAAAGAATCGCTGGCTTGTTTCGCAAGTTGTGAGAGATATAGGTATTTTAAATTGAGGGCCTTTGTGGAGGAGGTTACAGAAGCGGTAGGCCGATATATGTACTCTTCAATTCAGATCTTGTGTTAATAAAAATGTAGCGATGTTTGAAATTTGAAGAGTATCGAAAGGCTATTTCGCATTTTACTTGCGTTTTGGTTATTCGAAATTTTTATCCCTTTGTGGGGGAGGTATCAGAAGAAGTGAGCCCATATCCACCATCTTTACACCTGATCTTGTGTTAGTAAAAGTATTGGGATGTGCGAAATTTGAAGATAATCGAGTTCTAATTTCTTATTTTATGAGAGATATAATTATTCAAAATGTTGAACCCTTTGTGGGTCCAAAGCAGTGTACCGATATATCCCACTTCACACCGAATATTGGGACATATATAACATGAAGAAAAACGGATGCATATTTCGCTTTTTATGTATTAATAAAACAATGATTGACTGACTTAACGATTCATCTATGCCCAGACGAAACGGCTGAATCTTCGTACTAGAACGGTACGAAAAGTTACTAAATATGGTATCCGTAGTTTTTGAGGAAGCAGTAGTGTCAAAGCTTTTATATTTGGAATGAGAGTCACTGATGGTATGCTAGGTGTACCAAAGGGTTTTAGGATTTTCGCACTACAAGTGTACAAAAAGTACTAAAATGGATTACATTTGGTACCATTTCGTATTATCTGAACGGTTAGAGCGAAAATCTTGAAATTTGGAATGGGAATCAAGGTTCAGGAGTAGAATCGATTTAAGGAGGTAGTTTTGGAAGTGTATAGTTATGTAAACGAAAGAACTACATGGTACTATTTTAATTTAGAGGAACGAATGGAGATGGTATCCTGAAATTTGAAATTAGCATTACTGGCGGGGTGTAGGATTGGGATATTAAGGAAGTTTTTGAAATTTGTTCTTATGTGCACGAAACGTACTAAAAGTTACTTAATTTGGTACAATTTCGATTTGTGTGGCTGGAGTTCTGAAATTTTGAAATAAGATTATGGTTGCATTCTAGGACTGACAAATGTAGGCAGTGTTGGAAATTCGTATTTATGCGTACTAAAAGGTACTAAACTTAGTACATTTAAAAATTTTTGAGAACCAATAGAGTTGGTATTGATAATTGAACGAAAAGTACTAAGTAACCCAACAATGGATATAAGGTGAAAGGATAGAGCTGGAATCGCGAAATTTGATGTTGATATCGAAGCTTGAGATATGGAGGTTGTTGTGGAAATATGTACTATAATTTTACGAAAAGTACTAAATTGTACAAAGTTTGGTATTGTGTGAAGGAACAGAAATTTAATATTGTCTCCCTATTGGGGTATGTGGTTCAGATATGAAGATGGGTTTGGAAATGTTCGAAAACTACTAAATTGAACGAATGCAAATCTTAAGGTAGATTTTTCTCTGGCGAGTAGCGGGCACGTACTAGTGAGAAATACAATTATTTAAAATTTTGACCCGTTGTGTGGAAGATACCAGAAGAAGTAGCCCGATACATTTCATGTTCATATCAAGTCTTGTTTTAGTAGATATATTGGTATGTGTTTGAAGATCATGATCGGATACTTATTGCGTATTTTATAAAACTTGTAATTATTCCAAATTTTTACCCTTTGTGGGGGAGGTATTTGATGGAGTCGGTCAATAATGTCCATTTTCTCACCCAACATATGACTAATACAAATATTGGGATTTGCAAGGTTTGCACAAAGTCAAACATTTCTATGAGGTTTTTTATTGCCCATCTCCGGATGTTCCAAATTTTGATAAAAGCGGATACTCCCTTCGAGAGCTAAGGTGCGCACCAGCCAGACAGACAGAGAGCCGTATCAAAACTATGAATCGCCTAGCCGGCGTAGGACATACCCCACAGGAGGAAATTTCAAGTCCCGGGTAAAGGTCTGCTACTTATAAGGCTATGAAAGTTAGATACGGAGAAAATAATGATTTCACGATATTTTTAACTAATATCTTCGGAACTACAAGAGATACCATCACAATTGGCACCATTTGGCAAGAACAAGGGCAAGAGATAATATGGGATAATACCCCAAAATGGGTCAATTTTCGACTTATTATGGGCAATTCAAAAAGTTCCGTTATTAAAATATCAATTTTAATGCATAACTCCGGAACCGGTTCAAGGAACGCCATCATATGACCACTTGTAAGATTGGCCATTTCCATATGCTTTCACATGCTACCCATTTTGTAGAACCAAATAAAATCCGGATTTTGTGTCTGAATTTTCGGTTCGAATAAATAAATGTAATTCTCCCAAGAAAAATGTACTTTGCCATAATCAGGTCATAATGGGATTTATGTCCGCTATACGATAATTTGAAACCAATAAAAATATATCTGGAGAGAAAAAAACCGATTTGAAATTTACTTTCTTTCTGTCTTTCTTTCTTACAAAACCGAAATTTTTTTTTATTCTAAAAAAACAATACTAAACATTTCAATTACTTTCTAAAAAAACACAAAAAAACTTCTAAAATTTGACAATCAAGGCAAATATTGTCCGCACTACATATCAACATAGTTCTCCTTGTTTTTTTGGGTGTGTTGGCGACAATTTACCTAGAAAAAGCCACAGCGGAAAAAAAGTATTGCAGATACTCGAAAAGTGAGTATCACCATCACCATCGCCATCGCCATCGCCATCACCAAATACAAACAACAACAAATAACATTGTGCAAAACTGCCTGTACAGGATTGTTGTTAATGTTTAGTTGTAAGTATATGGGGCGGGGGGAATGACGATGACAAATACCGAAATAGACCGCCAAGGATAATATTTGTTTTACATGTTGTGAAGTGGCCGGTGAAGAAGGGGGACCAGAAACGAAAAAAAAAATGAAACGAAATAAACCACCACGAAAAAAAAAAACATTTTTAGAAACTCAATTTTCTAGTCATGTTTTTTTGTGCTTTTCTCTCAGCTCTCTCCACACTGCATATTTAGTATGCAATATGCAGAATGGTGTTCAAACACCCACCCACACACACACACAAACACATAAACCGAACACCATTCCAACATAAAGTAATGAAAAACATGGCTGGACAATTTGTTTTTTCCATTCGACCTACGAAACATTTTTGTTGCATATTTTTCAATTTAGCCGTGGAAAATTGTGATTTTTCATTTTTGTTCAGTTCTGTTTTGTTTTCCATTTTTTTTTTTTTTTGGTATTTCCATTGCGGTAGGTGCTCTAAAGTGCAATGCAATGCCAGCGGAAAGCGGAAATGAATAAAGTTTTGTGCACACAAAACAAAATACGGCACAACAAGAAAAAAAGTTATTGAGATTTAAATCGGATTTGTTTTGTCAGAAACTGAAATTTATTGTGTATTGTGTTATACTACTCGCTCATAACAATCTCTAAAACACACACTCACACACAGCCAGCGTTATTGAATTGCACACACACAAGCAAACATTTAAAATAGCCCAACGTAGATTGATTTTTCCACTTTATGCCGACCATATTGTTATTATCGTTGTGTTCTGCTTTTCTATTGAATGACCATCGTTGTCCGTTTGTCCTTTAGCATTCTTTGCCGTATGCTATTGTTTTTATACCCTCCACCATAGTATGGAGGGTATATTAAGTTTGTCATTCCGTTTGTGACACCTCGAAATATACATTTTAGACCCCACAAAGTATATATTCTTGAACAGCATAAAATTCTATGTCGATTTAACAATGTCCGTCCGTCTGTCCGTCTGTGGAAATCACTCTAGCTTCCGAACGCCCCCATATAAAGGTTCCCCCCCCCCCCCCCCCCCCCCCCCCCCGATATTCGGTATTTTGATGATTGTAGCGAAATTATTTACCGGAATTGTTTCAATATTGGTATTTGAAGTTTGTAATGGATACTACAGCCTAAAACAGAAAATGGGTTATGTAGATCCAGGTCTTCGTGTAGCCCCCATATAGCGGTACCTCCCGATATGCGGTATTTTGATGATTTTAGCGACATTATTTACCGGAATTGTTTCAAATTTGGTATTCAAAGTTCGTAATGAATACTACACCCTAAGACAGAAAATAGTCAGTGCAGGTCCATGTCTTCATATAGCCCTAATATAACGGTACATCCTGATATTCAGTATTTTGATGATTTTAGCGACATTATTTACCGGAATTGTTTCAAATTTGGTATTCAATATTCGTAATGGATACTACAGCATAAGACAGAAAATGGGTTATGTAGATCCACATCTTCGTATAGCCCCCCATATAACGGTACCTCCCGATATTCGGTATTTTGATGATTTTAGCGACATTATTTACCGGAATTGTTTCAAAATTGGTATTTGAAAGTCATAATGGATACTACAGCCTAAGACAGAAATTTGTCTGTGCAGGTCCACGTCTTCATATAGCCCCCATATAACGGTACCTCCCTTTATTCGGTATTTTGATTTTTTAGCGACATTACTCACCGGAATTGTTTCAAATTTGGTATTTGAAGTTCATGATGGATACTACAGCCTATGACAGAAAATGGGTCATGTAGATCCACGTCTTCCTATAGCCCCCATATAACGGTACCTCCCGATATTCGGAATTTTGATGATTTTAGCGACATTATTTACCGAAATTGTTTCAAATTTGGCATTCAAAGTTCGTAATGGATACTACAGCATAAGACAGAAAATGGGGCATGTAGGTCCATGTCTTCGTATAGCCCCCATATAACGGTACCTCCCGATATTCGGTATTTTGATGATTTTAACGACATAATTTACCGGAATTGTTTCAAATTTGGTGTTTGAAGTTCGGAATGGATACAACAGCCTAAGGCAGAAAATTGTCTGTGCAGGTCCACGTCTCCATATAGCCCCCATATAACGGCACCTCCCAATATTCGGTATTTTAATGATTTTAGCGTCTTTTTTCACCAGAATTGTTTCAAATTACGTATTTAGAGTTCATAATGGGAACTTCAGTCTGTAACAGAAAATTGTCTATACAGGTGCAGATCTTCGTATAGGCCCCATATATCAGTACCTCCCCTATATTCGGTATTTTGACGATTTTAGCTACAATTTCCATCGAAATTGTTTGAGATGTCGTATTTGAACTTCGTAATGGATGCTATAGCCTGTGACAGGAAATTGTCTATGTTGGTCCAGGTCTTTTCACAGCTCCGATATAACGGTATCTCCCTATATACGATATTTTTATAATTTTAGCTACATTATTGACCGTTTAATTCAATTTTCGAATTTGGAAATGGCAATGGCTTATGACAAACAATGCATATGTATACACTCCAATATAACTACTATCTTCGGTATTTTTAAGATTTTAGCAGAATTTTTAATGGATTTTAATTTTTTGAAAATTGCCAAATTTGTATCAAATCGTGGAGGGTATTCGAATATAACTACTATCTTCGGTATTTTTAAGATTTTAACAGAATTTTTAATGGATTTTAATTTTTTGAAAATTGCCAAATTTCTACCAAATGGTGGAGGGTATTCAAAGTTCGGCCCAGCCGAACTTACAGCTTTTTTACTTGTTTTGTTTTTCATTTTCTCTTTGTTCTTTTCCATTTCAGACTTTAACAATGATGGCAAGCCCGATAACATCACTTTCATGATAAAACGCATTAAAGTCCACAACATGAACGCCATCAAGGATCCCTCATATCGATTTCCCGGAAATTATGGTGTTGAGAAATTCTTGGAATTGTTTTCAGGTAAGTTTTTGGCGATTGTTTTGAGAACTGAAAAGAAATTGTACGATAAGATATCATTTGCTGTGAGTGGACAAAAATAGCTTATTTTTGGTAAACTTAATTTAAAGTGTTTTCAAAATCATTTTTGCTTAACTTAAAATAAATTTGAGGAAAACTTTATTCAAATTAATTTTGGAATGCAATTTTTTTTAAAAAGAAAAATCTTTATTAGAATATTGATATATGGAACGATTGCAAAAAGTCTGTAATATCTTCAATGGGTAATATGAGGAAAAATGAATTTAGATATCTTATCATTAAAAACTGAATGAGAAAACCCTCAAAATGCGATTTTGTTACTCTTTTGTATACAGGAAGGTTCCTGTATTGTAAATTAAGTTTCGCCACCTTAGAACTTTTTTAAACAAACCCACAGTGGTCTCACTCTCTTTATGGAAATGTGCGACAAAAATGTTTCTATTCCATTGACATTTTAAAGCAGAAGATTGTGATGAGGACTATGGTAAAAAACATGTAAATGCGACATTAAGTTCTGTCGAACTTTTTATACCCTCCACAATGTGAAAATTTGAATTAAAAACAAATCAGCTGTTCTTAAAATATCCAAAATTTTGAAGTTCCATTATGCAGAGGATATATCTATATATATATATATATATATATATATATATATATATATATATATATATATATATATATATATATATATATATATATATATATATATATATATATATATATATATATCTATATAATATTTTTGAGTAGAGTTAGTCTATGAAATCTGCAACAAAGTCAAACGCCATAATTCTCAATTTTTACATTTTTTTTTAATTTTATTGAATGAAAGCAAAACATGTCGGAAATAGCATCAAATTTTAGAATAAGTTTAGATTTGTTCGAATTGGTCACCTTTGGTGCGAATTATGGCCTTCAAGTGGCCAATGAAACCGTCGCACGCTGCCCGATTGTTACTCTGCGATATTTTGGCCCATTCCTGGCGAAGCGCTTGCTTGAGGTGATCGAGGGACGTTGAGGGTCAGAATATAACCCTATTGTTTTTGGAGATGGTAGCAAAATATTTAGATGTTGAAATGGGCCACAAAAAAGAAAAATTTCCTGATTTTGCAGCTACTCTACATGTCGCAATTGTAGACCAATTTTTCAATATTTGCCGAATGGAATATTGCGATATGTTCAGCTCACGAGCCATTTTTCGGCAACTGAGACGCGGGTTTCGATCAAGTCGCTTCTTTACATTTCGAACCATTTCTGCTGATGTTGCTGTGTCTGTGTTTCTTCCGTCCACTTTCTTGACGTCGGGCTACGCTACCAGTATCACGATAACGAGCGATGGCACGAGACAAAATATTTATTCACATTTAAATGCTGGAGTGCTCTAACGATAGCCACTTGTGGTTTTCCAGTTAAATATAAAGAAATCACACTATCACGACAACATACTTCAATAATCATAAAAGCTCACTTTATATGTGACTAAAATATAAACCGGTAGTGTAATTCTCTTACTCATTTATTGAAAAAAATCGGTAATATTAAAACGCTTATAATTTCGGTAATCAACGACATTTGTTGGTAAGTTAGCGACGAAATCAAAGTAGTCGCTAAGACCTACCCATGTTGTCACCTTTAACTTATTTTTTATATCAAAATTTTGGGTTTCAAAGTTACCCATTTTTCGGTTTAATAAAAAAAAGAGTTCGACAATCCCACTACAGCTTTCATTTGGCATTTCTTCGAAATCTCACAACTGCATTTATAAACAGCATCTTATGAATTTGTAGAATTTCCACTTAATGTTATTCTTAACTTAAAATGGTTATATATATCCTCTCGAGCAACATTACAAACCCTCATACCATGGCAAACTTCAACCTTAATAATATCTTGCATGCCAACGTGTATGTTGGTATGCATGTCAAAAAAAAAACTGGTATGACATCTCTCTGCCTGCTCGAAATAATTTATAATTGCAAAATTTGCAAAAATATTCAACAATAACCGCAGTCAAAATGCAATAAAGTTAATAAAGGCACGCATACCCAGTCAGATGATATCCGCAGATATTACGTTAGCAATAACAAGCCATGTATGTGGTTTTATAAAATTGCATTATTTTTTTCCATACGACATGGATTTATGTTGGAGACATTGGGGTGGATGTGAAAGAAATAAACGGCAATGAAATTCCTCTTGGAAAAATCGACTCTTGCAATTCGTATTTCTCTGACAGAAAACAAAAAAAAAGGACCAATAACAAGAAATACTCAATTTCTGACCACTAGGTGGTCAGGGTATTATTTCTTTGTGCGTTTGTTTGTAACAGGCAAAAGGAAACGAGATAGACCCATAGTTCCTTTTGATGATCTGCATAGAATCACATTCTGAGTCGATTTATGCATATCCGTCCTCCCGTCCTTCCGTCCGTCTGTCCATGTATTTTTGTAAACAAAGTACAGTTCGCATTTATTGCGCGATCCAGATGAAATTTTGCACAAATCATTTGTTTCGCCCAAGGACGAACCCTATTGAATAATCTGTCAAAATTTAGATATAGCTCCCATATATATCTTCGTCCGATTTGCCTTTTATTGTGCACCAAACGTGTAATATCAGCCCGACTATTATGGAATTTTGCACATATAATCAAATTAGGCCTGAAAATAAGTATGCCAAATTTGATCGAAATCGGTTCAGATATAGCTATAGCTCCCATATATATTATTCATCCGATTTGTTATTTTTGGTCCTCCGCAGCCGTAATATGCACTTCGTAACAACAATATCTGTGGAAATATATCAAATACAGCTCAGAAATACATTTGCTAAATTTTATCGAGATCAGTTCAGATTTGGATATAGCTTATATATATAACTTCGTCCGATTTGCCTTTTATTGTACACCAAACCTCTAATATTTGTCCAAATGGGATGGAATTTGGCATTTATGACTGAATTGAGTCTAGAAGCTAGTATGTCAAATTTGGTGAAGATGGAATCAGATATTGCTATAGCTCCCATATATATTGTTCATCCGATTTGTTATATTTGTTACCCACAGCCGTAATATGCACTCCGTAGCAATGTTATATTCCGGGAAAATACAGCTCAGAAATATCTTTGCCAATTTTTATCGAGATAGGTTCTGGTTTGGTATAGCTCCCATGTATATCTTTATCCGATTTCAAATTAATTGTGCACCAAAGGGGCAATACAAGTCCGAATTTAAAAGATACAAATGCTTTGGCATATTTAGTCCTTTGATTTTAAATTATAATTATAATCATAGCGTGTATGATTGAAATCTCCCATAAAAAAACTTTTTATTGTTATGTGGAGCTCTGCTAAATTAGCAAAGTGGTGTAGGGTATCAAAATGTCGGCCCCGCCCGACTTTAAGACTTTCTTTACTGGTTATATATATAAAGTGGTAGGATAGATAGTCAACTGTTAGGCGAACCAATTTTCATTTTAAACTTTTACTTGAGGATTGAAACTGACCCGAGAAACACCAGATAGCATAAAGGTTATTGATCTCCTACCATTTTCTAAAACGAAGACCATCTACACATTAATTTTAATACTATCACATTATTGATCCTTAAAGGTATTAATAAAAATCATGGCATAAAGTACAATCTATTAGTAATGATGACCCTCAAAAAATTTTTTTCATTTTAAATTTTTACTTGAGGTAATGATGAGCCCTCAAAAGACAAACCATGCAAAACGACCCTGTCCTTCTCTGCATCCATAAATGTTATCTCATATCTAAAATGTTTTCTCTCTCTCTCTTCCTCTCCCTCTCAATGATTTAGTAAATATATATATATATATATATTACAAATGTAACCAGTAAATAAGTTAATACAATTGCCATTCCGCAAGCATCGCATTCAATATCAACAAGTAAACACTCGTTCTAACCTAATTTCCATGAAAGCTGATTAAATATTGTATACGGTCGGTTTACATTTAATATATGTAATCTTATGCATATGCATCCAATATGAATATTACGGGGCATGATGTAGTTGTGAGTAATCCACAGACACACACACTGCAGCACACACACATACATTGGAATGTCTATATATAACTTACTTTTACTTATTTTTCCTCCATTGAAAATGTTGAGTTGAAGGATTTTTCTACTTTTCACGGTAACAAAAAAAAAAACATTGAATGGAAATGAGAAACACGCACTGACGCCAGCATGCAAACACACACACTTCTAAGGGGAGAGAGAGAGAGAGGATCATATAGAAAATCTCAACCGTTGTTGTTTACACATTTCTGATAAGAGATATGTAAAATGTTTTGAAAATCAATTACATTTGAAGAAATGCAACTCAAAACTAAATTCAAGGTGAATTATAATGTTAATGAATAATGTTCTACTTTGGACAACGCACTCTCTATCTCTCTCTCTCGGAACGTTAGTTGAGTTGATGTTGTTTTATGAAAATGCGTTCGTGTGTGAAATGTACACAAATTAGCTGTTTCATGACCAGCATGTATTCTTCGAACTTCATGTAAAATAAAACAGTTTTTGAATTTCAAGGACATTGGCAGGGTTGTTGATGACGTTAATTCTTGGTACAAAGAAATTAAATACCAAACATTGCTACTTCAAAAATTAGTTGTGATATTTTATGGATCCTCATTTTTGTATGATTACGAAACAAAATTAAAATGAGAATGAAAATGAATCGACTTAGAATTATCCACAACTATACTAGCTCTTATACTGTGAAATTTTAAGATATTGCAGCGAATCGGAAAAAGTGCTATTTTTGCGAAATAAACAAAGTTTTTCTTTAACGAAAATTTATGATATTTTTTCATGGTAAATATTGAATATACAAACTTCGTTCGTTCAAAGACTAACAATGAAATACGATCTTGAATAATTCCTCCTTTGACACTTTCTCCAAAAAATGAAATCTACCTTTAAATTTTGACTCCGATTGGAAACGTGTTAAATTAGCAGTACATTATCACATTATTCTCACTTGTAGTACATGCATTTTGAATGCAATTTTCATAAAAACTATTAAACCTGGATATATAGTTTATTCCGAGACTTATAGTGAAATGATGTGTAGATTATTTCTTCTTTTGACACCTTCCATCTAAAATTAAATTTTATGTTACTTTCAGGCGTGAACTCGAAAAAAGTCTGAGGAAAAATTAATCAAATAGGAAATATTTTCGGATATTTTTGGGAACATTGTTGCGAATATTTTTGTTTATATACAGGGGAAATATTTTTTTCCCTTGGTGACTTGTATTGAAATTTCATGAAGAATATTTTCGTCTTTGACGTCATTCTTCTAAAATTATGCTTTATTGGAGATTTTTGGACTAACTCACACAAAAAAAAAAACAATTTTAACTCTAAAATTTGTCTTTAATATATATGAATTTCTGGTCTTTAGGTAAGATTTATACTTTTAACGTCTTCTAGGACCTATAGTAAAAATTTTATTAGACATAATTTTGTGGAATATTTTGACTTGCTACATTTTTAAAAAAGGTCCAACAAGACCCCTTTTTTTGCTTGAGGCCAGAATATTCCTTGTACTTTTCTTTACAATACTGTTGAAGACACTATGTACGAAAAATGCACGGACTCTGAGGAATATTAATCCTAAAATGTTTAAATTTGTGGAAGAGGGAGGAACTGGCTCCCTATATTTAGGTTATTTTACCATGTGTTACAGTGTTATCATTCCATGTATACTATTTAGTGTAGAAACTATGTATATAGGCAGTGGGCCCTCTAGGCCGTCCTCCTCCGAAATTCTGATTTTTCTGACATTCATTGTAAATTTTACATACCAAATAACCAACCATATAAAACAATTTTTAGACGTTTGTAATTCAGGTTCTCAGAAAATATAAAACGCCCCTACAGATATTCAATATTAGTCCATAATGATATCTACCTCAAAGGTCATAAGCTGTCCCTAGGTTATCCATATCCACTGTATTGTACATCCCTAATGTTGATATCTACTGATATTGAGAATTTTAAAATGTTTAACGTTGGTCTTTTTTCTGATAGTATAAACATTTCCCTTATGAAAAATGTACAATATCTACCCATTTTGAGGCTGCCTTCATCAATATTCGGTTATTTTATTCGCCGCGCCAAATTGCGATATAGTTCCTTATCTAGTTCTATTGCCATTGTTTGCTTTGCCAAATGTTGTAAAAATTGATTCCGATTTTAATATAGTTTTCACATATATCATCTTCCGATCGGAAATTTGTTGTACAAAAAAATTTATAATATCAGCCAAAATAATACGAAAATACGAACAATACAAAAAATGCAACCGAATTTATTCTAGAAGCAAGTACATAATCTATAGCTCCCACTATATGTTTCATCGGATCTTTTGATTTTTGTTATGCAGATGCAGTCTTTGAATACCTTTGTCAAATTTTGTCAAATATCACTTCAATTTCCACTTTTTCTGGTACCTCCCCCACAAAAGGTCACAATAATTTTATCAGTTGTAGGCAAGGTGCAAAAATGAACAGTATCAATCTACCTCATCGAGTACCACCCCCTCAAAGGGTTAAAATTTTGAATAATTATATCTCCTAATAATTTTGAAAAACAAACACATGACCACATTTCTATTAACACAGAATCTGGCGTGGAGAGAGAATATATCCGATCATTCCTTCCCACAACGGTCCAAATTTAGAATCAAAATATTTTTACCCAAATAATGCCTGGTGTGAAGATATCAGTCCACCCCTTCGGAATACTTCTCAGTCCACAATATCTGGTACCTGACGCACATTGCAACGTTTCCCAAAAATTATCACATATCCCATATATAGTGACTTGTTAAAATCTTGCACGTTGTTATAATAATATCAGACATAGATCAGATATGAAGGGATCAATATTTGCCCACTCTTTCAGAAACTCCTTCATAAAGGGTCGACAGTTTGAAAAATCCAAGTCCAAATATATTTAAATGCAGGGACATACTTTTTTACTAGTTTTCAAAATTTTCGCAAATTTACAGCTGACCTCCTTGGCAAGTAAAAAATCATTTTGTTTGTTTATAAACTGCTGGACAACGAATGTTTTCTCATCGGAGAAAACCACATTCGGCAGTTCACCACTTTCGGCCAAGCGAAGCAACTCTTTAGCTCTTATTATCTCTCTGTTGCGGTGTAAGTTATTGCAATTGTTGGAATTTGAATGGTTTTACCCCAGCTCATTTTTCAATATTTACCGAATGGAATATTGCGATACGAGTCATTTTTCGGCCACTGCGACGCGGGTTTCGATCAAGTCGCTTCTTTACACTTGGAGCCATTTCTGCTGATGTTGCTGTTTTCTTCCGTCCACTTCCTTGACGTCGGACTATGCTTCCAGTATCACAGTAACGAGCGATGGTACGAGACACAAAAGATTTATTCACATTTAAATGCTGCAGTGCTCTAACGATATAAAAATTATTATAACAACATACACACACCAACACAAAAACAAAACAAATATTTATATGTTTTTGCTTAATATTGTACAATTAGAGACTTAAATACAGTCAATTCAGATTAGAGCAAAATGTGAACAGGTGATGCAGGATATTATAGTTCACATGAGTTTGTTGTTTGGATTACAATTATCGGTATGCTACTGTAGCATATGCTCTTAGAAAAAAATAATAATCCCTCACAGTGTTGCTATTTTATTTTTTCGACATTAAATGACGTCTCTAATGCTATCATTTCGTCTCGTCTCATTTTTTTTGTATTCTTTAGTCTAAGCTTTCTTCTTTATCTTCAATTCCTTTATTCTCCTAATACTCTTACCTCTGAGTATTTTTGTATTGAAATATGTACTGTATGTCTTTTTTTGTTTGTTTGCCATTTTCAGAGGAGGATTACGATGCTTTCTGTTTGGCTTATATGTTCACCTATCGGGATTTCGAAATGGGCACACTGGGTCTGGCCTGGACGGGTGATTTGAAGAATGCCGGCGGTGTGTGTGAAAAGAATGGGGTAAGTACAGCGTACGATTTTATTTTGAAAATATTTAGGTAAATAACAATTGATGATCTTTTGGGGAAATGCGCGTTGAGTAAATATTAGTTATTGCATTCCACATTCGGTAACGTCTAATTCTAAATATAAATTCGACATTTTTTTTCGAAAAATTTAAAAGAAGATCACACCAGGATATCCTCCCGATTACTTCGAGCTTATATTTTGCAGATTTCTGCAGATCAGTCAATGAAAGTTATATATCGATTTATATAAAGTAGTACAGAAATACCTGACTGAGAATTAACATCCAGACGAAACGGCTAAAGCTAGTTTCTAGAGACTTTGTATGAAGGTCATTCTTGATGCGAAGGTTGGGTTTTTCAAAATTCGTACTAAAAGGGTAGGAAAGGCACTAAACATTTAATACTTTATAATGGACAAACGGAAGGAGGTGGAATTATGGAATTAACTTTAAATGAGAGTCACTGATGGAGGACAGGATAAATGTACCAAAGCGTTTTTGGAAATTCGAACTTTAAGATTACGAAAAGTTCCAATATGGTAATAAACTTTGGAGTTATGTGAACTGAAACAAAAATTTGGTATGAGAATCTGGATTTGGAAGTAAGTTTATATATGAAGGTGGTTTTGGAAATGTGTACTCAGTGTGCGAACTGTACTAAATAGTACTTATTTTGGTTTAGAGTGAACGGATTAAGCTGGAATTTTGAAATTTTGTATTAAGGTCTCTTTTGGTGGTAGGTTTGTGATAAATAGGTGGTTTTGGAAAAGTGGACCAAAGGTACTAAATAGCACTATAAATTTGCGCAATTTGGTATTGGGTGAACACACAGTACTAGAAATCTGAAATTTGGCAATGGTACCAGTTTTTATTATGAGGACGGGTAGGGCTAAAAATTTTTAATTTGATATGAAAATCAGGGTTGGAAAGTAAGGTTGGTATGTGAAGGTTGTTTTGGAACTATACCAATTGGTACTAAATTGGGAACAGTTTGGTTAAGGGTGAACGGACGAAGATGGAAGTACTAAATTGTACTATATTTGGTACAATTTGGTAATTGGGTCGTTGTTCATGTGTAGCCTGGACATATGGAGTTGGTTGCGGAAATGTATATTATAATTGTACGAAAAGTACCGCATGGTACCATATTTGGTATTGTGTGAGGGGAAAGGGATAAGATTTTGAAATTTCATATTTAGATTAATGATGGTATCTGTTATTGAGACTTTGCAGTGGCCTGAAAAATGCGTCCTATATTTGTACGAAAAGCACAAAATTTTATATTAGATGGAGGGATAAGGCTGAAAACCGGCTGCAATCCTCAAATTTGATATTGAGGTATCAGTTGGTATCTGAAATTGAGATATGGAGGTGGTTTTAAAAATGTGTACTATAATTCTGCGAAAAGTACTAAATGGTACTAAATTTGGTGTTGGGTGAAGAGATAGAGCTAGAATGCCAAAATCTGAAATTGAAGTTTCTATTGGTATTTGGGATTCAGATATGAAGGTGGTTTTGAAATGTGTACCACAAATGCACAAAAAGTACTAAATAGTTCTATATTTCTGGAATTCTGGAATTGAGACATGGAGGTGCTTTTGGAAATGTGTACTATAATTTTACGAAAAGTACCAAATAGTACTAAATTTGTAACTGTGTGAAGGAATAGAGGTTAAATTCTGAAAATTTACACAGATGTCACTGTAGGTATCTGAGATTGAGATATGGAGGTTTTTTTGCAAATTTTTATACGAAAGGTACTAAATAGTACTAAATCTGGTATTGGCTGAAAGGAAAAGGCTGAAATCCGGCTGGAATACTCAAATTTGATAATAAGGTCTCTAATCGTATATGGAATTGGGATATGGATGTGGTTTTAGTAATATTTGTACGAAAAGTACTAAATAGTACTAAATATGTTTTTAGGTGAAGTGGTTGAAATATAGTAGAGAATTTTCGAAATGTGTACTATAATTGTGGGAAACGTACTAATAGTACTAAATTAGTTTTTGTGTGAAGAAATAGAGATAAAATCCTGAAAATTGATACAGATATCGCTGTTGGAAATTAGGATTAAGATATTGAGGAGGTTTTTGGAAATGTGTACCATAATTATACGAAAAGTACTAAGTGACACTAAATTGGGCATTGAAGCTGGAACCCCGAAATTTTATATTGAGGTCTCTCTTGCTATGTGGGATTGAGATATGGAACTGGTTTTGAAAATGTGTACCATGACAATGTGTATACGACAATTATACGGAAAGTACAAAATGGTACTAAATTTGGTATTGTGCGAAATAATCGAGTTGAAATCCTGAAATTTGATATTCGAGTCTCTATTAGCATCTGGGATTGAGATATGTAGGTGGATTTGGAAATGTGTATTATAATTGTACGAAAAGTATCAAATAGTACTAAAATTTATTATTGGGTGGAGGAATGGGGCTGGAATCCTGAAAATTCGAATTGAGGTCTCCGTTGGTATCTGGAATTGAGATATGTAAGTGGATTTGGAAATGTGTATTATAATTGTACGAAAAGTACCAGATGGTACTCAATTTAGTATTGGGTGCAGAAATAGAGCTGGAATCCTGAAAATTGATATTAAAGTCTCCGTTGGTATCTGGAATTGAAAAAGTACGAAATGTACTAAATAGTACTAAATTTGGTATTGGGTGTAAGAATAGTGCTCGAATTCTCAAATTTTATATTGAGGGGTATATTGAGGGGTATATTGGCATCTGGAATTGTGATATGAAACTGGTTTTGGAAATGTCTACTATAATTGCACGAAAAGTACTAAATAGTACTAAATTTGGTATGGAGTTAAGGGCTAGAGATCAAATGCTCAAATTTTAATTAAGGTCTCTGCTTGTATTCGGTGTTGGGATATGGGGGTGGTCTTAATAATTTGTATTACTATTGTTCGAAAGATGCTAAGTGGTACTAATTTTGGATCACTCTAAGTGTCTAGGATGGAGATATGTCCATTGTTTTGAATGCTGAAATTCTGGAATTTGATATTGAAGTCACTGTTGGTTTCTAAGGCTTACATATCGCGACAATGAAATATTTTTGGACAGAAAAATTCGATGTGGGTCCATTGTGCAGTAATTTTGGCTGTAAACTTAAAAATGAAAGATAGGAAAGAAACATTTCCCTATTATTCTTTCCGAAAATGGGAAAACTTAAATAACTTATAAGAATATTTGGATTACAAAAATTTTGTCAAACAGAACAAATTACGCATTTTTTTTAAAAAGCCTCACACGGACTGTTGAAGCGAATTTAATATTTTAAGGTGGACTTTTCTCTGACGAAGTAGCGGGCACTTGCAACTTCTTCCATTTTTTGATTATTTTCCATTCCTATTTGGTAAAATAATGCACAATAAAGCCACACAAAGATGTTCTGCTTATCCCCCCATATCCATCATTTAGCCTCTTCTCAAAATTCTGAAATGACTTTAAAAGTACCCCCCCCCCCCCCCCCCCCGAACACCCATTCCTCATCTAAAAATGCCAATCGATATAAGAACCCACAAGAATTCTTCTCATGTTCGCATTTAAATTGCCTCGTACAATTTGAAAAATTATTTTTCATTATTGCTGACGACCGACCGACCGGCCGGCCGGAACATTAAAAAGCAACGCCATAAAACTGCATATGAAAAACTTCAACAATTTTATTATGAACTTGAAAATTCATTATGACCTTTTTTTCCCTGTCCGATGCTAACGTTAAAACACATTCGAATGTGAACGTTGTGACACCATTAAGAGGCGGGTGTGAGATTAAACTACAGCAAAAAAACCCATTCGCCAAATGGAACAGGCATAACAAAATGGCTATATAACAGAGAGTTAACACAGCGCGAGCCATGGTCATAACAATGAAAACGAGGCGAAATGGACAAAATGTTTCACACACCCATACTAGCACACACACATATACGTGCCCTCCCAGCCAAAGCCAAATGAAGTGACATAAACCCCGAAAAACGAGAAACAACAACAACAACGAAAATATACAACCACCTCCGTTTGCAGTTTTGAAAACAACAATACATGTCTTCATTTTATTCATTTCCGACATGTTCGCCGAATAAATTCCATACCTCCTCTCGTTGGATGGTTGGTTGGTTGCTGGCTGGCTGATGTTTTGCAAATGTTTAAATGTATACCACACTTGAATGTGTGCATCAGTGTGTGTGTTTGTATGTGTGTTCGTATTTGTTGAAAGCAATGAAAAGGATCCAGTTGTCAGCATTTACAGTCAAACAAAACCATTCGCCATCGCCATTCACCATCCGTTAAGAACATTTTCACACAAACAAATACACACACACACCCATCCTAACTAACACAAATACAATGTTGTGCATTTTGTTAAGGATCACCAGCGCCTGGCAAAAAGGTTGACCGACCGGTAATGGAACCTACAATTGAGCACAACAGTAAAAAACGAAACGAGTTTTTTGTTTTCTTTTGTATTCATTTCCACAACAACAACAAAAAGTCCATAGCCTTCTCCAATATTCGGAGCAGTACAAACAGAAAAAGGAAAGAAATCAGCAGCGATTCTAAAGCATTGTTGAATTACATTTATTATGGTGTTTTAACATAATATTCACTCGTATCGAGCTTAAAGTCCTTTCACACACACACGCACGCACACAACTGAAAGAAAAGTCTTCCCGGGGCAGCGAGAAATTTATGCTGGTTTTTATGTCAATACCAAAAGAATGCAGTTTTGTTGATTCGCGAAAAGAAAAACATTTAATTGCAAATTGCTGAAATTTAATCGAAGTTAATACAAAAACTACAAATATAGCTAAATTCGGCACAAGCCGAACATTTAATACCCTCCAGCATTTGGAGGAAACTTAAAAAATTAAAAAAAAATCCTTTGAAAACTAAATACCGTTTGTGGGGGCTATACTAAGATGTGTATCTGCATAAGTTTATTGTGCCCTATTAAATTATATCGACAAAACTATCAATCGAAATAAGGGTTTCATGGATTTTCCTTGGAGTATACTAAAATCATGAGATAATTGAATATTTGCAGATGCCGTTGTATGGATGCTTTACCGAAACTTGGATCTACTATAAAAATTTTATTCCAGTGGGTAGGATACCTACAACAAACTTTTAATGCCTAATTTCAAACGGGTCCATAAAAAATTTGGTTTAAATCGTAAAAATGCTGATTTTGTTGAGGTAACAAGAACATGCGCAGGTTAGCGGCACTAGAACCCAAGCCGCATTGGAATTGTTTTATTTTCTGAAAATTTTTGTATATATGCAACTAGTTGGACGCCCCGAAATGTGTTGTAATTTTTTTTTTTTTTTTTTGGGTACGTCGTTTGGAGGTAACATTGTATAAAGGCTTCACCGCAACTTGCATCCACACTGACCATTTTTGCAGCGTGGTTAGATGCCTATAAGAAGCAATAAATACCAAATTCCATAAATGTATTTAGAATCTTCAAAATACATGGACAAATGCCGTAGCATGAGGACTATACCGGATCTTGGACCTCAATTGAACTCTTTTGCGGGGCGGGCGAATGTTATGTATAAAACTAACCAGTGCTCGCTACTTTGACAGCTAAAAGTCCGCCAAATTCTTTCAACAGTTCGTTCGGTCTTTTTAGTACTCCAATTGTACACTTTGTTCAAGTTGACAAAATTTCTTAATCCAAACTTCATACAAATTTTCAAACTATCAAGTTCTCAAATATTATTCAAGTTATCCCTTTTTCGAAAAATAATAAGATTTTTTTTCTTTTTACACCAATGAGACTTCAAAATATTTAATTTTTGAAATTTACCGTAAAGGATATTAGTTCAACCATTGCACCTTTTCTATCCAAAACTATTTCAACGTCTCCAAGGAAACCAACAGCGACCTCAATATCGAAGTTCATAATTTCAACTTTCTCCCTTCACCCGATACCAAAATTAGTAACATTTAGTACTCATATCCCAAACACCTACAGCTCTCTATCCTAGACTCCAACAGCCTTGACCAACTCCTTTTCAAATCCACCTCCATATTTCCATGAAATTTCCGGATTCTAGCTCCATACATTCTCACAGCGGCAAACGTGGTACCATTTAGTACTTTTCGAACATTTTTAGGACGGTTTTTATACCATAAAAGTACATATTTCCAGAATATTTCCATGTCCAGGCTACACAAGAACAGCGATCCTAATACCAAATTGCAGATTCCAAGCAATATCTGTTGACTCAATACTAAATTGTACCAAATATAGCACAATTTAGTATTTTCCGTGTACAGTAGTATTCTGTAGTACACATTTCTAAAACCACCTCTTTATCACAAACCTACCACCAACAGAGACCCCAATACAAAACTTCATAATACCAGCTTCTGTAGTTCACCCTAAACCAAACTGTTCTAGATTTAGTAAAATTTAGAACACCTAGTACACATTTCCAAAACTATCTCCTTATATCAAACTTACTTTCCAACCTTGATTCTCTTTTTTTTTCGCTCTATCCATTCACATAATACCAAATTATGCCATTTTAGAGGTTTATTGCACGGTTTGGAACTTTTCATAACCTTAAAGTTCGAATTTCCAAAAAACCTTAGGTATATCTATCCGGCACTCCATTAGTGACTCTCATTCTAATTCTAGCTCATTTCGTTTGTTCAATACAAGGTATTAATTCAATTCTTGTGAGATCTAAGGAGTCGGTCTGATATGGTGTACATCTAAAAATAATATTTCACAAAATCCTAAAATATTAGCTCTTCTGTGCCATGGATCCGACTGGGGAGTCTGTAACACCTATTGTCTAAATTCGTCTTCATTCAAATACACAATACAAAATAGGATGAGATAAAAAACTGCAGCAAAGTCCAAAGCCATGATTTTTAATTTTATTGAATGAAAGCAAAAAATGTCGGAAATAGCATCAAATTTTAGAATAACTTTAGATTTGTTCGACTTGGTCACCTTTGGCACGAATTGTGGCCTTCAAACGGTCAATGAAACCATTAAACATTGCTAAACCGTTAAATGTTGCTCTGCGGTATTTTGGCACATGCCGGGGAAGCGCTTGCTTAACGTGATCAACACTTTGGTATTTCTTAGTGCCAACCTTGCTTTCCAAAATACTCCAGACACAAGAGTCCAACGGATTGGTATCAGGAGATTTTGGTGACCATTGTGCACTGGAAATGAAGCGAGGAAATTTTGTGACCATTCTTGGGTGGCGCGTGCTGAGTGCGATGGTGTTGAGTTCTGCTGGAATGTCCAAGGTCTGCGGCCAAAATGTTTTCGTGTTCAAGGCTTTAATACACCCTCCAGAATATTTTCGCGATAATATTCGGCATTTATTCTGATGCCACGGTGCACATTTTCAGCTGACGTCTTTGGCAAGTAAACACTATCATTTTGTTTGTTTACAAACTGCTGGACAACAAATGTTTTCTCATCGGAGAAAACCAAATTCCGCAGTTCACCACTTTCGGCTGAGCGAAGCAACTTTTGCTTTTGTACGCTTGTAAACAATAAAATGAGCTGTCACTGGAATAATTTTAACAGCCGTCGGACGAGTGGCTTAGAAATTACAGCAGTCTGAAGTTGTTTGCAGTTTTTTCATCTCACCCTGAACATTCTTGAAATAAATACAGACAAAAGAGAAATAATTTAACATTAAAAAAAAAAAACTTTTTTGCTCAATTCCTTCCCAAATTTGAGACAGACGGACAACGACATATTTTCATAATTTTCTTCCTTCAACGGATTTCGTCCAAAGAGACCATTTTTTTTTTTTTTTTTTTTTTTTTGATAATGGTTTCGTCTTGACTACTCTTGTGAGATCAAAGGATTCGGTTGTACAGCCACAGATAATATTTAAAAAAAAAATTAAATATTAGCACCTCTGTATCATGGATCCGACAGTTTTCATCCAAATATAGAGTACATTAATATATGTACCCGTCAACCCGTACTGTTTGGGAGGAACCGCATAATGTACTTAACCCGGTTATTTCGAGGTACAGACAGAGGGAAATAAGCGAAAATAAATATCGACAACAATTGTTCGGAAATTAATTTCAAACAAATTTATAAGTGGTCTTAATTCATTAAAATGTTGTTGTATATTTTAACAGTACCATTTTATATATACCATAAATCTTCTATGGAACTTATTTCTTCACTTATTCTGAACATTTATTTTAAATCAGTAATTTTAAATTTTATGTTTTGGTTTTCATGCAAATATTTATTTTTGGTTTACACATATACCTTGAGGCATATTTATTTATTATTTAATTTTTTATATATTAAATACTTTACAAAATACATCTTATATTTCCAACCAATAAATAAAATTTGAGAATTTGTTTTTCAATGCAAAAACCCCAATTTTGTAATTTGGTTTTTTTTTTCTTTCATATACTGTTTCCAATCTTGTCCAAACCTCAAATTTTATTTTCCACAAAAAAACCTACAAATATAGTCATATGTATGTTTGTTATTTTTTTCCCAAGATAACTTTTTAAGGAATCTTGTTTTCCAATTAAATATTCACACAATATTTTGATTTTATAAAATAAATTGGATTTATGTTTCTTTCGTTGTTGAGGGCGGCTAGTATTAGTACAGCTTTTCCAATATGAAATCAATACTTGATTTAAGATTTTTTCTTTTGCAAAAAAAAAAAAGAAACCGAACACAACTCTTCAATCCAGTCATACTTCTCTGGGATGTGGTTTTATTTGCAATTATGTGCTGTGATATATGTACATGTATATTGGGAATTTCAGTTTTTGTATGTGTGTGTGTGTAAATAAATTCATAAAATTGAAATTGATCTTTTTGTTGCTAGACAAACTGCTTGCCAAGTATAGGTGTGTGTGTGTGTGTGTAAATACGAAATTCATTCCCTATATGTCATCAGTATCTTTAACAATGACCATAATCAGCGTCAACATCAACAACGACAAAGGCATCAATGATGCATAGTTACATGGATGTGTGCATGTGTGTGTGTGTGTGTGGATCTGCTCAAAAATAAATATATTTTTGCATAAATATAATGTAGTCCACCATACACAATCAGAGTTACGTATGCATGCATGTGAGTGTGTGGGTGTGTGTGGGTATTTGCTGATATCTACACAAATACCCAATATCCGAATACAATCTCCATAACGTTAGCTTACCTCATTGATATCAGGGCTTAATTACATTTTCATATTGTTGACTTTACGTTTTTGTTTACACAATAATAACCGGTCGGATGGAACGACCAACTGACGATGGGTGGTACAGCATCCAACATAATAACTACAACCCACACACACACAGAGTTACAGGCAAATGGCATTGTTGCGTTCTGGCATTTTTCATCCCAAATGCATTCTTATTCATTGGACCCAGCAGCCACTCTGTTATGTAGTCCGTTAGTCAATCCATTCATATGCATTTGGGCAGTACAACCACCCTCTCTCTATCTCTCTCTTACACACACACACACAACCCCAGACGAGAGACCTCTCTGATGTAAATAAAATACCATAAACAGATTGATGTAGGAAAAAAACATACAGGAACGAGTCATATAAATACAGAGTAGCAGGAGAACACAATTAAAATGAAATTTTTAACAAGCATGTAGATGTCTCTCCTTTTGCCTCCGACTTCTCCTCAGGTGGATTGTTGTAAGGATTGTGTGTACCTAGTCGTGGACGTTTGTATTATTTGGTATTGTGTGTGTTCGTTCATATGTTTTGTATGCCATCCTCATCATGTTACCTCAGAGCGTATGGGTAATATTTAATTGAATATTCAATGATCATACGCACGGTGGGCCACCGCAGGCAAATATATTGGCTTTCTTAAGCACATTAAATGATTAAAAACTCGTTAATAAATACTTAATTCGCTGTGCAACGCATAAAATAATTACAGGAAAAAATCAATAGACTATAAACGTGGAATTAAAAAAGAGGAGACAAGTGTTTCTTAATTTCTTAATTTAATTTATACTTCGCAAAGTAACCTTAATAGAGGGGGTAAGTTCACCTTATTATTAATAAGTAGCCTTGAATTGTTGTAAGCATTTAGTTTCTTCGGCAATATTAGTAATAACAATATGAGGATTGTTTTGGTGTAAAAAACTGTAAACCTCCAGTGAGTCAACAAAGCGGCTTGTTGACCCTTTTTTCAAGAAAAGGATAAAATCTCAATTTCAACAGCCTACAATCAATTCAAAATATTCTTATAAATTAGTTGTCATCAAATTCTACCATAGATCCCCGAATATATCAAAAGTCTTAACTTTACCTAAACGCCAGGAATTAATAAATATTAAAAAAAAAAATTTGGCAAAAATTTTGCACTCCAGGTGAGTTTATGAAAAATTCTCCTTCTTTTAAACATATTACGTTCGAAATTTAATTATAACAAGTTAAAAAGTATCAGTTGGTATTACCGACAGATGTATACCCCCAGTCAATGTTCGATTATTCAAATATATTTTGACTACTGTCATGATTATGCAAAAGTTTGACCTTATATGGAGTGGGTTCCATAGGAATGCACCAATATTGTCACTTTTGTATCGGACCTTAATAAATCTAATATAATTATTGCGACGTGCCAGGTTTGGACTATATGGACTACATCCTTCACTTTAAACAAAATATTTCATTTTCATACTTCCTCATATAGCACAGATAAAAAAATCGGTATGGGCAGAATTACAAGAAAATGGAACATTTATATCCAAATTTATGCGAAATCAATATTCAATTAGGTTTCTGGTTGAGAAAAATATTTAACTAGAGCAAGTTATATAGAATCGCCGACTTGTTTCGAAATTATGACAGATATAAGTATTGGAATTTCAGACCCTTTGTGGGTGAAGTACCAGAAGGGTTTAGCAGATTTATATCCTCTTAACAAAATATCTTATGTGTGAAATTTGACCAGAGTTCGATGCTATTCCGCTTTTTTTGAGCGTTATGGTTTTCAAAATCTATAACCCCATGTGGGGGAGGTACGATATGAAATGATCCGATCTTTTGTGTTGATAGAAATATTTAGATGTGCTAAGTTTGAATGGATTCACATGTTTAGTTGACGTCTTATAAACTTCATAGAAATTCAAAATTTTGACCCTTTATGGGGGATGTACCAAAAAGTGTAGCCCGATATATTTCATCTTCACACCAGACCTTGGGTTAATAAAAATATTGTTATGTGTGACTCGATGGCAATCGGGTTCTTATATCACATTTTATAAGAGTTATAATTATTCAAAATATTGACCCTTTGTCGGGGAGGTACTTGATGGAGTGCACCGATATTGCCCATCTCCGAACTCGATCTACGTTTGGCAACATCGATCTACGATTTTTTCCAACATTGCAAATCGTAATATTTGCATCAGTGCTAGGTCAGTTACGAAAATGGAAAAAATCGGTCCAATGTGATGTAAGAGTCCGATTGTCTTCAAATTACACACATCACAATATTTTTATTAACCCAAAACCCAAATATGAAAATGTTGTGAACATGATATACATCTGCGAACCTCTTCTTGTACCTCCCCTACAAAGGGTTAAAATTTTAAATATCCATGAAGCCCATAAAACGTGAAATTAACGTCCAATTCCATGAAGACTTGGTACATCTCAATATTTCCCCCCAGAACCCCTTCTGGTACCTCACCCACAAAGGGTCACAATTTTCAATTCATTTATCTGTCATAACTTGCGAAACAAGTCAGCGATTCTTTACAACTTGAGATGAATATGAAACTTATGATTTGGCATAAAATGTGATATTTTCCCACGGATTTATCTAAAAACTGGTTCTAGCTTCGGTGACAGAACATTGTACATAAACGTTTACGTTTCCGTGTAGCCCACATTTTCCCACAGATGTTTCTAAAAATTGGTATTTATATCTAGTTATTGGTTCTAATTTCGGTGGCGGAACATTGTTTATATACGTCTACGTTTTCGTACAGTCCCCATATAAGGGTTACTCCCGATATTCAATATTTTTATGATATTTGCCACATTTTTCAACGGATTTGTCTTTAAAAATTTATTTGCAATTCGTAATGAGTTCTAGCCCTGATGTAAGAACATTGTACTTATTGCTCCACGTTTTCGTGTAGCTCCCGTTTAACGGTACCTCCCGATATTTGGTATTTTGAAATTTTTTTCCACATTTGTCTTAACAGTGGTACTTATTGTTCGCAATGGGTTCTAGTTCCGGTGGCAGAACATTGAATGTCTAGGTCCATGTTTTCCTATAGCGCATATATAACGGTTCCATTAGTGTGAAAGGGCGAGAAAAGAATACGACCGCTTCGTTAGGGTGTTATTTCAATTCTGATTTTATTTTTAAAATATGTTCCTTACGTACTACTGAAACTAATCTAACTTAACCTAGTCGTAGCCACACAATTGTTCTTATCTATTATTAGTGTTTAAGTTAGAATTGCAAATTGCCATACGATCCAGAGAGCCTACGTTCGCTTAGTACGGACCGTAGAGAGATGCATTCTTGGGGTAAAAGGTTGCCTGCAACTTCCCCTTGGAGCCTACGTTCGCTTGGCTCGGACCGTAGGGAGAAAGCCTTCCTAGTCTGAAGATTTTCCCTACAACTCTCCTTGGGGCCTACGTTCGCACAGCTCGGACCGTTGGCAGCTTTTCCAAGCCATTTCTCTACAACTCTCTCTGGGTACTCTCTCAGCCCGTGTTGCTGTTAGAGATTTCCTGGAAGCATCGGTGCTTCCAGCCACCTCGATGCATTGCGACTTTGCATTCTTAGTGTCTCTCTTGCTAGCTACGGAGCTAACCGCATAAAAAAGGTAATCTGTCGACTCGGGTTGACAAACTCTCACAACGCCTCAATAAACGGTCATTTATATTATATTTAAACTAATCCTTCTTTGTTTTATTTATATATCTTTTTATTTCTATACGGTCACGGTTTGTATGCCTGGGAGAACATCAGCGTCTCATACGGAGAGAAACAATTAGATTTAAAAGGAAACATTACATGGCTGCGTGTCCCTTCATTCAAGTGATCTTGGCTACCTACTGGCGCATCGATATCTGTGTGTGTGGGTTATGACCTTTATTATCCTACACATTATCGTATGCGACAGCGCACAAGATCACTGAATTGTACACATGTGATATTTTATGACCACTGGGAAATTGACAATTTTGAAATATTTATTTTTAATGGTTAGATTTTCCCAGCGTCTCAGCCGCACTCAAAATTATGTACAAAATATTTTGTACAATCAGATATTCGGTATTTTGACGATTTCAGCCACAATTTTTAATAGATTTGTGTGAAATTTTGTATTTGTACTTCATAATGGGTTCTACAACTGGTGGCAAAATATTGACAATATTGGTGCTAGTCATCTTGGTCACATTTACCCACGAAATCATGTCAAATTTGGTATTCGATTTCAATCGTTGTCGTATAAAATTGTCTAGATAGGCTCCAGTTTTAGTATGGTACCCATACTTTTGCATAAAAATGTTTTCATTACCCAATGGTGGAGGGTATTAGAAGATCGGCCTGGCCAAACTTAATGTCTTTTAACTTGTTAAAGTTGACTTAATTTTTATGTATGGAGAAAAATACATTTTAAAAATGTCCTGCGGAACTCAGTAAATATAAGGACCACATAAAACGAGCTACAAAAAATTCGAAATATTGTAGAATCTTATGACAAAAAAATGTCGTAGAATATTTCGATTTGCTACGATCCCGTTTTAAAGGAACTTCTTGTCATATTTTGACAAAATAACCAAAAAGACCCCTTGGTGACTCGCCCTAAAATGAGGTTTAATATATACGTATTCTGGGACCTATAGCAGAATATTATAATTTTATTTAAAAGACTTTCAGAAATTTCGAAACTTGCCTTCGAATGCTAAATTTAGATTGATTTTCCATTTCTACACCTAACTATTTCATTATTATATTTATTTCAATTTTCTGATTTCCCATCCCCGATCATCGGTAAAAATCAATAACCCCAACAATATTTTCATTTTATACTATTAATAGTCCTCTGGAGTGCAATACCCTCCATTAAAAGCATAATTTCAACTGGACTATAAACCTAAATTTCCAATATGAATATTTATAACATTTTTGCACCCCGTTGCCATGACATTTCAAAATTTGTAGAATTTGTTAAAGTAACCATATGCCACCCACATCTCCTACACACAAAGAGCACAAAGCAATAAATGTAACAAGTTTGTTGTTAACAATAGTTAATTTCCCTTGAGGTAAAGAGGTAACTGATATATTCAACAATGGTCAGCAACAAAAAAACCCCCGAACAAATATCCACATACGTTGGAACATGTCAGTAGTCAGTATTTTATTTACAATTCTTGGAAAAAAAATGCAACAAGCAAAAATGAAAAAAAAAAATGCTCACAATACTAATTGTACTGGAGTATTGTTTGAATTTATTTTCTACATAGGGACCTTTTTGTGTGTGTGTGGTATTGTATTCAAACATATTCTATATTATTTTGAACAAGTTGAATGGCTATTGGAGACACCCTTGAATTTATGTTCTCCTTTCGTATTCATTTCACTTTAGTTTGTCCTGACATGTCCGTCATGCATACAGCCATTGACTGAAAACGGTATATCAATACGAAGATAATTTAACTACACTTCTACTCCGTATCAAACAAACACACACAACCTCTCTCTCATACACACACAGAAGGAGGGAAAGCAAACATATCCATTTGTGTATAGGGAGGCCACCGAATCAATGTCCAATGCTTTGCAACAAACGCACTCCCTTCTCTCGTTGCTCCCCCATACCTTGTCTATGTTTATGTGTACTCTTGTATAACATGGGTGGGGTGGGGTGGCTTAAATACACAACTTGGATAGGCTAACCTGGTTTTCACTTTTAATGAAAGCGCAAATGTTTGGGGGTAAACTGGAGTTTTGTCAACAAATGTTTCAATGTAATTTTCCAATTCAGTGACATAAATGGCATACAAAACTGACATCAGACGCAAATAAAGATACCCACACATACACACAGATACGTTGAATGGGACACATACCTGAACATGTATAGAGGGAGAGAGTGGAGAGACAAGTAACGCCAAATAAAACGTAGAAAATTTTAACGGTTAAGAACAGAAAAATAATGGTTGTTTTGTGGAACTATTTTTACAGTTAGGCTCAGGTATAGAGGGGTAATTGATGGACCTCTTCTACAATAATTTTTATACCCTCAGACATATGGCTAAATCATTTGTGATACGGCCAAAACGTGCCTCATCGAGTAGCGATTTTAGACTCTAGGTCTCTTTGGACCAAATCCGTTTCAGACATTTGGAGTCGATCTAGTCTAGTCGATCCGTTTGGCTGTATGGATGGTGCAAAGGATAACTCTCGAAGCGAGTATCCCAATTGGTCCAAAATAGCTGACTTGTTTCGCAAGTTATGAGTATTGAAAATTGTGAACCTTTGTTGGTGAGGTACCAGAAGGGAATCGCACATATCTATCATATTCACATAAGATCTTGTGTTAGCAAAAATTTTTGTATGTGTGCAATTTAAAGAGAGTTGGATGCTTATTCCGCTTTATTTGAGCCTTTTGGCTTTCAAAATTTTGAACTCTATGTGGGTACCTCCAGAAGGAATAGTCTACCATCTCTACCATCTTTATAACAGATCGGAATCGGATGTTAATTTCGCGTTTTATGAGCTGCATGCATATTCAAAATTTTGACTCTTTGTGGGAGAGGTACCAGCAGAAGTGGACCGATACATTCCATCTTCACAGCAGAGCTTGTTTTAGTAGAAGTAATGGGGTGTGTAAAATATGAAGAGAACTGGATGCTTATTTCGGATTTTATGATCGTTTTGGCTATTCAAAACTTCGACCCTTTGTGGGGGAGGTATGAGAACAAATGGTCCCATCTCTACCATATTTGTAACATTTCTTGTTTTTTATAGAAATATTGAGATATGCCAAGTCTGAATGGAAGTGGATGTTTTATGAGTTTCATGGATATTCAAACTTCTAGCCCTTTGTGGGAGAGGTACCAGAAGGAGTGGGTCGATATATCTCTTTTTCTTAGCAGATTTTTTGTTAGTAAAAATAAGGGGATGGGTGAAATATGAGGAGAACCTTAAGCTTATTTCGGATTTTATGATCGTTTTGGTTATTCAAAACGTTGACCCTTTTGTGGGGGAGGTACCAGTGTTGATAGAAATATTGAGATGTCCTAAGTGTGAATGGAATCAGATATTAAGTTCTTGTCATATGAGCTTCATGGATATTCAAGACGTTGACCATTTGTGGGGGTGGTACCAGAAAGAGTGGACCAATATATGCCATCTTCATACCAGACTTTTGGTTAATAAAAATATTGTGAAGTGTGCAATTTGATATTATATATATTATAAGAGTTATAATTATTCAAAATTTTGATATTCTGTGGGGGAGGTAGTTGATGAATGGATCGATATTGTCCATTTTCGCACCTAGCACTGATGAAATTATTTGCAAATTTGAAGCAAAATCGGATTATTGTTTCTCTTTCTGTGCAGTAATATTTTTTTTTATTTTTTTGAAAATCTTACCGGAAGCAGTGGGCCGCTATTTCCCATCTCCGAAGTCGATCTACCCTTTATAATAATATTACGACGTATCAACTTTGAACCAAATCGGATATTCCCCTCCCGTACCAGCCAGACAGACGGACGGTCGTCGCTAGATCGACTCCAAATGTCCTGAAATGGATTTTATCCAAAGAGGCCTGAGGTCTATGATGAGGTGCGTTTTGGCCGTATTCAGTGATATACAGGTTTAGATAAAAAACTGCAACAAAGTCAAACGGCATAATTTTTACATTTTTTTTTCTAAATTTTATTGAATGAAAGCAAATAGCATCAAATTTTAGAATAAGTTTAGATTTGTTCGAATTGGTCACCTTTAGCACGAATTATGGCCTTCAAATGGCCAATGAAACCATTTTTTGGCCCATTTTCGGCGAAGCGCCTGCTTAAGGTTTTTTTTAGTGTCAACCTTGGTTTCCAAAATACTCCAGACACAATAGCTCAACGGATCGGTATCCGGAGATTTTGGTGGCCATTGTACGCTGGAAATGAAGCGATGAACCTCATTTTGTAATCATTCTTGGGTGGCGCGTGCTGAATGCGATGGTGCTGAGTCCTGTTGGAATGTCCGAGGTCTGCGGCCAAAATGTTTGCGTAGCCTAGGATTTAATACACCCTCCACAATAATAATCGATAATATTCGGCATTTATTCTGATGCCACGGTCGATTAATACGAGCGAAGGGGGACCATAGGCTGTTATGGTGGCCCACACCATCACCATGGCCGACGCTTGAGTTCTGGTGGCCAACCGAGTAAACACGATCATTTTGTTTGTTTACAAACTGCTGGACAACGAATGTTTTCTCATCGGAGAAAACCAAATTGGCAGTTCACCACTTTCGACCAAGCGAAGCAACTCTTTAGCTCTTTTGAGTCTATTTTCTTGAATTAAATCTTGAATTTTTTGGAATTTCAATGGCTTTACCCCGAGCTCATTTTTCAATATTTGCCGAATGGAATATTGCGATATGTTCAGCTCACGAGCCATATTTCGCCACTGCGACGCGAGTTTTTATCAAGTCGCTTCTTTACTTTTCCAACCATTTCTGCTGATGATTTTCTTGTGTTTTTTTTCCGTCCTCTTCCTTGATCACGGTAACAAGGATCACGGTAACAAGCGATGGTACGAGGCACAAAATATTTATTTACATTTAAATGCTGGAGTTCTCTAACGATACCCACTTGTGGTTTTCCAGCCAAATATAAAGAAATCACACTATTCCGCATGAATTCCATCACGAATAACTTTTTTCTATAAAATTCTCACCAAATTGCTTTTGTACGCTTGTAAATAATATAATGAGCTGTCACTGGAATAATTTAACAGCTGTCGGACGAGTGGCTTAGAAATGACAACAGTCTGCGGTTGGTTCCAGTTTTTTCATCTCACCCTGTATACCCTCTCTAGCCATATGGCTGAGGTTATAAAAATTACCTAAATTTCCCTTTTTTGACTCGCCTAAGAGTTGATATTTTAACGAAAAAATAATCCTGGTGTTGTTATTAAAAAAAAATGCACGGATTCCAATGAATCTTAATGGGGAAATTTCTAATAAAATAAGTTCCGGCTCTATTTCCCCCAGAAAATGGATCACTTTCCAATAATTTTGGGTTTTGAAAATGACTCGAAGTTATCCTTTCCCAACTTTAGCCTTAACGTCTAAAAGTATTATGTCAGCAATTAATTCTCAGGAATTTGACCCAGATGGATGACCTAGTTAACAAATTTACTTTCCGAATTTATTTATAATTAAATATCCTCCCCTACACCCACCTTATTACTTAGTCGTTTATATCCCCTCCTTTGCAAATACTTCCTTAGAATTGTAATCTATTGAAAATTTATTTAATTCAATTATTTTCCGTTTCCGCAAACCCAAAAAGGACTCAAAAGCAAATTATGTGGTTTCAAATGATGCTGGCACTGACAAAGACATTAGCTACCGGATATTAAGGAAAATTTTCAAACTCTTCAAAAATCCCCAAAATTAAAAGGAAACTTGACTTATTCAGTTGGCTCAGATTTGAAATGTAACATATTATCCCAGAATACGAACCTCAATTAACCTGACCATTAAAGAGAAAACTTAAACTGAAATTATCAGCAGCAGTCTTTGGAATTTCCTTAAACATTAAATCAAGCCACAAGGTTTTCGGAGAAATTCCTTGGGTCCACAAATACTTCGAACGTTAACAAATATCCCTACGCAAACACACACACACACATTCGCACGAAAGTTTATTTATCTTAGACATTAACACACAAATGACAAAGGACTAAATGGTTATACAAAATACTTCAGAGCACATACTTAACAAACTGATTTACTCACACACGTATTGTTTATCCACACACACACACATAGTAAACCCTTCATAGGACAACGGATATGCATAGGTGATGGACTCCAATTTCCAAAAGACGATGATGACAAAGAAATAGAACTACTTGAAGAATAGTTTGTGAATTAGTGTTACAGAAGTTCAAGTGGAAATGGCAAGTCATTGACCCCAAAATTCCTGCCAACATCCAACCAACAAACCATACGACCGACCGACCGACATTGCCATTAAGTGTGATTAACTAAAAGCTTCTAACCAAAATTAAGAAAATGTTTGATTTTCAGGATTTCATTTTACAAACAAAACAAATACCGATGTAATGCTATTAGCTTTACAAAGGTAGGGAGGGGGAAAGGGAAACAAAGATATCAATTAGTGACTATTTGGGAAATGAATTCGAAAGGATGTTGAGAATCAGGAAATGAAGAATTTAATTACTTTAGGTCTTTAAGAAAATTCAAGTAAATGCTTTAATTAAGAGAATTTAAAGAGGCTAAACGATTTAAACTGGGAAAAAAGTGAAATGATCCTCAGCAAAAACTTGGGAGATCTTTGAGCCGAATAACCCATTTGAAGGTCGTGTAAAAAATTAACTTATAAATTACGAGTAGGTTGAAAGTAATGGGGATTTCCTAAAAATATACGAAGGAAAAGAAGTTATTTTTTTCATATCAAGTATTGAGTTATATTGGCACTGAGAGTGCGTACCCCACTACAAAACCGAAGGTTGTTATTTTGAGATTCGGGCAAATGAAGCAAAAAACAGGTTATAATGTATCAGACGATTTTGCCGAGGGATGTTCCAATGTTAGAATATTTCGATATACTTTGACTTCTCTTATGATTAATCAAACTGTTGATCCCCTATGGAGTAGGTTCCGATGAAATGGGTAAATATATGGTCCGTTTCGTATCACAATATAATATAAATATTGCGACGTGCCGGGCTTGGACTATCCTGGTGATATCTTCACTCTATATGAGATATGTGATAATTTTTAGACACTGTCACCCTTTGTGGGTGAGGTATCAGAAGGGGTTGGCAGATATCTTCACAACAGATCTGGCAAGAGCAAAATGTTTGGATGTGTAAAATTTCAGAGAGTAGGATGATTATTTCGAACTTATGAACGATGTGTTTTTTTAAAATCTCGAACCCTATATGGGGGAGGTACTAGAAGGAGTGACCCGATATATCCATCTTCACAGCAGATCTTGTGGTAGCAAAATAATGGGATGTGGGAAATATGAAGTGAACCGGATGCTTATTTCGTACATAATAATCTCTTTGGTGATTCGAAACTTTGACCCTTGGTGGAGGGTATCAAGAGGGAATGATCCGATTTCTGCTTTCTTTATAAATGATCTTGTGTTATCGCAATTGTTGAGATGTGTGAAATATAAAGAGAACCGGATGCCTACTTCGGATTTTATGATCATTTTGGTTATTCAAACCTTTGACCCTTTGTGTGGGAGGTAACAGATAAAGTGGTCCGATCTCTACCATCTCCACAGCAGATCTTGAGATAGAAGATGTGTTAAACATGAAGAGAACCGGATGCATATTTCAGATTTTAAATTCGTTTTGATTTGTGGGGGAGATTCCAGAAGGAATGGTCCAATCTCTACCATCTTTATAACAGATCTTGTGCTGATAGAAATATTGAGATGTCTGAATAGAATCGAATGTTAATTTCGTGTTCTATAAGCTCCATGGATATTCAAAGTTATGACCCTTTGTGGGGAGGTACAAGAAGGAATGACCCGATATCTACCATCTTCACAGCAGATATTGAGATAGTAGAAATAATAGGATGCGTAAAATATGAAGAGAATTGGATGCATTTTTCGGATTTTATAATCGTTTTGGTTGCTCAAAACTTTGACCCTTTGTGGGGGAGATTCCAGAAGGAATGGCCCAATCTCTACCATCTTTATAACAGATCTTGTGCTGATAGAAATATTGAGATGTGCCAAGTCTGAATAGAATCGAATGTTAATTTCGTGTTCTATAAGCTCCATGGATATTCAAAGTTTTGACCCTTTGTGGGGGAGGTACAAGAAGGAATGATACGATATCTACCATGTTCACAGCAGATTTTGAGATGGTATAAATATTAGGATATGTGAAATATGAAGAGAACCCGATGCATATTTCGGATTTTATAATTGTTTTGGTTATTCCAAACTTTGACCCTTTGTGGGGAGGTACCAGAAGCAATGGTCTGATCTCTACCATCTTTATAACAGATCTTGTGTTGATGGAAATATTGAGATTTGCCAAGTCTGAAAAGAATCGGACGTTAATTTCGCGTTTTATGAGCTTCATGGATATTCCAAATTTTGACCCTTTGTGGGGGAGGTGCCAGAAGGAATGATCCGATCTCTTCCATCTTCCCATCAGATCTTGGGATAGTAGAAATAATAGTAGGTGTAAAATATGAAGATAACCGGATGCATTTTCGGATCTTATAATCGTTTAGGTTATTCAAAATTGTGGGGGAGGTACCAGAGGGAATGGCCCGAACTATACCATCTTTATAACAGATCTTGTGTTGATGGAAATATACAGATGTGCCGAGTCTGAATAGAGTCGGATTTTAATTTCAGGTTTTATGAGCTTCATGAATGTTCAAAAGTTTAACCCTTTGTGGGGGTGCTACCAGAAAGAGCGGACCAATATATTACATCTTCACACTAAACCTTTGGTAAATAAAAATATTGTGAGGTGTGTAATTTGAAGGCAATCGGACGCTTACATCATCATTTCATATCATTCGAAATGTTGACCCTTAGTGTGGGAGGTACTTGATGCAGCTATCCATTTCCACCCTTGACCTAGCGCTCATGAAAATATTAGAATTTGCTAAATTAGAGCAAAATCGAATTATCCTTTCTCTTTCTGTGCAGTAACTATTTTCTTTGAAAACGGTGACCAAAAGGAAAGGACCGATGTTGCCCATCTCCGCACTCGATCTAAGTTTGAGAATAATATTACGATGTACCAAGTTTGGATCAAATCGGATACTCTCTTCAAGAGTTATGCACCAGCCAGACAGACGAACGGACAGACATCGCTAAATCGACTCCAATGTCCTGAAACAGATTTGGTCCAAAGAGACCTAGGGTTTTAAACTGTTTTTTCGATGAGACACTTTTTGGCCGTATCAAATGATATATACCTTCTGTGGTCATATGGCTGAGGGTATAAAAATGTCACTCCCAAAAATTTCAGTTCACAGTCTTTTGAAGAGTATTTTCCATCTTATCCATAAAATATTTTCAATTTATGGCCTAAGATATTCACAACTTCGTAGCAATACAAGATGTTTATTCACGTTATACATTTAAATTGAAATTTGATTTCGTTCAAAACCACTCATTTTAAATTCCCTTCATATACCCCTCATGCACTCCCGCACTCCCACACACACCAACACAAAGTCCATAATTGAATAATAACTCATGCCATTATGAACATTTTAATTTTCTTATTGCTTAATGATTTACCCCCCGGAAAGGCAAATAGCTTTTGGCCCAAAGCGTAACCGCTAATCACGTTCGAGTCACCATCGTTATTAGGATCATTCAATTAATTTTAGCCTGTGAAAGTAACAGCTGACTTCGTTGCGCGACAACGAGGAATTTGGGGTAGCAAGTTTGCTGGCTGCCATGAATTTGGCCAACCAACATCAGGCCTAATGCGGACAATGGCATCATTTGGCGAAATTTGCCAACCGTTTTGGCTAGCATTTTTTTCTTCGGCACAATAATAACGACAATGTAACAGCGAAATTTTGCGCCCCAAAGGCAAATGCAGTGAACTTTAATGGCTGAGCTACAGGGGAAGGATATTGAAATTGTGTTTTGCTACAATTCTCCAAGTTTAGAAACTGTGAACAAGTTGTTGCCAGATTCCAACTCACAGCAATGAAGCAACCGCACACACAAAAAATAGAAACAACAACAACAATTCTGTTCTTTCTACTCACTTACCTACAACAATTTCCAATTAACCACAAAATTTATAATTGAAAACTTTTGTTGTTTGCATTCGGCAGCGTTCATTGCCAAGGAAAAACATTGATGTTCAATGATGTTCCTTCCAATTTTTTGTTGCTTTTGGTTTTTTTATTTTCAATTTTTTCTTTTTTTTTTTTTGGAAGCAATAAAAGTTGTAGTTCCACAAAAGAAAAAAAAAACACTTTTTGGTTAAACGTTTTTTCACCATCTCCTCTTCCGAAGCATATAGTTATGTATATGTGTGTGTCCACAACGAAACTTTGGCCCAATAAGCAAAAGTTATGCTGTTTGTTTTTTAATTTTTAATTTCAAACAGTTTTATTAATTGAAATTTGCTAATTTGTGGAGAGTTCAAAAGTTTTTCGCCCATCTCAAAAATCAAATACATTAAAAATTATTCTGACAAGTTTTTGTTTTTTTGTTTAAACATTGAAGTGGTCTGGGAAGAAATTTTTGTGTGGGGGCATGTCATAAAAACATGTTGATGGTGTTTAACTAATACTCAAGGCATGAAAGTTGTGAGTTGTTGTTCGGCTATTTGAAACTTAGAAAAAATATGGAAAAATTCTAGATCAACAAAATTATTTTGACAGTTGAAAGAAAAATTTCCATGATATCGATGAAAAAATGTTGACTTACATTCGCAAAGTAGTCTAAATAAAGAAGTAAGTTTTTCCCTCTCCCACGTTTTTGACATTTTCGGATTAAAATTGTTTGGAATCTGTGTATTTAAGGTATAAACTGATGTAAACTTTCAAAAACCCGATTGACGTTTCTTCTTTTGTATACCCTCCACTTTGGAAAGGAGGGTATTCGTCATAGACCCCATAATAATCATAATCAGCATAAAATTCTAAGTGGATTTAACGATTTCCGTCTGACCGTATGTCTGACGTAGAGCTGCAAAATTTGGTAGAAATATTTGTGTTGTGTCTGGGATGGTTGGTATTGAAAATGAGAAATATAGCGCCATTAAGCGGTACATCCGGATATTCGGTATTTTGATGATTTTTGCCATATTTTTCCACGGATTTGTCCGAAAATTGGTATTTGTAAGTCTTATTGAATTCTAGCTCCGGTGGTGGAACATTGTAGGTCCACGTTTTGGTATAGCCCACATATTCGGTGTTTTAATTATTTTTACCACATTCTTCAACGGATTTGTCTAAAAGTTGATATTTTTAGTTCGCAATGGGTTCTCTATCCGGGGCGGAACATAGTAAGTATAGGTCCACGTGTAGATCGTTTTGGTATATGGGGGCTATATAACGGTACCTTGATTATTTCGGTAATTTGATTTTTGCCAGAGTTTTTTACGGATTTGTCTAAAAATTGGCATTAGTAGTTTCCTAATAGAAAATTTACGTCAATGTTTTCCTAAGCGCACATTTACCCACTAAATTGTTTCAAATTTGGTATTTAAGAAGATTTGGTAGATGACAATCCTTGGAGTATAAAATTTTCTATAGATGTTCCCGTTTTGGTATGGTCCCCGTGTAAGAGGTACACCGTTGAATTCAGATACTTTTATATAAACATGCTCTCTTTCCCGAACATTTTTAACAAAACTTCATTTAGAAAAAGAAAAGAAAGCTCTATTTCGAGTAGATCTATGAAGAAAACATAGATTCAATTTTTCTTTGTTCAATTTTTCTTCAATTTTTCGTTTTATATAGAAAGAGTCAAAAGAAGGAATATCTCACACAAAATTACCCTATTTTTCTCGGAATAAGACATTTATCTAGGTTAACCAGTATTTAAGAAAAATTTATTAAAAATGTATTAAAAATTAAAGTTATGTGTTTATGTTTTTTACTGCTAATAAAAAAAATAACAAAAACCACGCAAGTGTAAGATTTGGATATGAAAATATAAGATTATGTAACTGTTGAGATGGATAATATCTGCTTAAATTCTTAAAACAAAAATGTTTTTTCGTTTTCCCTTAACACTAAAACCAAGAACAAAAAAATTGCTCGAAATGTTGTACGCCACTGCGTATGATCATCACATGTAGTTGACATTATTTATACGCCCCAAATAACTTAAATTTCAGTGCATGATTTTTAATAATATCATTTTTCTTTTCTTTTTCAGCACTATCGTGGCTCCCTGAAATCCCTCAATACGGGTATTGTTACTCTGCTAAATTATGGCAAACATGTACCACCGGCCGTATCACATGTAACACTGGCCCATGAAATTGGCCATAATTTTGGATCACCGGTAAGTGAAATAAACTATAGCAGGATTATAAATTTTTTTATAACAATTTAAAAAGTATCAGTCGGTATTGGCGACAGCTGTATAACCTCAACCAGTGTTTGTTTATTAAAATATATTTAGATATTATTGATATTTTTCAAATTGTTGCCCTTCAAGGGAGAGGCATCGAAGGACTAGGACAATATTGTTTTGTGGGGGAGGAGGAGTTAGCCAATACATTCCATATTCATATCAGACCTCTGGTTGGGATAAATATTTACCTAAACCAAGTTAAGAAAGATTCGTTAAATATTGAAAATAGTTTTCCTATGTGCGGGAGTTACCCGAAGGCGTGCGCTGATATCTACCATCCCCACCCAGATCGTGCGCTAGTTAAAATATTGGAATGTGTGAAATTTGAAGATAGTCTGAAGTTTCTTTCACATTTTATGATCGTTTGATTTTATGAAAATCGGATACTTAATTTGGATTTTATTTCAAATGTTGACCCGTTGTGGGTAACAGATTTTGTGTTAATAGAAATATTGAAATATGTCGAGTTTGAAAGGAATTTGATGCTCATTTCGCGTTTTACGAGAAATTGAGATGTGTGAAATTTGATGGGAATTAGATGTTTATTTCGGATTTTATGAGAGACATAATTATTCATTTAGACCCGCTGTGGGGGAGGTACCAGAAAGAGTGGACACACCAGATCTAGCATTGATAAAAATATTAGGATGTATGAAATTTGAAGACAATCGGACTCTTCCTAATATATAAGAGTTATAATTGGGAGAGGTACTTAATGAACTGGTCCGATATTGTCCATTTTCGTACCTGACATAGCAATGACAAAAATATTGGGATTTGTAAAACATGAACGAAATTGAATTATCCTTTCTTGTTCTATAAGATAAATTATTTTCTATAAAAGTTTTCAGCTTTTGTGTGGGAGGTACCAGAAGGAGTGGACCGATATTACCCATCTCCGAACTCGATATAAGTTTAGGAATAATGTTACGATTTACCAAGTTTGGATCAAATCAGACAGACAGACGGACATCCTCACATCTAAAAAAACATCAAAAATATCCCTTTGGTGACTCCTATTGTTATCAAGCCACATTATATCTAAAATTTTAGTATTTAAAGAAATCTTATTCCGAAAATTACAAAAAAAAAATGGAAAGGGGGGAACTCCCCCTTACTAAGGTTACTTTCCTACGTAAAATGTTAATATGCCAATATTTTTCTATACCTTACAAAACCATGTGCTGGGGATGTTATAAGTTTAATCGGGCCAAAAAGATGTACACGGTATCGATAATGGAATAGAAGCCTATTTTGAGGGAGATGATCGCAAAATATTAAGAGGTTTAGATGGGCTAGGCATTGGAAATGAAAACGAAACGCAGGCAGTCACTCGAAGTCGATTTCAATTAGATATCCCTAAAACTCGGATCTTTCTTTTGCCTAGTCATGGTATACAGCCCATTCCGGCGAAGCGCTTGCTGGGGCGATCGACTCTTTGTTATTTTTTTTTTGTGCCAAACTTGCTTTCCAAAATACTGCGGACAAAATAGTCCAACGGATTGGTGTCCGGAGATTTTGGTGGCCATTGTGCGCTGGAAATGAAGCGAGGATCCTCATTTTGTAACCATTCTTGGTTAGCGCGTGCTGAGTCCTTTTGGAATGTCCCAGGTCTGCGGCCAAAATGTTTGCGTGCCAAGGCTTTAATATACACTCCAGAATATTTTCGTGATAATATTCGGAATTTGTTCTGATGGCATGGTCGATTAATACGAATGGAGAGCGACCATCGGCTGTTATGGTGGCCCACACCATCACCATGGCCGGCGCTTGAGTTCCGGTGGCCAACCGAAGGTGCACATTTTCAGCTGACCTCTTTGGCAAGTAAATACGATAATTTTGTTTGTTTACAAACTGTTGGACAACGAATGTTTCTCATCGGAGAAAACCAAATTCGACAGTTCACCACTTTCGACCAAGCGAAACAACTCTTTAGCTCTTTTGAGTCTATTTTGTTTTCTTGCACTTTTTGGAATTTCAGTGGCTCCATTTCCAATATTTGCCGAATGGAATATTTCGATATGTTCAGCTCACGAGCTATTTTTCGGCCACTGCGACGCGGGTTTTGATCAAGTCGCCTCTTTACTTTTCAAACCATTTCTGCTGGTGTTGGTGTTTTCTTCCGTTCACTTCCTAAATGTTCACTTCCATCACGAATAACTTTTTTTCTGGAAAATTCTCACCAAAATGCTTTTGTACACTTGTAAACAATATAATGAGCTGTCACTGGAATAATTTTAACAGCTGTCGGACGAGTGGCTTAGAAATGACAGCAGTCTGAAGTTGGTTGCAGTTTTTTCATTTCACCCTGAATATTTGAAATCTATGGTGTCCTGAAATCAAATTTGACCAGTAGTTAAATCAATTTTTTAATTACGATTGGCATGGAATCTGTTTGCAGGAGCTCCCACCATAATATTTCTGATGTTCACAATACTCATCAACAATTCGAAAAATTTTTGCTCCCCCCAAACAATTTCTCTATCTCGGTAATCTATATTTTTATTTTATGTCTCTTAGACATCCTGATACTTTATTTAAAGCGGACAACCCCATTTTTATTTTCATACCCCAAAAATTACTTTCATTTTAATTTTACCCAACAAAAAATACATGACAACATCCCTCCCAAACAAATAGACTCCCATTACAGTTCATATGTTCGTTTCGCCCAAAACCATGATCTGCAAATGTAACAATACAACGTAGTATTTAACAAAATGTAGCGGCAACAATGCATTTCGAATGGAAAGGATGTGGCAAATTCCGCACAGACACCGACTATACGCGATAACGTTTAAATAGGTGTCTGCCAGGAAGGTTACTGTTTTGCTTTTTCTCCTCCGCATATACATACATATGTACATTTTTGTGTGCATGTAGATCTCTCTGTGTGAGTCTGCGATTTTGGTAGAATGAATGTGGAATGCACTTAATGCAATTAGTTACAGTTCGTCGCGTTAGCATGAAATTCTCTCTTTTTCGTTGAACTTTTTAACTATGGCGTCGAGAGGAACTTGATTTTCCTGTGTATATGATATATATGCTGTGTATTCCTTTTAAAATTGTGTGCATGTGTGTGAGTGTGTGTGTGTGTGGAAATATAGTAAGTTAGCAAACATACGTTTCTGTATAAAGTTTTCTACGCTGTGTTTTTCATGTCTGTTCGTTGTGGGTGTTAGTATAGTCATGACACCAATACATGTATGTGTATGGTGGGCGATTTTTTCACACTCTCGCTCTCTCTCCATGGAAAGAAAAAAAGGAAGCCATACTCATATACAGATTATACAGTCGGATACACTTTCATGCACTCATTTATAACAATAGACTCTAAAGATACCGCACTTTCTTGCCAAGGATAGTAAATTAATGTTAGGGTGTTTCAATTAGGGAAATTTTGCATGCAAATGGTATGTTTGAGATATATTGGAGGATTATGTTCCTATTATTATTTTTTTTTTTTTTTTTGTTTTTTTTTCGACTTTGAAATAGATTACAGCAAATTGGGCCGAAATTAACTTTTTGGAGTCTTCAGCTAAAAAATATGAAGCTTTGAAATAACCAACCTCGGTCCTTTTGGCTTATTATACCCTTAGCCATATGGCTAGGTATTTGATACGCCCAAAACGTGATTCATCGAAAAAACAGTCTTAGACCCTAGGTCTCTTTGAACCAAATCCGTTTCAGGAAATTTGTAGACGATCTAGCGATGTCCGTCGGTTTAACTGTCAGGCTGACTAGTGCTCACGATAACTCTCGAAAGGAGTATACGATTTAGTCCAAACTTATAATATTATTTTCAAACTTATTCGGACATAGGCAATATCGGTACAATCCTTCTGACATAAAATATTTTACTGCACAGAAAGAGAAAGGATAATTTTGCAAATACTAATGTTTGCATCAGTGCTAGGTCAGTTCCAAAAATGGACAATATAGGTCCACTGCACCAAATACCTCCCACACAAAAATTTGGAATAATTATAACTCTTTTAAAATGTTGTGTAAGATTCAGATTGTCTTCAAATTACACACATCACAATATTGATATTAGCCTAAGATCTGGTGTGAAGATGGAATATATCGAATCACTCCTTCGGGTATCTCCCTCACAGATGGTCAAAATTTTAAATAATCATGAAGATCGTAAAACGCGAAATTAACATCCGATTCCATTCATACTTAGTAAGTCTCAATGTTTCTATCTAGACAATATCTGCTATAAAGATGGTAGAGATCGGACAATTCATTCTGGTACCTCCCCACAAATGATCAAAATTTTGAACAACACAAACAATTATAAAATCCGAAATAAGCATCAGGTTCACTTCATACTTCACACATCCCATTATTTCTATTAACACAAGATCTGATGTGAAGATGGGATATATCGGTCCACTCCTCCAGGTACCTCCCGCACAAAGGGTATACATTTTGAATATCCATAAAGCTCATAAAACTCGAAATTAACAGCCGATTTCATTTCAGACTTGGCACATATCAATATTTCCATTAAGACAAGATCTGCTATAAAGATGGTAGAGATCGGACAATTCATTCTGGTACCTCCCCACAGAAGATCAACATTTTAAATAACACAAACAATTATAAAATCCGAAATAAGCATCCTGTTCTCCCGTTATTTCTACTAACACAAAATCGGCTATGAAGATGGAATATATCGGTCCACTCCATCTGCTTCCATTCAGACCTGGCACATCTCAATATTTCTATCAACACAAGATCTGTTATAAAAATGAAAGAGATCGGACAATTCCTTCTGGTACCTCCCCCAGAAAGGGTCAAAGTTTTGATTAACCAAAACGATCAAAAAATCCGAAATAAGCATCTTCATATTTTACACATCCCATTATTTTTGCTAACACAAGATCTGCTGTGAATATGGAATATATCGGTCCACTCCATCTGCTACCTCCCCCACAAAGAGACGGAATTTTGAATAAGCATGAAGCTCATAAAACACGAAATTAACATCCGATTCCATTCAGACTTGGCACATGTCAATATTTCCATCAACACAAGATCTGTTATAATTATGGTAGAGATCGGACCATTCCTTCTGGCACCTCCCAAAGGGTCAAAGTTTTAAATAACCCATGCAATTATAAAATCCGAAATAAGCATCCGATTCTCCTCATATTTTACACATCCCATTATTTCTACTAACACAAGATCTGCTATCTCCCCCACAAAGGGTCAAAATTGTGAATAAGCACGAAGCTCATAAAACACGAAATTAACATCCGATTCCATTCAGACTTTTCACATCTCAATATTTCTATCAACACAAGATCCATTATAAAGATCGTAGAAATCGGACAATTTTTTCTGGTATCTCCCACACAAATGGTCAAAATTCTGAATAAACAAAACGATTATAAAATCTGTAATAAGCATCCGGTCGTCTTCATATTTTTCACATCCCATTATTTCTACTAATACAAAATCTGCTACGAAGATGGGATATATCATTCCACTCGTTCTGATACCTCCCCACAAAGGGTCGGAATTTTGAATAAGCATGAAGCTCATAAAACACGAACTTAACATCCGATTCTATTCAGACTTAGTACATCTCAATACTATCAATCAACACAAGATAAGTTAAAAATATGTTAGAGATCGGACCATTTCTTCGGGTACCTCTCCCACAAGTATATCTGCGAACGCCTTCTGGTATCTCACCCACAAAGGGTCACAATTTTCAATATTTTTATCTGTCATAACTTGTGAAACAATAACATATATCTGGTACCTCACGCACATTTTAACATTTTCTAAAAATTATCATATATAAATGGAAGGAAGTAGTCGTCAAAACCTGGCACGTCACAATATTTATATCATATTTATTTAGGTCCAATGCGAAATGGACAATATTGGTCCATTTCTCCCGAACCTACTCCATAGAGGGTCAACAATTTGAATAATCAAAGCAGAAGTCAAAATATATTTAATTAATCGAACATTGGCTGAGAGAATACATCTGTCGGCAAAACCGACTGATACTGAAACTTGGTTTCAATTACTTATAAATTTAAATATCAAAGTTCACTCGCGAGTATCACAAGTTCTACAATATTTTTCCAATATTTTTTAAAAAAAATCTCATTAGCCAACCACCCCATTAAAATTGATTTCCATTTCCACTGAAAATCTATCCAACCTAAACTTCTTCATTTCGCAAAGTACTCGAGTTTCCCTTTTTTTGCCTGGGTGTTTTCATCTTAAGAGATTGTTGTTATTTTCCTAGAGCATATCAAAAGCTTTAGCGTGCTTAAGCGTATTCTGCTTTCGCATCGCTTCAATGATATAATCATTACGCTTTCTTGTTATACGCTTGCGGTACTTGGAATTTCCTTTAATCATCGATTAAATTGTAACAAGGACAAATTACATTTTAAGTTATTGCGTTTCCATGTCGGTTGCAATGCAGCGTGGCAGACGTTGCATAGGGTTTGAATGAAGTTACATATGTATGCGTTGTGTGTGTGTGTGTGCGTTAAAGAAAATGAAGATACATGTCAAATGTGTATTTTTCATGCGGGTTTTCAGTCGAAAATTGGTAATTATCAAATTAATGTTTGTTGATTTAATTACACGCATGAATTGTGCAACAGATATATCAATTAGAATATTTCAAATTTAGATGAAGCGTATATTTTAGCAAATTTACCAATGTGCTCACACAGATTGTTATTCCAAATGTTGATTTTTTCATAAAAATTGTGCTCTGTAACACAAAAAAATCTAATTAAAGGAAAAACTCAGCAGATTTTTAATGTAGAGCTAAAAATTGGAACTCGTGCATAGGCGTTTTAATAGTTTACATTGCAATGTAACCTAAATGTAGGGAAAAAGTCCCTACTCCTCCATAATTTTTGAAATTTTCGAATTAATCCGTCCATTTTTGATTTACCAGTAAACATCATAAATTTTGAGTTTTGCCTTGTTAAGGCGAAGATCATATGTTTTATGATTTATGTGTTTGTTTTCTCTTTCGAGACGAGCTTAATGATCAGGAATTTGCAGTGAAAAGGAAAGCCAGATAGACACTATCACACACTCACCACTATGCGACGCGTTTCGCCGTTGGTTAAGCGGCTCATCAGGCATATTTGGTGTGGATGATGGCTTACAAGGGCCGTTCTCTGGAAAGTAGTATATATTTCGAACTTATTGCAAATTAGCATATGCGAATTATACACTAGAAACTCTCCAGGTTCGACTCAAGTTCTATTGGCAGATCTTTTTCACAGCAAAGTTTTGTTTTTGTAGTGATGGATTTTTTGTCCACAACAACTACATTGCTTCGAATGCATACACTTGTTTTAGTGCTGCTTTAGGAAGACGGGTTAATGGCTCTGAACGTAGAGACGGCAACTTCTAGTTGGCTGCACACCGAGGTCCGCGGTTCAAATCCCACAGCCAGGTTTATAAAAATCCTTTTTTTATTTTTTACAAATTTAGAATATTTTCGCTAAAATTTTTATTATATGTATTTTATATTTTAATAATATTTTTCTTTAAAATCTGGTTCACGTTTAGGTACTGCTCTTATATATATATTCCCTGTTATATTATATTCCCTGCTTATAGCGATTGCGAAGATCTTGCCCATATATTTTATCAGAAAATGGTCCTACATGGCCCATTATCAATACCAAAAGTCCTGCAGACTAGTACACATTTGAGTAAAATTTTATCAACCTACTTCATTTCGTTCGGAAGCTTGAGTTATTTCCACAGACGGACAAACGGACGGGGATTGATAAATCGACACAGAATTTTATGCTGATGAAGAATATATATACTTTGTCGGGTCAAACTTTTAAAATTTCGAGGTGTTACAAACGGAATGACAAACTAAATATACCCTCCATAATATGGTGGAGAGTATATAGAAACCGTAATGAAAGGTCAAAATTCGAGCGGTCCGGACTATATGATATTCAGTGGAGTTACCAGTAACAATAAACAAAGTGCGAATTCGAGAAGGATTATTTTAAAATAAAGTTAAAAAAAGATCAAGTTCTTCCGGGCCGAACTACCAATACTTTCCACTACAAAAATCGTGAACAAATATGACTAAAATGTCGAATATTGGGAGGTACCCTTATATGATGGCCGTTATAGGAAAACTTGATCGAATATATACAGGGTGAGATGAAAAAAATGTTTAAAAAAAATGTTAAAAAGTTATTCGTGATGGAATTCAAGCGTTATAATGTGATTTCTTTATATTTGGCTGGAAAGCCACAAGTGGCTATCGTTAGAGCACTCCATCATTTAAATGTGAATAAATCTTTTGTGTCTCGTACCATCGCTCGTTACCGTGATACTGGAAGCGTAGCCCGACGTCAAGGAAGTGGACGGAAGAAAACAGCAACTTCAGCAGAAATGGTTCGAAAGGTAAAGAGCTGGCTTGATCGTAACCCTCGTCGCAGTGGCCGAAAAATGGCTCGTGAGCTAAACATATCGCAATATTCCATTCGGCAAATAATGAAAAATGAGTTCGGGGTTAAGCCATTGAAATTCAAAATAGTGCAAGAACTTACACCGCAACAGAAAGAAAATTGACTCAAAAGAGTTGCTTCGCTTTGCCGAAAGTTGTGAACTGCCGAATTTGGTTTTCTCCGATGGGAAAACATTCGTTGTCCAGCAGTTTGTAAACCAACAAAATGATCGTGTTTACTTGCCAAAGAGGTCAGCTGAACATGTGCACCTTCGGTTGGCCACCAGAACTCAAGCGCCGGCCATAGTGATGGTGTGGGCCGCCATAACAGCGGATGTTCGCTCTCCCCAGAGTAAATGCCGAATATTATCGCGAAAATATTCTGGAGGGTGATTTTTAAGCCTAGGGCACGCAAACATTTTGGCCGCAGACATTAGACATTCCAACAGGACTCAGCACCATCGCACTCAGCACGCGCCACCCAAGAATGATTACAAAATGAGGTTCCTCGCTCCATTTCCAGCTCACAATAACCACCAAAATCTCCGGATACCAATCCGTTGAACTATTGTGTCTGGAGTATTTTAGAAAGCATGGTTGGCACTAAAAAATACTAAAGTGTCGAACACATCAAGCAAGTGTTTCGCTTGGAGGGGGCCAAAATACCGCAGAGCAACTTTCGGGCTGCGTGTGAAGGTTTCATTGGCCGTTTGAAGGCCATAATTCTTACCAATTCCAACAAATCTAAACTTATTCTAAAATTTGATGCTAATTCCGACATTTTTTGCTTTCATTCAATAAAATTTAAAAAAAAAAAGTGAAAATTAGTAGAAAAATTTATTTTGTGGAGGAAGATATAAAAAGTGTTCGGCAAGAATAGAATCTTCTCGATTTCGAACGAATTTATCTACCACTCAAAAACGGGCGACATCAAAAAATTTAGTTTGCTCTATTTTTTTTGCTCCTTGGAGCGCCCCCACTCGAATTCGAGTGAGTTTCACTCTTTGTCCAAATTCGGGAGAATTTTTCAGAGGTCTGATTATATCTAAACTTGGGCCAATGCTCACCAATTTTAAAAAAGTTTTGTCCTTGGGCAAAACATATGATTTGTGGAAAAACTCTCAATCGGACGCCCTGTACATTACTTCCAAAAATACGATATGGTTCTATGAAGATCCTAAATAGGACCAATGGGTATATTTCGTCACACATGTCATACAATTCAACATTTCGGGCAAAAAAAGCTGGATATCATCTCACGGTAGCCCTCATCATTCGTTACTATTCGCAGCATAATTAAAGATGTACGGTCCAAAGATGGCATCAGCCTCAAACAGCACTCAACTGTTATGGAGGCATGGTAGCTTTTCCAATCCTTCTGTCTGATCTTCACTACAAAATCGACAATTCGGCTTAGTATCGTACTAACTGAGCCAACAATTATTTTCGTCTCCAAACACAATTTTTTTTATAAAAAGTTGATCTTTGGCCAAATTTTTAAGAGCCCATTTAATAAAAATTCTACGTAAGCACCGATTTTAATAAAATTTGTCAATATATTTTTTGATCAAATTCCGTCACCCATTCCAAATCTCATTGGAATCGAACATACATATCGTGTTTGGTGCATCAAATAAACGATATATGTATGGGAGCTATATCCAAATCTGAACCGATTTCAATACAATTTGCAAATTTATTTTGGTACCAAATTCCGTCATTCTTTCGAAATATCTATGGAATCGGACATACATCAAATACATGAAATCGGCCGAAAATATATATTGGAGATATATTCAAATCTGAACCGATTTCAATATAATTTTGCAAATTTATTCTTGTTTCAAATTCCGTAACGCATTCTAGATTTGGAGACTGTATCTGTAATCGATCAATAGATATGTGCATATAACATCTAAATTTTTGGGAGGTACCTCCTATTCTGACGCTATATCTCCGAGAGTAGATATTTAATAGGTTTGGAAAAAATCGAATTTAGTCCTTCGAGAACACCTATTTCCGACGCTCGTATAAGGCTCTTAATATAAACTGATCTTTATTATTTGGTCTTAGTTTAACACATATCTAAAGGGATGGAGGTTCTTTATATAGCAATAGCTATATATTTCTCTACACGCATTGACAATCAACAAATTAACTTAAATTTTCCCCACTCTTCTCTACTTTCAGCACGATCCCGAACAGTGTACCCCGGGCGGCGAAGATGGCAATTTCATAATGTTTGCTCGTGCCACATCGGGAGACAAGAAGAATAACAACAAATTCTCTCCCTGCTCACTGAAGTCCATTGAACCGGTTCTGAATGCCAAGGCTCGTAGCACAAAGGGTTGCTTTACCGAACCGCAATCGTCGATTTGTGGCAATGGCGTTGTAGAACCTGGTGAACAATGCGATTGCGGTTGGGAAGAGGATTGTAAAGATTCTTGTTGCTTTCCCATGTCACGCCATCCGCGCAACGATGAGAAGCCCTGCACGCTGACGCCGAAGGCGATGTGCAGTCCCTCGCAAGGTCCCTGCTGTACGGGCGATTGTAAACTTAAGTATGGTGATAAGTGCAGAGACGACAACGGCTGTCGGGATCCCAGTTTCTGTGATGGTCACATGCCTCAGTGTCCGCCATCGGTCAATAAGCCGAACAAGACAATATGTAACAAGGAATTCGTTTGCTATATGGGTGAATGTACGGGTAGTATTTGTTTAGCCTATGGTCTGGAATCGTGTCAATGTATTCCGGGGCCCAAAGATGACAAGATCAAATCATGTGAATTGTGCTGTAAGCTGCCTGGGGAGGATAATCCATGTCGCAGTTCCTTTGAATGGAATGAACCACCATTTGATGTACCCGATATGTATGCCAAACCTGGAACACCCTGTAATGATTATAATGGGTAAGTTTTTCTGTTTATACGTAGATGTAGAAGAGAGAGGAAGAGTGAGGCGAAAAGTGTAATGGCAAATATGTCACAGTTTGTGGTTTTGTGTTTCATGATAGTGGTTTTAGATAATACTCAAGTATGCATGCATCTATGTGTGTGTGTGAGTGTGTGTAAGTGTGTCTACATGCACACACACACACACAGTGCACTTGACCACCAGTGTGTCTATGTCAAGTGTCAAATCTTTTAAAATGACCACATCCATTACCAAATTGTTCACCAAACAATAGTGAGAGGTTTGCTTCCTCTTTTCACCGCACCGCACTGCACCGCACACAGACAGACACTTCTTCGTAGTGCGTTATGCATGACATCACTTGGATTTTGATGAAATGTGGGACAATGGTGAAACTACATTTTGAAAAGATGAAAGGAAATATGTGTTTCTAAAGAGGGCAAATGAGAACAAATATTTTGAATTCGAGATTAAAGAATGTCAAACAGGGCTTCCGAATTCGATGCAGTACATTTCAAGATAAAACATTTTTGAAGGTGTTTATATTGAGTGTCCCTTACAAAGACTTTGTTTCTGATTTCAGAATTATGTAATTTTTGTAAGTTCCATGTAACTACTGACAGTGGAAAAATTTGAACCCTTTGGGAGCGAGGTACCAGAAGGGGTTAGCAGATATATATCACCTTCACAACAGATATTGTTTTAGCAAAAATGTTTGTATGTGTGAAATTTGAAGAGAGTTGGATGCCAATTTCGCTTTTTTAAGCATTTGTTTCTAAAAATCTTAAACCCTATGTGGGGGAGGTAGCGGAAGAAATGGTCCGATCTCTACCATTTTTATAAGAGATCTTGTGCTCATAGAAATATTGGGATGTACCAACTCTATATGGAATCGGCTGTTAACTTTGCGTTTTCTTCAAGGATAATCAAAATTTTGACCCTTTTGCGAGGAGGTACCACAAAGAGAGGACCGATATATCCCATTTTCACAGCAAATATTGTGTTAGTAAAAATAATGGGATATGTGAAATATGAATAGAACCGTATGCTTATTTTGGATTTTATTATCGTTTTGGTTATTCAAAACTTATACCCTTTCTGGCAGAGTACCAGAAAAAAGGGTTCGATCTCTACCATCTTTATAACAGATCTTTTGTTGATAGAAATTTTGAGATTTGTCAAGTTTGAATGGAATCGAATGCTAATTACGAGTTGTATGAGCTTCTTGGATATTAAAAATGTTGACCCTTTTTGGGGGAGGTACCAGAAGGAGTGGACCGATATATGCGATGTGAGAAATATGAAGAGAACCAAATGCTTATTACGGATTTTATAATCGTTTTGGTTATTCGAAACGTTGACCCTTTGTTGCGGAGGTACCAGAAGGAATGGTCCGATCTCTACCTTCTCTTTAAAAGATTTTGTGCTGACAAAAATATTGAAATATATTAAGTCAGAATGGGATCGGATGTTAATTTCGCGGTTTATGAGCTTCATGCAAATTCGAAATGTTGACCCTTTGTGGGGGAGGTATCAGAATAGTGGATCGATATATTCCATCTTCGCGCCAGACCTTGGGTTAATAAAAATATTGTGATCTGTGTGATTTGGAGACGATCGGACTCTAACATAACAGTTTATAAGAATTATAATTATTCAAAATTTTGACCCATTGTGAGAAAGGTACTTGATAGAATTTGCCGATATTGTCCATTTTTGCATCTTATCTAGCTCTGATACTAATATTAGGATTTTCTATGAAAATTTAGAGTTTTTGTGGGGGAGGTATCAGAAGGAGTTGACCGATATTGTCCATATCCGAACTCGATCTAAGTTTGATAATAATATTACGATATACCAAGTTCGGACTTTATTGGATATTCTCTTCGAGAGTAAAAGTGTACTTGATCCAGCCAGAGAGATGAACGGACGGACACCCAAAATCGACTCCAAATAACCTGAAAAGGATTTGGTCCAAAGTGACCTGGGGTCTAACATCATTATTTCGATGAGGCTCGTTTTGGACGTATCAAATGAGATATATACCCTCTGTAGTCATATGGCTGAGGGTATAACAACGGTATGCCAAAACATACAAAAGTACTCAACACGAGCAGAATCTGCTCGATTTCGAGAGAATTTACCTTTCACTCCAAAATGGAGCAAAGCTTTTCCGCTCTTATTCAAGTGGCATAAAAAAATATTATAAACAAAATTCATTTGTTAACTCTTTGGGCTACTCCCGCACTTATTCGAGCGAGATTCACTTTCTACTCCAATTTGAGAGAGCATTTAGAGGCAGTAGTATATGTCCACCTTTTCATATAGCATCCATATAACTGTACCTCTCGATATTCATTATTTTGATGATTTGAGCAATATTTAGCAAATTTAGTGTTGTTCGGATACCGAATCTCGGAAAAATATTTTAAGTGTTACTTTCTAAATAGTAGTGGCTATTTAAAATTCGACCCGGTCGAAGATAACAGTTTTTTTATTTGTTAATTTCATCTATCATGTAAAAATTTGTATTTCTCTCTTCGGTCTGCGAATAGGCTGGCTCTGAAAAGGATTTTTGGATTTAAACGTTTCATTTGGTGTATTCTATTTTTTATGTACACAAAGATCGAGCTTGAAGATGGGCCATTTCGATTCCCTCCCGATTCGATTCACTTCTCTCCCAAGCAATTGCTTTTATAGGCACCACCTAAGGAGGGTATGTTAAACTTGTCACATTAGTTTTTATTGCGTCTAGGATGGTTGGTATATAAAATGAGATATAAGAATCCACGTTTGGCCGCCATATAACAGTACCTCCCGATATTTGTTATTTTGATTATTTTTGTCACATTTTTTCACGGATTTGCCTAAAAATCGTATTTGTGGTTCGATATGGGTTCTAGCTCCGTTTTTGCACTAAATTTGGTATTTAAGAATCGAATAGATAACATTCCTAAAATAAAAAAAAATGCCCAAATAGGTTCCCGTTTTTGTATGGCCCCCATATACACTAGAAAAAGATCGAACATGAAATACATCAGACCACTCCTTTTGATACCTCCCCTACGAAAGATTAACATTTTGAAGAAGCATAGATCTCACGAAGCGTGAAATAAGTGCCCGATTTTTTCTAATTTGCATAAAATTTTTAAATTTGGATTTTAAGAAATTTTAAATTTCATACACAACGAATATTTGACCCTTTGAGCCATGTCTTCCTTGGGTATCATACATGCTTCTTTCGTATTATCTTACGTCATTTTATTAGAACTTTTTCCAGGTTCTTTTAAATAGTAAGGTTTCCATTTATTTATTTATTATTTCATTAGAATTATATTTATTATTTCATTAGATGTAGTGAACTTTAAGTATCCAAAAAGTTTACATTAAAATATAATATTTTTAATAATTCTATATTTCTATTTTTTTTAATAATTGCAACAAAAAAAAATAACTAATATATGCTTTTCTTCTATTTTTCTATAATTTCAAATTGCCGGACATATCCATTTATCATTGCAACAACATCTTGGCAACGTCGTGTCAACAGTTACTGTGATGTGTTCCAAAAATGTCGTGAAGTTGATCCTTCTGGTCCTTTGGCAACATTGCGCAAATTGTTGCTGTCCGAGGAGAGCATTGCCACATTCAAGAAGTGGATACAACACAATTGGTATACCGTCGCCCTGGCCGTTGTTGGCGTATTTGTGCTGTTGGTAAGTAAAGAAGATAACAAAGAGTATCTAAAAAATACATCCGCAAAATCTAGACAAACAAATCTGTTGCTAAACAGATTTGCTTGTTATTGAAAGGTGGAATTAAAAAAAATAAAATATTTGAATTATTTCAAATTATCGACATATATGGACCCACTAATAGGAGCTACATATTAATACCATAAGAAAAAAATCTCTACAAAAAATAAATTTTGTAAAAATAATAGATATCATTCCAAATATTATCAATATTGGTTTGTGGAAGACTTTTTGTAGCCGTCACCACACTGTGGTACATTCATACTTCCTTTTGATGATCTTCTTGGAATCGTGTTCTGAATTGGTTTATGCATGTCCGTCCGTCTGTCCATGTATTTTTGTTAACAAATTACAGGTCACATTTATTGTCTGATTGAAATGAAATTTTCCACAAAACATTTGCTTGAAGGACGAATTCTTTTGCAATTGGTGATAATCGGATCAAATTTGGATATAGTTCCCAAAAATATAGTGTGTTCCGATTTTATGAGTATTGCGCACCAAATGCGTAATATATAGAGATCGGTTCAGATTTAGATATGTCTCCCATATGTATAGATGTAAATAATACATAAAGGACGCTAATTTTTGTCAAATTTTATATTTAGGTATTCTAAAAGTCATAACATGCACTTAATAGCAACGATATTTGGTTCGAGAGGTCACACAACATAAATTTACCTCAGTCAAGCTACATCATAGTGTTCTTGCGTATCATAAAGTCGGCAACGCCCGACTTTTGCCTTTCCTTACTGGTTTTATTTCCAAATTTAGCACCTTTTCCCTATTCACTGCACATTTTCTGATAATATCATAAAATCCTGAACATAAAATTTCGAAAATTTGTCGAGATCGGTTCAGATTTATATATGTCTCCCATATATATTCCCCTCTAATTTGATGTAAATAATACATAAGGGACGCTAATTTTTGTCAAAGAAAGTAGCTTCATCCGATTTTATATTTAGGTATTCTAAAAATCATAACATGCACTTCATAGCAACGATATTTGGTTCGAGAGGTCACACAACATAAATTTACCTCAATCAAGCTACATCATAGTGTTCTTGGGTATCCGACTTTTGCCTTTCCTTACTGGTTTTATTTCCTCATAACATCATTGTCCAATAGTCAGTCTGGGTCTTGGAAATTCCAAAACGATTTACTTCGAGTTTGCTGAAGAACTTGTTTTTTTTTTTTTAACGTCACCCCTCTAAATATTCATAAAGTTCTGACTATGATTCTGATAGGGTTGAAAGCTATTTAACTCATTTCTTCAAATAAAAATCCACATATTTGGAAAAAATGTTTGTTATTTAATGAAAAAAATTAATTTTTTGTATTTTAATGAAAATTCAATTTATGCAATGATATAAAAATCCACAGATTCAGTTTTACTTCTGTTATGAACGAACTGTTATTACATTACTCGTTACTTTTCTGTTCACTATTTCTAATTATTAATTTTTAAAATTCCATTAACCCAAAAAAAAAAATGTTTTTTTTTTGCTCAAAAGTTTATGAAATTTGCAACAATCCTGCTACAGGAAGAATACGAAAAGCAATTAGCCAAAAAGAATTCAACAGACGTCAATGGTGGTGGTGGTAGTAGTAAGTTATGGTGGTTTATTCCATCAACAACAGCAGCAGCTTTAGTGTATTTTGTATTTTTGCTAAATGAAAAAAAATCTCTAGTATTTTGTTTGTATTTTTGCAAAATTGTTCATCTCGTATTCAACATTGTTGTAGTATTTGACTGTAGCATGTAATGGCTTTAGTGAGGAAACACTTCATTAATCTGCTCCGTTCACTTAATATGGCTAGTGAAATGTTCATTCATCTTCATTTTGAGTTGAAGGCCGTTTTCGGGAAGTGAGAGTATAATAAAAATGCTTGGAATTTTGGTAGGAAATTTAATTCATATTAAAGAAAAACTAAGAAAAGGAAGTGTTGGAAGTAGAAGACATTTAAGGATCAATAAATGAAGAACAAAAAAAAAGGGATTTTCGATGGCATAGATAAAATTTCCATAAAATTAAAAAAAAAAAAACAATTACTGAGTGCATCCAAATTGAGAAAATCCAAAAATCAGAAGTTAAAGACAAAATTCAAAACAAAATAGATTTTCGATTGCATACCTAAAATTTCCAGAACTATTTTGAAAGAAAAAAATTTTGAGAGCATCCAAAATTAAAAAATCCAAAAATCAGAATTCAAAAACAAAATTCCATTAACTTTGATTTTGGAACATCCTTTAGACAAATAATACGATTTTTCTAAGCTTAAAAATATGATAAGGATTTACAGAGAAGGGTGAGATGAAAAAACTGCAGCCAATTGCAACTAAAGAGTTGCTTCGCTTGGCCGAAAGTGGTGAACTGCCGAATATGCTTTTCTCCGATGAGAAAACATTCGTTGTCCAGCAGTTTGTAAACAAACAAAATTATCGTGTTTTCTTGCCAAAGAGGTCAGCTGAAAATGTGCACCTTCGGTTGGCCACCAGAAATCAAGCGCCGGCCATGGTGATGGTGTGGGCCGCCATAACAGCCGATGGTCGCTCTCCGCTTGTATTAATCGACCAGAATTAGAATCAGAATATATGCCGAATATTATCGCGAAAATGTTCTGGAGGGTGTATTAAGCTTGGACATTCAAATAGGACCCAGCACCATCGCACTCAGTACGCGCCACCCAAGAATAGTTGCAAAATGAGGTCTCTCACTTAATTTTCAGCGCACAATATCCACCAAAATCTCCGGATAGCAATCCGTTGAACTATTGTGTCTGGAGTATTTTGGAAAGCAAGGTTGGCACTAAAAAATACCAAAGTGTCGATCACCTCAAGCAAGCGCTTCGCCTGTAGTGGCCAAATGGCTTTCCTTCAATAAAATTAAAAAAAATGTAAAAATTATGATGTTTGGCTTTATTACAGTTTTTTATCTCATTTTTCGGAGGCCATGGAGAGATTTTGATGTCGATGTTACTGGCTTGTGCGTATACAGGGGGGATTGCTGCCGAGATGTTTGGGTTGCTTTTGGTTCGGAAGTATTCGGATTGCTGTCGACTAGGAAGTTTTCATGGGGAAAATGCAAAAAGTAAAAGTGACAAAGTATTAGTAGATGGATACGAGCTAGGAACTAGCTATGGACTTAGAGCTTGGCAATGGCTTAAAAATTGCTATAAGCGTAGAGCTTTTTAAGAGCTTGGGGCGTAGAGACAGCTAAGAGCTTGGAGTTAGCTATAAACGTGATGCTTGTCAAGAGCGTGGAGCTTGTAATGACAGGAATTCTCCCTTTGGGCAGGAATAGATCGTCGTGGTCCAATTTATTTCTTTTGAGACAGAGCAGAATCACCGATTTTGGTTTTCGTTTGATTTGATATTTTATTGGAGATAATCGAATACTATACTTATTCTACGATAAGTAGAACTGATTCTTCGATCCGGAATTAAAAATAGTTCCTCGACTCGAGACCTAGATAAGTATTCGATACACGGAACAGAGAAAAGGATTCGGCAATCAGGTTTTTTTAATGCGAAAAACGTGGTTAATGACTCAAACAGGATGTATGAGGAGTATACGGCTACGTTTACGGGAGATCCGATACGTAGAACTACAGAGGTGTTTAAAACTATGTTTGCAAGATACCTTAATAACTACTCAAGCAGAATACTTAAATATTCAAGGATACTGTTGCTAATTTCCTTAATAGCAACAGTATCCTTAATACCCAAGAAGACTACAAGGACATTCAATAGTTATAAAAAGACTCACAAAGGATTTCTAAGGACCTCGGGATCCACAAGGATGTCCCAGGATGACCAAGGATTTGACTCAATGTTGCGTAACTTACCACGATTGATGCTAACGAGTTTCCAAGACCGTGGATGAGCTACACGTCCATTAAACTTTCTAGGACCGTGACGATGCTTTGAACGGGGAGATTGCTTATAGTGGGGTCGTAGTATTTGGTAGCGAATTCCAGTTTCCTAAACCATAGATGAGCCACACGTCTATTTCACTTCTACTTTGCCGGCTGAACTCGACAATCTCGGCGATTAAATCAGAATTATATTCCGATTATATAACGAAGTGAATGCGAATTATTTCCTAAGAGTTAAATGTAGACAGGTTAATTTTGCAATTAATGTAGTATAAGGCAGAAGAAAAGGTCACGCTACGAAAAAAATACCAAACCAGAAGATTTTAGAAGGTTGTGGAACATTCGCTTTTTAACTATTTCCCTGTCTTAAACTTGTCCTTTTTGATCCTTGGTCATTGTGGTCATATTTAAGCCTAACATGTACTGCCAGATAATGTTTTCCCAAATATTTATAAATTTTCAATATTTTACTAATCCGCAATTTTTTCTCCCCTCTACCTTCCATCCATCTTTTTGCAGATCCTGAGCACGAAACTTCTAACGAAACGATCAAATCTAAAACTGAAGTCGGTAACAATAATACACAGCGCCACCACCGAAACCGTCCGACTGCCAGACGACAACAACGGCGTTATCGTTCACACGGCCGTGCGAACAAAGGTGCCGTTCAAAAAGAAAGTCAGAGGCGAGCGAGCAGCAGCCAATGGTAAGAAAACATCAGCAGCAGCAGCAACAACAACGCAGACAGCAGCAGCAGGCGGTGGTGGGGTAACAAAGGCAAGTAAGGTCATCAATAAAAACTCCCATTCCCATGGACGCATCACCAAAGTGGCGGCAGCAGCAACGGCGGCAACCACCAGCTCAGCAGCAGCCGGAGCCACTGCTGTTGTAACAACAACATCGACGACACCGGGTGAAGGCAAGAAACCACCGCGCGGCAAAAAGAATCGCATTTCCGGCAGTCAAAGTAAAACCGCTCAAAATGTCATCAATGCTGTGGTCAATGCCGAAAAGGCGGCCAATGCGGCGGAAAATCTCAAGAAATCAAAGAAAAAGAAACACAGCAAAGAAATCATTGATTATTCCACACGCAACACAGGTGGCCTGGGTTCGGCCAATAATCACACCAACACTTTTGGCAAGGTACAAAAATGGTTGCTGGAATCCCCCATTGTGGCCCAGCCACTATCCCACATTGAACACTCTTCGAAGGTTAAGAATGTTATGAGTAAATCTCAGAGTACCCCTGAAAGATTGGTCCAGAAGACACCCACCAAGAGTAAGAGCATGGGTAATTTGTCCAATGAAAAGGTCAAGCTGCAAGTGGTCTACAAGCCACCTTTCAAATTTGCCCTACGCCTCTCGAAGAACACCAAAGTCAAGACCCATGTCATTGGCAATCCGGCGAATACGAAATTTAAACGGCATTCGCGTAGCGACAACAAAAGGGCCAGCGGTAGTCATCAAATGGATGGTGGAGGCAATACTGGAGGTAGTGGTAGTGGTGGGGCTGCCAGATCTCTGGGAGAAAAAACTAAACGGGCCGCTCTTTTGCTGCGCTCCAACAATGATGAGGACAATCAAATTTTAACCCTAAATGAACCCAATTATGAAACCTTAAACCCCAAAACCGCTCCATCACGTGTGGAGAATCCCTTCTATGAAAATCTCAAATTCATACAGACCAACGAGAAGCGCCTGAGCGATCCAGCTGTAAATGCTGCTGGCGAAAAATCGAACAGCACAAGTGCCGCCTCCAGCATGGTCAAGCGTTCGTCGAGCAAATCAAATCTGGACAACCAACCCTCCACTTCACAGACCCAACATTTCCAGAGATCATCCAGTTCCAGTAATCCCTTTGCCGTAGACCAGCAGCGTTCATCGCGCAAGCTCAGCGACAGCAATGCTGATAATCTGAGTCGCAATTTTGGCAGCACTCAAAATCTCATAAATAATAGTCAGAATAATCTAAGCAAAACCAAGAAACGCAGTAGTCTTAATCTCAAGTCTAGTGTGGCCAAGAATGGCAAAGATCCACCACCTGGCCTGCAGCCGGCCAAGCGCAGTAACTCCAACATGAATCTGCGGAGAGAATCCACGGATAATTCCAAGCTCACACAAGTGGGCAGCAAAAGTGGACTGAGTGTGCCAGCCGCGCAGGGTCACGGTCCTGTGCCGCTGAGACGCAGCATAAGCTCCACACCAGCCCACCAATCCGATCAAATGCCGGGCAATGTCTTGGCCAAATCTTCTTCCTCCTCGTCCACACCGGCTGCATGCTTAGCTGGCAGTAACACATCGCAGCAACTGCCATCATATAATGCTCAACGTGCGTCGCGAGCTAGTTTTAGTAACATACCCAGAGCTAGTCTTAGTTTGCTTAATACGGCGGCGGCAGCAGCAAATGCAGCCTCTATAGCATCCTCCAGCTGTTCGTCGGCTGGCGGCAGTGTGGGTAGCAGTAATTCTCCGGCCAATCTTAACAATAGTTTTAATTTTAATCCAGCCATAGTAACACAAGCCGAGCACAGGCGCAGCCGCACAAGCTTGCCACCACCACCGCTAATCAGTGCCCCCCTACCGCCCGGGCAGCAACGTTCGAATTCGATAAGACAGCATACTCACAACTATCATCCACCACCACTGCCTGCTGCGGCCTCAGCATCCACTTCCAAGTCATCATCCTCCTCCTCCGCCAGTTCTGCAAACAACAACAACACCAGCCACCACAATTCGAAAATGCATGCCACAGAATTGACATCAGATTTGGAGGTAATGGTCTCCGACATAGAAACCCTGGTTAGTTAGTCAAAAATCCATGGAGTTCGTCAGAAGATGCGTTCGCTAAAGGATCGCATGAATACGTATCTGCAAGACGGACACTAAAAAAAAAGTATTAAAATGTAACAGCAATCTGAAGGCTGCTATACACGTAATGTTAGCGTCATATGTAAAAGAACGTTTTATACATTTATATTAAGCATATTTATAGCATACTTTAAGGCGCCTCACACAATTTGTATTCTGAAAGGAAACTCATTATAGTATAGCAAATATGAATACATTCAGAGGATAACTGCAATATAAATATGATAGATCAATATTACATAGCATTGTACAAAATATATCCTAAAAAGGGTAGCGTTCGATTAAGTTAAAAAAATTGTTGAGAAAGAATTAATTTCCATATGACTCTAACAAGACGTGGAAACTGGCCTTAAACAAAACTACATATAACATAAAACTTTGATATGGTCTTTTTCGAGTCATTTTTTCTACAACAGACAGAAAATGCCGCCTCACTGCCCTCGTTTTCTATTTTTGTTTTTCGGTTTCCAAATTCTTTGGTTTTTCATTTTCCTTTAAGGCCGTCAACTGAAAATCAAATGGATTAACAAAATGATATTAAAACAACAAAAGTAATACTAACAGTCCACAGATATACATAGATATAAATTTGGATACATTTAAAAATCTGTGGAAAATTTTATAACAAAACAAAAACTAACAAACAAATGGAAGACTTCCCCGTAATCCATCCATTACCATACATATCTGAAGATAATTTTTGGAAATTTATGTACGTACATACATATTTATTGCCATGTTAAGATGATGTTGGAAAAAATGTTTTTATTAAAGGACATATTTTTGATATGAGGATACGGGGATAACAAAATTCCCAATTTGAAAAAAAAATTGAGTCTAAAGGTTCGAAGGGTTAAATAACTCACAAATTATTTTGTCAGGACAGCCAGGCAGGGACAGATAAAAGGAAACACCTCCAATTTTCACTGAGCATTTATTTTCGGTGATTAAAAGGAGAGACTTTTAGGTGGTCTTAAGGAAACGGAACGGAGTACTTTTAATGAGCTCTAAACTCTGAATAAAATAACTGATCTGCTGAGAGAAAAAAAAAACTTTTTTGTATTTCCAGTTTTACTTTTTAAGATCAAACTGGCAATGCCCGCAAATTCGACTACAACAAAAAGTCCAGATAGATTCGCTCCAAATGTTCGTGTTAGGCCTTACTCAAAATGCACAATTTGTTCAGTTTGGCAAATTTTTTTAATAAAAACTTCATAAATTGAGCTTAATTTTCAGACTTTCAATTTATTTCTTTTTCTCGGAAAGCAAATTTGGAAAATTTTTACCGTTTACACCAAAAAGTCTTCAAAATCTTTCATTTTGAAGTTCACCGAGGAGGATACTAATAAACCATTGCACAATGGAACCACATTTAATTTTTCTTTTCAAAGCTATTTCAACGTCTCCTTATCAAATTCCAATATCCAATTTTATAATTTTAGCTCTATTCCATCATCTAATACCAAAATTAGTAACATTGTGTAGGCACTTCTCTCCATCCGAAAAATCAAAAATCATCCAAAATAAATACCATTTAGTAATTTTCGAACAAATTTTGTATGCACTTACAAATCCACCACCAGATCCTAAGCTCAGTTCCATACAGTAACCTTAATATCAAATTCCAGGATTTCAGCTCTGTTATTTTCCCCATTACAAAACTTAGTAACATTTAGTACGCATATCCAAAACCCATTTCTTCTCTCAAGCACAGACTCCAGCAGTCACATTTATATCAAATTTCAGGATTCCACATCTATCCCTTTACCAATAGCAGATTTGGTACTATTTAGTACTTTTCACATTTCAAAAAGCAACTCCATATCTCAATACCAGAAACCAACAGAGACCTCAATATCAAATTTCGCGGTTCCAGCTCCATTCCTCCACCCAATGGCCAATTTGGTACCACATTTATAAAACCACCTCCATATCTTAACGCCAACAACGAAATCTTACCATATTTCGGGATTCCAAATATTTCCTTCACCCAACACCAAATTTAGTACCATTCAGTACTTTTCGTACAATTATGGCACACATTTCCAAAACCACCTCAATATCTCAATCTCAGATACCAACAGACACCTCAATATCAATTTTCAGAACTTTATCTATATCACTTCCAAATTTGGTACTATTTAGTACTTTTCGTACATTTACAGTACACATTTCCAAAACCAACACCTCAATATCAAATTTGAGGACTCCTTCACCCAAAGCCAAAATGTTGTACCATTTAGTACTTTTCGTACATTTATAGTACACATTTCTAAAACCATATGCAAATTTCAGGATCCCAGCCTATCCCTTCACCCAAGACCAAAATTAGTACCAATTAGTACTTTTCTTACAAATATAGGACGCATTTCCAAACCCACCTTCTAATCTCAACCTCAGATACCACCAGTAATCTAAATATCAAATTTCAGAATTTTATCTCTATCCCTTCATCCAATATCAGATTAAATACTATTTTGTACTTTTCGTACAATTATAATGCACGTTTCCAAAACCACCTCCATATGACCAGGCAACACATGAACAGCGACCATAGTACCAAGTTTCAGATTTCAAGCACTATCTGTCCACCCAATACCAAAATGTACCAAATATGGTACTACTTAGTACATTTCTTTGTCTTGGCAAGACTACCTCTTATCACAAACCTACCACGAATTTCGAAATTCCAACTTTTAAAACTAAGTGCTTAAAATTTAATACCATTTAGTACAATTCGCAGACATAGCACTCATTTTGAAAAACTCCTCTCTTTCACAAACCGTAGTGGTGGATAGGCGGGGAGCCCAATAAAAAAATTCCAGCTTTATCCGTTCACCCTAAAACTTAATTATTCCAAATTTAGTACCATTTTGGACAATTCGCACACTTAGTACACATTTCGTATAATCACCTTCATAACTATATTAAACTTGTTTGTCAAACCCTAATTCTCATACCAAACTTCAATTTTTTAGTTCTATCAGTTCACATAGTACCAAATTCAAATTCAGTTCCATTTTAGAACTTTTCATAAGCTTAAAGTAAGAATTTCCAAAAAATATCCTGCAAAATCCAAATACAAATCTGTCCTGCCTTTCATCAGTGACTCTTATTCTAAATTTTAGAATTATGGCTCATTTCGTTTGTCCAATAAAAAGTATTAAATTTTTAGTCAATTTCAGTTCTTTCCGTACCCTTTAGTACAAATTTCCAAAAACCCAGCCTTATCGCACGCCTATTAGGCTCCCTGTCTATCTACCACCAAGTTTGTAATGGTACTACATTTAGAACAGTTTGGTTTAGAGTGAACGGATGGATCTGGAATTTTATATTGGGGTCTCTGTAAGTGGTAGGTATGTAATAATATGTAGTTTTGGAAATGTGTACTACAAATGCACGAGAAGTACTAAATGCTCTCCCAGTCACCGGTTATGATCATAAATTTCTATTTCGAAACATTGATTTTGGTTCCACTGGATTTAGGTCCACATTTCTTACAATTTGGTATAGGGTTCATGTGCAGCCTAGACATTTGGAAGTGGTTTCGGAAATTTGTACTATAATAACGAAAAGTACTGAATGATACTATATTTGAAAGGAATACAATACTAAAAGGATACAATTCGGAAATTTCATATTTAGATCACTGATAGTATCTGTGTTTCAAATTTGGCGGTAGTTTGAAAATGCGTCCTATATTTGTACAAAAAGTACTAAATGGTACTAAATTCAATTTCAAGATCTAGCCTCAGCCGTTTCGCCTGCTCGTAGATTCTCGGTCAGTCATTCAATTATTGCAAAGAGTCCTCTTTCCTTACATTGGATGTTTCTAAATCGGCATCTACTTACTTTTTTTTGGCGATTTTTAAACAAATTTCCTACAAAACGGTTTGTTTTATACAATTTTAATAAATCTTCTTGTTTAAAAGAAATGCGACAACATCTCTTTAACAATGCGCCTAAAAGTATGCTTTAAAAACGGCCCAAACGTATGGAAACATTCCCTCATCATCTAACATGGCAATAGCAAAACCAATAAAACAAATCTTGCCTTAAATTTGTAAGATAAAATCGAACAATTTTCGGTCTACTCAACAGCATAACAATTTAGGAAATATGTATGAAAATAAAATTGCTGATATTTGAAAATATCTTGTACACAAAAACAAAACCCCTCTCCTCAGCACCAACATTTTGAAAGAAAAAGTAAAAGTCTTCAAAAACTATTTTGTGATCGTAGTTTATTTATAATAAATTTATTTTTTAAAAAATCAAGCAGAAATCTAAATTGAACAATAATTAAAGAAATTAAAAAAACAAGTCTTATAACAATTATAAGCAACAACAACACGTTTGGACATTAAACAAACACACAAAACTATTGTAAAAAATGATGTAAATTTTTATGTTATAAATACATTGCAATTGTAATAAAACGAATAACAAAACTGATATAATTTTATAATAGAAAAACAACTACAACTACATTATAATATAAATATTAAATAATAACTGTGTAAAAACTAACCGTAAATATTATATATATAAATAAACAAAAACAATTAATATTTTTAAGGCAACTCAAGCAAAAAGGCAATTGAAGTCTTCTTCATTTGGATATGCAAAGGAAAAAAATATATACATAATTGTCAGCAAAATATTGGTAGTTAAATAAAAAACCCCAACAACAAAAACTAGACAACAAATAATTATGTGTAAAGTATATTTTTTGCCAACTATTATTTTTTAATTTGATTTCTTAACCTTACTTTTGTCCCAGTTTTTAATTTGTATTAATACCACTAATAATATTAATAATAGTTAAGTAATTAATTAATTAATTAACAATGAAACGTAAGCTTAAATTCAATAACACCTAAACAACAACAACAACAAAATAACAATCGAATAAATTAAAAACAAAAATCATACAAATAAAAAACCACTATGAATAAAAAATATGAAACAAAAAAATAAAAACGTTTTAAAATGTCTTATGTGTCAATTAATGTATAAATTGTGTAAAATAAAACAAAACAAAAGCAAACAAAAATGATAATCATACATGAATGAAAACAAACAAAAAAAAACATGAATAAATAAAAAACAACACAAAAATCTGATAATTAATTGTGGTTTTATTTCAGAAAGTTTTAATGTTTCACAGTAGAGGTAGTGTGTCAAGAAATACTGATAAAACGAAATGGAGCTCTATTATTGTTGAATATGACAAATATTTATGAAATTGTTAATTTGAGACTGAGACTGATCTCAAAAAATGTAGGTGTTTTAAATGAATTAACCCCGGTCCTGTATTTGTTATAGCCCCTGATTTTCGTTATTTTGAAGTTTTCTGCAACATTTTGGTATAGCTCCCATACAATGGCACATGATGATTTCCGACATTTTCAAAATTTCTAACATAAACAGCTGTTATCGTTTAATAATCCAATATTTGGCTCTCACCTCGTAAAAAATTTCCATGGGATTTGATCCACGGACCTCGATGTGTAGCCAACTAAATGTTGCAGTCTCAACGTTCAAAGTCATCATTCAGTACAGCAGCACAATTACAGGCAATGTAGTTGTTGTGGGAAAAAGTTCATCGCTACAAAGAAAAGAATAAGCGTGAGATAAAAAAAACTGCAACAATGTCAAACGCCATAATTTTTACATTCGTTTTTTTTTTAATTTCACTGAATGAAAGCAGAAAATGTCGGAAATAGCATCAAATGTTAGACTAAATTTAAATTTGTTCGAATTGATCACCTTTGGCACAAATTATGGCCTTCAAACGGCCAATGAAGCCGTCACACGTTGCCCGAATGTTGCTCTGCAGTACTATGGCCCATTCCCGGCGAAGCGCTTGCTTGAAGTGATCGACACATTGGAATTTTTTTGTGCCAACCTTGTTTTCCTAAATACTCCAGACACAATAGTCCAACGGATTGGTATCGGGAGATTTTGGTGGCCATTGTGAGCTGGAAATGAAGCAAGAAACATAATTTTGTAACCATTCTTGGGTGGCGCGTGCTGAGTTCGATGCTTCTGAGTCCTGTTGGAATGCCCAAGGTCTGCGGCCAAAATGTTTGCGAGCCCAAGACTTTAATACACCCTCCAAAATAAGTTCACTTTTTGGATTTTCAATGACTTTACCCCGAGCTCTTTTTCAATATTTGCCGAATGGAATATTGCGATATGTTCAGATCACGAGCCAGTTTTTGGCCACTGAGATGCGGGTTTCGATCAAGTCGCTTCTTTACATTTGGAGCCATTTCTGCTGATGTTGCTGTTTTCTACCGTCCACTTCCTTGACGTCGGGCTACGCTTCCAGTATCACAGTAACGAGCGATGTTACGAGACACAAAAGATTTATTCACATTTAAATGCTGGAGTGCTCTAACGATAGCCACTTGTGGTTTTCCAGCCAAATATAAAGAAATTACACTATCACGCTTGAATTACATCACCAATAACTTTTTTCTGGAAAATTCTCACCAAAATGCTTATGTACGCTTGTAAACTACATAATGTCACTGTCAATAATAATTTTAACAGCTGTTGGCTTAGAAATGACCGCAGACTGGAGTTGGTTGCAGTTTTTTCATCTCACCCTGTACAATTCTCAATCGATTTCATAGATCTATGTATAAAAATCAAAATACAGGCAATATTTTGTTAAGAAAAACTCTAAAACTTTGCCCAATTGTTAGTCTGGATTAGTGGTATTGAAAATGAACTTTATTTGTCGACGTTGAGGTACCTTACTTTGTCTACCATTATTTCCAACTAAAGCAGCTCCCATATAATGGCACAGCATGATTTTCGACGTTTTCAAGGTTTTTGTCCTCATTATGCCCTCAGTCTGGGTATATATCATTTGATACGGCCAAAAGGTGCTTCATCAAAATAACGGTTTCAGACTAGGTCTCTTTGAGCCGTTTCAAGACATTTGGAGTCGATCTAGCAATTTCTGTCCGACCGTTCGTCTGTCTGTCTGTCGATAATTCTCGAAGGGAGTATCCGATTTAATCCAAACTTGGTACATCATAATACTATTTTCAAACTTAGATCAAGTACGGAGATGGACAACTCCTTCAGGTAACTCCCCAAAAATTTTCAATATTAAAAAAAAATTCACTGCACAGAAAGAGAAAGGATAACTCAATATTACCCCAACTTTGCATATCCTATTATTTGCATCAATGCATGGTCAGGTGCGAAAGTGGACAATAACGGTCAAAATTTGGAATAATTATAAAATGTGATGTATGAGTCCGATTGTCTTTAAATTGCACACATCACAATATTTTTATTAACCCAAGGTCTGGTGTGCAGACGGAATAAATCCGTCTACTCCTTCTGGTAGCTCCCCCACAATGGGTCAAAATTTTGAATATTCATAAAGCTCATAAAACACGAAATTACCATTTATAACCATTTAGACCTGGTACATCTCAATATTGCCATTTACACAAAATCTGTTATAAAGATGATAGAGATCGGACCATTCCTTCTGGTACTTGCCCCACAAAGCTTCAAAGTTTTGAACAACCAAAACGATTAAAAATCCGAAATAAGCATCGGCTTCTCTTTAAATTACACACATCATAATATTTTTATTAACCCAATGTCTGGTGTGAATTGGGATCGGACCATTCCTTCTGGTAGCTACCACACAAAGTTTCATGAAGCTCATCTCAATATTTCTAGCAACACAAGGTCTGTTATAAAGATGGTCGAGATCGGACCATTCCTTCTGGTACCTTTCCCACAAAGGATCAACATTTTGAATAGCCAAAACGATCATAAAATCCGAAATAAGCATTCGGTTCTCTCCATATTTCACACATCTCATTATTTCTACTAACACAAGACATGCTGTGAAGATGGTATATATCGATCCAATCCTTCTGGTACCTCCAACGCAAAGGGCCAAAATTTTGAATATCCATGAAGCTCATAAATCGCGAAACAACTTAATGTTTCTAGCAACACAAGATCTGTTATAAAGATGGTAGAGATCTGGCCATCAGCGTCAGCGATTCCTTATTTCTCTCAACTATTAACCTAAGATTAATTTGAATAAATCTTTGGATATAAATGTTCGATTTTCTTGTAATTTTTTTCAATATTAGATATAGTATTAAAATGGAATAATTAATCTACTATACATGGTAACTCCGCATATTTTAACATTTTTTAAAAATTATCACATATCTCATATAAAATGAAGAAAGTAGTCTATATAGTAAAAACTTGGCATTTTTAGGTCCGATACGAAATTGACAATATAGGTCCATTCCTGAATCTACTCTTAAAAGGGTTAAGAATTTGAATAATCATAACAGAAGTCAAAATATATTTAAACACTGGCTGAGAGTATACATCTGTCAGCAAAACCAACTGAAATTGTGTAACTTGTTTGTTTTGTTTTTTTTTTTTTTAATCTTTGTTTCAATTTGTAAATTGTAAGGCCGGATTGTATGAATAATTTTTGTTTAAAGAAAAAACTGGTTTTTAAGAAAAAATGATGTGGCAACACTTTTTTAATAATAGAGCAACAAACATTTGTTAATTCAATTTAAATAAAAAGGTACAAAAATAAATTTAATTGGATAGTTGTTATTACAACCAGATTTTTATTACTTGAAAATGTTTTAAAGTTCCCATAAAAACATAATTTCATTTGCAAAATTATAAGTAGTTTCGAACCGAAAAAAAAATCGGTTCTCATTTTCCGACGTTAAAGAAGTTAAACATGGAATTCGTTCCTATGACATGCCTGTAAAAATCTGGGATTTTAGTCAAACTTTTACGGAATTTTGCAGCGCAAGTTTTTTATAATAGAAGTTGAGTAGTAGGATTTTTAAACATTTGAAAATTATAAAACTTCGACACAATATTTTAAATTATTTGTTTAAATTTTTTAAGTTCATTGACCTCCAAAAACAATTGCAAAAATTTTTTACACACAAAAAATTGTTTCTATTATTATTTTAATTCTAATTATTGCCAACGAAACAATGGCCGTCATTTATTTTTAGGATTTTAAAATCAATAAAACAGTTATCCTTTTTTGAAGTTTTTAATCCCTACTAAATATTGGTCAGCCATTCATTTACAATTGTTATAATTAATGTACGAATGAATTAAAGCCGAAATAAAATGAATGTATTTTCAATTCAATAACAACAATATTCAACAGTTAGTTGTTGTTCCATGCTGTTTTTGGTACATTATTTGTATTTAATTGTTGCACTGCACTGCAAAGGGTTCTCTCTATCTCCCTCTCTCTCTCAATCTCGTTGGATTCATAACAAAAATACATAAAACAAACACCCACACACAAAAGAACAAAAACAAATGTATTTAAATATACAAAAGGATTTATGGAGGATAATATGAATAAAAAATAAATACCCAATGATGAACGATGAGATGAGTTATTGAAAATGTGCGGAATTTTTAATACAGTGCAGATTTTGAGTTCTGGGAAATAGTAATGAAAGCCTTTGCACTTGCGTATTAAGAGATTAAAAATTAAAAGGCAATAAGCTAAAAAGTATCAGTCGGTTTTGCCGACAGATGTATACCCTCAGCCAATGTTCATTATTTTAATATATTTTGACCCTGTATGGAGTAAGTTCCGAAGGGATGGACCAGTATTGTCCATTTCGTATTAGTCCTAAATAAATGTGATATAAATATTGCGACGTGCCAAGTTTGGATAATATTTATATGACATATGTAATAATTTTTTTAGAAAATGTTGGTATGTGCGTGAGGTACCAGATATAGTCGACCGAAGTATTCCATTTTCATATATCAGATGTATACCCTCAGCCAATGTTCATTATTTTAATATATTTTGACCCTGTATGGAGTAAGTTCCGAAGGGATGGACCAGTATTGTCCATTTCGTATTAGTCCTAAATAAATGTGATATAAATATTGCGACGTGCCAAGTTTGGATAATATTTATATGACATATGTAATAATTTTTTTAGAAAATGTTGGTATGTGCGTGAGGTACCAGATATAGTCGACCGAAGTATTCCATTTTCATATATCATCTAATACAGATAAAAATATTGGTATGGGCAATATCATCTTCGCAAAAGATCTTGTGTTTGCAAAAATGATTCTATGTGTGAAAATTGAAGAGAGTTGGATGCTTATTTCGCTTCTTCGGTCGTTTTGTTTTTTAAAAAGGGAGGGAGGTACCAGATGAGATGTTACGATCCCTCCCATCTTTATAACAGATCTTGTGTTGATGGAAATATTGAGATATACCAAGTCTGAACGGAATCTGATGTTTATTTTGCGTTTTATGAGTCTAATAGATATTCAAAATTTAGAGAACCGGATTTTATAATCGTTTTAGTGATTCAAAACTTTGACCCTTTGTAGGGGAGGCATCAGAAACAATTTCCCGATCTCCACCATCTTTGTAACAGTTCTAGTGTTGATTAAAATATTAAGATATACCAAGTCTGAAAGGATTCAAATGTTAATTACGCGTTTTATGAGCTTCATAGATATTCAAAATGTTGACACTTTGTGGGGGAGGTACCAGAAGGATTGGACCAGTATATCCCATCTTCACAGCAGATATTTTTATACCCTCTACCATACTATGGAGGGTATATTAACTTTGTCATTCCGTTTGTAACTCCTCGAAGTACTCATGTCAGACCCAACAAAGTATATATATTCTTGATCAGCGTAAAATTTTGATCAGCGTCGATTTAGCGATGTCCGTCTGTCCGTCAGTGTGTCTGTTGTAATCACGCTATCTTTCGAATGAATTGAGATAGATGACTAAAATTTTGCACACATGCTTATTTTTCCAGTAGGCAGGTTAATTTCGTGAATGGGTCATGTAGATCCACGTTTTCATATAGCCCTCATATAACGGTACCTCCCGATATTCGGTATTTTGATGATTTTAGCCACATTATTCACCGAAATTGTTTCAAATTTTGTATTTGAAGTTCGAAATGGATACTACACCCAAAAACAGAAAATTGTCAGTGCAGGTCCACGTCTTCGTATAGCCCCCATATAATGGTACCTCCCTATATTCGGTATTTTGATGATTTTAGCGACATTATTCACCGGAATTGTTTCAAATTTGGCATTTGAAATTCGAAATGGATAATACACTCTAAGACAGAAAATTGTTTGTGCAGGTATTCGTCTTCGTATAGTCCTACATAACGGTACCTCCCAATAATCGGTATTTTTATGATTTTTGCGTCATTATTCACCAGAATTGTTTGAAATTACGTATTTAGATTTCGTTATGGGAACTACAGCCTGTGACAGAAAATTGTCCGTGCAGGTCCAGGTCTTAGTATAGGCCCATATATCAGTACCTCCCTATATTCGGTATTTTGACGATTTTAGGTACAATACCCAACAAAATTGTTTGATTTGTGGTATTTGAAGTTCGTAATGGATGCTACAGCCTGTGACAGAAAGTTGTCTATGCAGTTCCAGGTCTTCGCACAGCTCCGATATAACGGTACCTCCCTATATACGATATTTTGATGATTTCAGCTACATTATTCACCGTTTATTTCAAGTTTCGAATTTGAATATGGTAATGGCTTATGACAAACAATGCCTATGTAGGCCCACGTCGTATAAACCCCAATATAACGGCTATATTTGGTATTTTTAAAATTTTAACAGAATGTTTTAATGATTTTTTTTTTTTTTTTTGAAAATTTCCAAACTCGTTCCAAATGGTAGAGGGTATGCTTTTTAACTTGTTTTAGTATAAATAATGGGATGTGTGAAATATGAAGATAGCCGGATGCTTATTTCGGATTTTATAATCGTTTTGGTTTTTCAAAACTTTGACTCTTTGTAGGGGAGGTACCAAAAACAATGGCCCGATCTCGACCATCTTTGCAACAGATCTATTGTTGAAAGAAATATTGAGACGTGCCAAGTCTAAACGGAATCGGATGTTAATTTCGCGTTTTATGAGCTTCGTGGGTATTGAAACTTTTGAAGGTAATCTGACTCTTACATCACATTTTATATTCAATATATTCAAAATTTTGACTCTTTGGGAGAGGTACTTGATGGAGTTGACCGAAATTGTCCATTTTAGCGCCTGACATAGCAATTATTTGAATTTGCAGTAATTTATTTTTTTACGTTGACTTTTTTTGGGGGGAGGGACCGAAAGGACTGGACCACTATTGCCCATCTCCAAACTCGATCTAAGTTTGATAATAATATTACGTTGTAACAAGTTTGAACCAAATCGGATACTCCCTTCGAGAATTATGGTGCGCACCAGCCAGACGGACGGACGTCACTTGATCGACTCCAAATGTCCTGAAACGGATTTGGCCCAAAGAGACCTAGGGCCTAAAACCATTATTTCGATGAGGCACGTTTTAGCCCTGTCAGATAGTATATACCCTCCGTAGCCATATGGCTGAGAGTATAAAAAAATAAAAAAGGACTTGCTAATAGTTCTTATGCTTCAAAAACATATTTGATTAAAATGTTTTAAACTCTTCAAATTTTTGAAACCTGTTCCAAGTACTACACACTGCTTTTCTAACCGACACAGTAAACTTTATCAGTATTTTAATAAAATTTAATTGAATTTTCATGCAACTTGTTTACTGGGTAACGTCATTTATTTTTCATATTCGCATTTCACATTGGTTGCAATAAATCCATTTGTGCATGAGTTTTGTTCTTGTTGTTGTTGTTGCTATTGTTATTTGGTTGGTTGTCCGTTTTCGTAATTAACAATAAAAAACACATTTATCATTTATGGATCTCACCAAACTGTGTACGAATGTTCTGAAAATGCCAAACGAATGGATTTTAAATATTTTTAGTACATATATTCGTATGAATGCAATATGTATGTACATATGTATGTACACACATGCAATGATTTGCGTAGACTTAATCCCGATTCCGATTTTTCGGCGAAATCATTTATAATGCATTAAAAACACGGAGAAAATGAAAATAAATTGTTCTTGGAATTGTAACCACGTTATATATATAAAATTGATGGCGAATTAAATATTCAATTTAAATTGGTATTACTACTCCGGCAATCAGAGTAAATTCAACAATTCTGGAGAAAAGGCAATAATGTATTGACTATAAAGTTATTTAGCATCGAAATCAAAATTGGCTTGTTCATCATTAATTCTGTTAAATTGCTATAAAATCAATGAACAGAGTCTACAAAAAACGATAGCTCAAACTCTGCCTAGACTATGACCTTTATACCTTACCTTGAAATTGAAAAATGTTTTACGTTATCAAAGCAACATTTTTTAAATTCAGATATATTTGCTTCCATCCTTCAGGTCTGAGCGTGGATACAAGTCAACCCAGCCACATAATTTTTTACCCTTTGTCATAATCGAATCTACCACTGGTCGGTGTCCATTCAATTTGACGGAAGCAAAAAATTGGTGTATTTTCGATCTTCATTACTTCTCTCGGTTCCGATATCAAATGGAAACGTATGAATAATAAAGATATGTATCCATAAGAATTTTAAGTGACGGTCGAACTGAAGAACTTTCATAAAATTATTTTTAAAGAGATATGTATTATTTTGCATAGTTTCAAAAAAAGAGAAAAACAAGTAAAAAAGCAGTAAGTTTTCGAAAAAGATAACATTCGCCAAAAATTCTGTTAACATCTTAAAAATACCGAATATAGCCGTTGTGTTGGGATATGTACGACGTAAACCTGCATTGTTTGTCATAAGCCATTAACATATTCAAATTCGGAAGTTGAAATAAACACTGAATAATCAAATTACCGTACATAGGGAGGTACCGTTATATAGGAGCTATATGAAGACCTGGACCTGCATAGACAATTTTTTGTCACAGGCTGTAGCTTCCATTACTAACTTCAAATACGACATCTCAAACAATTTCGGTGAGTATTGTACCTAAAATCGTGCAAATACCGAATATAAGGAGGTACTGATATATGGGATCTATACAAACATCTGGACCCGCATAGGCAATTTTCTGTCACAGGCTTTAGTTCTCTCTACGAACTTTAAATACGTAATTTGAAACTACCGCGGTGAATAATGACGCTAAAATCATCAAAATACCGAAGACGTGGACCTGCATAGATAATATTCTGCCTTTGGCTGTAGTATTCATTACGAACTTCAAACACCAAGTTTGAAACAATTCCGGTGAGTAATCATCGAAATACCGAATATAGGGAGGTACCCTTATATGGGGGCTATACGAAGACGTGGGCCTGCACACACAATTTTCTGCCTTAGGCTGTAGAATCCATTTCGACCTTCAAACACCAAATTTAAAACAATTCCGGCGAATAATGTCGCTAAAATCATCCAAATACCGAATATCGGCAGGTACTGTTATATGGGGGCTATATGAAAACGTCGAAAAAAATCTACATCTCTCCAACAGCGATCCAAAATTAGTAACATTTAATACTTTTTGAACAATTATTTTACGCATTTGCAAAATCACCACCAAATCTCAACTTCAGATACTAAAAGTTATCGTAATATTAAATTTCAGGATTTCAGTCATGTAATTTAATTTTCCCCATTACCAATATTAGTACCATTTAGTACAATAATAGTACACATTTCCAAAACCACCTTAATATCTTAGATACCAATAGAGACCTCATTATCAAATTTCAGGATTAGTACCACTTGGTACTTTTCGAACAATTGTAGTGCATATTTTTTAAACTAATTCTATATCTTAACCACAGACACCAACTGACCCATCCATATCAAATGTTGGGATTCCAGCCCTATCCCTTCACTCCATTCCTAATTTAGTACCACTTAGTACTTTTCCTACAAATATAGGACGTATTTTCAAACCATCGCCAAATCTCAAACTCAGATACCATACCATACCTAAATACCAAATATAGTACCATTCGGTACTTTTCTATGCATTACATTTCGTTGAATTATATTACGCATTTGCAAAACCATCCCCATACCTCAATCCCATATACCAACAGAGAACTCAATATTAAATTTCCGGATTCTATCTCTATAACTTCACACAATACCAAATTTAGTACCACTTAGTACTTTTCAAACAATTATAGTACATATTTTCAAAACCACCTCCGTACTTAACACCAACAGTGATATCTAATCAAATTTCGGGATTCGCGCTCAATCCCTTCACCCAAATATTTTAGTACAATTTTGTACTTTTCGTACAATTGTAGTACACATTTCCGAAACCAACTCCATATCTCAATCCCACATACCAACAGATACCTCAACAACAAAATTAAGGATTCCATTTGAAGAAGTTCAGTACAATTTATTATTTAGTACTTTTTGAAAAAATATTGGACGAATATTGGACAAACTAAAACATAGAATCCTTCAGTAATTTAAATTTTAAATTCCAGAATTTTTCTCTATCTCTTCATCCAATACCAAATAAAGTGCTATTTAGTACTTTTCGGATAATTGTAGTATACATTTCCGAGACCACCTCCATAAGTCCAGGCTTCACATGAACAGCGACCCTAGTACCAAATTTTAGATTTGAAGAACTAGATGATCACCTAATAGCAAATTGTACCAAATATAGAACTATTTAGTACTTTTTGTGCACTTGTAGTACAAATTTTCAAAACCAAATTTTAGTACTTTTCGTTTCCTTTTAGTAACGTGTAATTTTTATAGGAATTACCTGTTATGGTTTTAGCTTACTAGGAGTGCAGAGAATAGGATCCAGAATGTACCTTCATAATCTACGTTTTGAAATTTCGATAGAGATGTTGAAGAGACTGGGTGAACTAGGCTAGAATTATCTAACCAATTTCCTGTGTAAGTGGACCGAGTGGTTCCTAGGGACATACACAGTTGAGGTCCTAGGGCAACATTCGGAAATTATTAAATTGAAAGGGTTCAAAATGCATTTCTAGGTACGTCGCTGGTGGTGAGGCAACTTAAGATAGGATATTGAAAATATAAAAAGCTATTAAAATTAAATCCAGTAAACCCTTTCCAAATTTGTCACATTCTAATATTTTTTGAATAGAGTTCGAAGATAAATAATATTTTTTCAGACCTTTAAAAAAATAGTTTTCATTATGGCCCAATAATATTGTTTCTATTTCACGTTCTCTTAAGTCTGAAAACTGATAACCTCATCTGATCCATGGCGAATATGTATTTATTGTCATTTATCCAAGTGGATCAAGTATAATTCAATTCCCAATTTCAAACAATGAATTGAATCATTGTTCGTATCTGTTGGTTATTATGGCAATTGTGAATATATAATATAACATATATTGAAGGGGGTTCATAAAGATTTAATATTTCAAATCGATTGGATTGGCAGGCATTTTGAGGTTGGTGTAAATTGAAACATTATAAGCATATCGTACATGCAGTTTTCTGAAAGATTGGGAATTCTGAAAGATGGGAGTAAAAATAAAAAAAAATTAAATAGTATCAGTCGGGTTTTCCGACATATGTACAGGGTGAGATAAAAAAAAAACAAAAACAACAAAGTCAATTGCCATAATTTTTACATTCTTTTTAATTTTATTGGATGAAAGTAAAAAAAGTCGGAAATTGCATTAAATTTTAGAATAAGTTTAGATTTGTTCGAATTGGTCGCCTTTGGCACGAATAATGGCCTTCAAACGGCCAATGAAACCATCACACGCTGCCCGAATGTTGCGGTATTTTGGACCATTCCCGGCGAAGCGCTTGCTTGAGGCACTTTGGTATTTTTTAAGCGCCAACCTTGCTTTCCAAAATACTCCAGACACAATAGTCCAACGGATTGGTATTCGGAAATTTTGGAACCTCATTTTGTAACCATTCTTGGGCGGCGCATGCTGAGTGCGATGGTGCTGAGTCCTCTTGGAATGTCCGAGGTCTGCGATCAGAATGATTGCGTGCCCAAGGCTTAAATACACCCTCCACAGTATTTTCGCGATAATATTCGGCATTTATTTTGATGCCACGGTCGATTAAAACTAGCGGAGAGCGACCATCGGCTGTTATGGCGACATCACCATGGCTTGAGTTCTGGTGGACAACCGAAGGTGCACATTTGACCTCTCTGGCAAGTACACAGAATCATTTTGTTTCTTTACAAACTGCTGGACAACGAATGTTTTCTCATGGGAGAAATGCAAATTCGGCAGTTCTCCACTTTCGGACAAGCGAAGCAACTCTTTAGCTCTTTAGAGTCTACTTTCTTTCTGTTGCGGTGTAAATTCTTGCACTTTTTGGAATTTCAATGGCTTTACCCCGAGCTCATTTCTCAATATTTGCCGAATGGAATATTGCGATATGTTCAGCTCACGAGCCATTTTTTGGCCATTGCGACGCTGGTTTCGATCAAGTCGCTTCTTTACTGTTCGAACCAATTCTGCTGATGTTGCTGACGTTTTCTTCCGTCCACTTTCTTGGCGTCGGGCTACGCTACCAGTGTCACGGTAACAAGCGATGGTACGAGATACAAAAGATTTATTCACATTTAAATTGTGGAGTGCTCTAATGATAGCCACTTGTAGTTTTCCAGCCAAATATAACAAAATCTCACTATCACGCTTGAATTCCATCACGAATAAATCTGGAAAATTCTCACCAAAATGCTTTTGTACGCTTGTAACCAATATAATGAGCTGTCGCTGGAATAATTTTAACAGCTGTCGGACGAGTGGCTTAGTAATGACAGCAGTCTGAAGTTGATTGCAGTTTTTTCATCTCACCTTGCATACCCTCCATACAATGTATGGTGGAGGGCATAAGTATGCAAACGGAACAAAAATTTAGCACAACTATATTTATACCCTACAACACTATGTGTTGGGGGTATTATAAGTTTGATTGGGCCAAAAATTATGTAACACCACGAAATATTGATTTCCCACATAGGAAAGTATATATGGATCTTCCTACCTCGCCGAGCTGAGTCGATCTAGCTATGTATGTCTGTCCGTCCGTCTGTCCGTCTGTCCGTCTGTCCATGTTAATTTGTAATCACTCTACAGGTCGCAATTATGGTCCGATCTTCACGAAATTTAAAATGGAGGTGGGGCTAGGGTGAGAATAGAACCCTATTTCTTTTGGTGATGATCGCATAATAATTAGGGGTTGAAATGGACCAAAAACTGAAAAAATTCCTGATTTTGCACTTGATCTATAGGTCGCAATTATAGACCAATCGACGCGGAATTTCGCATGTAGCTAGAGTTTAGGGCTGGCAAGAAGCCTGCCAATTTGGGTGGTCATCGGATAATATTTAGCGGGTAAAATAGACCATATCTTTTTTGTTGAAAAAATTCAAAATTTTTCATTAAACCGCGAATATTTTAAATCCTGGCGAAATCACAAAGCCATGACAAGGTTACTTCTGATCTTTACATTGATGTTAACATCCAACAAAACGGATATATAGCAAAATATGTGCGATATATGTCTATCAAAGAAGATATGCTTGAAAAATCTCTTATATGTCGAGAACGGCTGAACTGATTTCGACAGTTCTCATTAATTCAGAATGGCCTCTTGACAGGAAACATAAAACGTCTAAAAAAATCGCATAAAAATATCTCTCTAAAGATGGAAATATTGATTTTGTAAAATTTTCTCATATTTTTTCAATTTTGTCATATTTTTGGCATATTTTAATTTTGAATTAAACATTTGGTAATATTTCTACAGCTAACAAAACTAAGTAGTTAGGATATCAGGATATCATATACAGATCGCATTTATGGCCCGATCCTTACGAAATTTTGCATGGAGATAAGATGAGGGTCAGAATAAAAGCCTATTCTTTTTGGAGATGATCGCCATATATTTAGGGGTTGAAATGGACCAAAAAATTGCAAAATTGTCAGCAGGTCGTAATTATGGGGGTTACCGGACATTGCAAAAGCCAAGCAGTTTTGGATGGCCATCCAAAAATATTCAATGTGTGAAGGAGTTTGCCAACTTTTCTAGACAAAATACGAAAATGTCCATTCCAGTGACTTTTTGGAGAATTCACAAATACAGGAAAGACACACTTCTGACTATTTCGTTAACGCTGATTTCGTTGAAGAATATAGTCAAATGTCTGTATCTCATATAGACGCGTTTCAGTCAAAAACCAATAATAAATGTTAATCTTTGCCACTTCTGAGAGATTATAGGTCTTTGGGAAATATTGGTTCCAGATCTTGGAAGACCATTTAATGCAACATCTTCCAATAAATTGGAAATAAGCAAATTAGTTTAAGTTGCTATTATTCGAAAATTAGAGAACGAAACCTGATGGTTTTCTTTTATTATTTGTCACAATATCTTGTGGAATTCTTTCGAATATCTCGCCTATATAAACTGTATCGCTTATCATAGTGTTGTAGGGTATTCAACGGTCGGCCCCGCTCGACTGTAGCCTTTGCTTACTTGTTTTTAACTAAAAAAATTGAAAATTTCCCATATTTTTTCATAAAAAATGTACTCCACATCTATTATTGGTCTATAAAACTTATTACCCTCTCTCATAAACAAGAATCAATTATTTATGCAAATTTATGCGAAATAAGTAAGTGTATGAATATTGTCATTAATGGGCTTTGAAATCGATTATTTTTTAATTATCGTACAATATTTATTATATTTTAAATAATAAATGGACTAAAATCTACAACCATACACCATTTGGAAATAATGACGCTAATATGTTTGCGGTGAGCCAAAGCAAAAGGTAGCTGCTCTTTTTTTGGCAAATTATTTACAGTCGGACAAATTTATAGCAAACGCCATCGATGGTTTAGTATGACAAAATTGTAAAAAAGTACTATTTTTTGGGTAATTTGTACTTCTTTGTTTCCAAAAACTACGCAAAGGAATTGTCTATTATTTTTAATGTTTGAAGTTGTACTTGGACTTCAGATTCTCCATCGGAAAATATGCACATTTTAAATATTAATAAATATTGAACCAGTAAAAGTGATTTTAGGTCTTACAACACATAACCTCAAAGAAAAGTTGTTAAGGCTAGGTTTGGTCTTTCTCGATCTTCAATACACTTTGTTATTTCCCTTTATTTTTTGTACCCTACACCACATAGTGGTAAGGGTATTATCTCTTTGTGGATTTGTTTGTAACATGGAGAAGGAAGCGAGATAGACCCATAGTTACTTTTGAATCAATTTGTGAGTTGATTTATGTCAGTCCGTCTGTCCATCCGTCCGTCCGTCTGTCCATGTATTCTTGTGAACAAAATGCAGGTCGCATTTATTATCCGATTAAGATGAAATTTTCCAAACAACATTTGTTTGGCCCAAGGACGAACCCTATTGAAATTGGAGATAATCGGTAAAAATTTAGATATATCTCCCATATATATCTTCGTCCTTTTATTGTGCACCAAACGTGTAATATCAGGCCGAATAGTGTGAAATTTTACAACCAAATTAGGCTTGAAAATAAGTATGCCAAATTTGATCGAAATCGGTTCAGATATAGCTATAGCTCCCATATATATTATTCATCCGATTTGTTATTTTTGTCCTCCGCAGCCGTAATATGCACTCCGATCTTCACCAAATTTGGCATGCTAGCTTCTAGACTCAATTCGGTCGCATGTGCCAAATTCCATCCCATTTGGGTAAATATTAGACGCTTGGTATACAATAAAAATAAAATCGGACGAAGTTATATATTTGAACCGATCTCGATAAAATTTAGCAAAGGTATTTCTGAGCTGCATTTGATAAAGCATTTGATATATATCAAATGCAGCTCAGAAATACCTTTGCTAAATTTTATAGAGATCGGTTCAGATATATAACTTCGTCCGATTTTACTTTTATTGTACACCAAACGTCTAATATTTGCCCAAATGGGATGGAATTTGGCACATGCGACCGATTTGAGTCTAGAAGCTAGCATGCCAAATTTGGTGAAGATCGGTTCAGATATAGCTATAGCTCCCATATATATTGTTTACCCGATTTGTTGTATTTGTTACCCAAAGCCGTAATATGCACTCCCTAACAACGATATTCAGGGAAATATATCAAATACAGTTCAGAAATATCTTTGCCAAATTTTATCGAGATCGGTTCCGATTTGGATATAGCTCCAATATATATCTTTATCTGATTTCAAATTAATTTTGCACCAAATGGGCAATACAAGTCCGAATTTTAATGCTTCGGAATATTTAGTCCTTTGAACTTAAAATAATAATTATAATCATAGCGTGTATGATTAAATTCTCCCATAAAAACTTTTAATTGTTATGTGGATCTCTACTAAATTAGAAACGTGGTGTGGGGTATCATAAAGTCGGCCCCGACTTTAAGACTTTCTTTACTGGTTTTATTTATTTTTGTTTGTCCGCTGTAAAATATAATGTCGTATATTAAGGACAGTTATATTAAATTCTTAAATTAAACAGACGCACATGCCGTTTGGTATTTTCCAATATCCAGTCGAGCACACATTTATACAATTGTCTGTCTGTCAGCCTTATTCTTTCAAAGGGATACAGTTTCATTAGCATATTTGCTCCATTACACTTACACCCACACAAATGATAGGCCACACGTTTTCAAAGGAATATTTTCAGAGACGCCGCTAACGCACCCATACAAAGGCATTGCAACAGTTCAACATAAAGACAACTCTATCAGAAGGTGTTCGAACCAGACGGACACCTAGCCAACATTACCAAAGGTATTTTGTTGCCCTTGATGGCGAGAAAGACAATGATGGCTTTTGCGATGGACCGTACACAACGATCACCATCTGCAACACCTACACCACTATCAGCACCATCGCTTTTCATTATCAATGTTAAGAGTATACAAAGTACAACCGCAAAACAACACCATTGCCCAGACGAGCTGATTGGTTGGCTAACAATGCAACAGACAATACACAGCCTATTTAAACATACATACCTTCATACATAAGTATGTTCGCGAATCTGGCATTGGGGTTAACATAAATAACCCAGCGAAAATTTAGTTCACTTAGAAATAAATAATTAGGTTGTGATTTTTCCAAAATAATTTATTTTAGATAATAACGAAATTTAAACAAAAACAAACCTGGCATTTCATTGGAAGTCTAAAAATTCTTCAACGCACTTTAGAGTTGAAAAACAATGCCAAGGCCAAACAAACATTTTTGAGCAGGAAACGGAAAAAAGGGGAATGAATTTGTATATAGGGATAGGCAAATTGTCTCAAATGTTACTGTATCATTCAAAACCCAGTAAAGAAAGTCTTAAAGTCGGGCGGGGCCGACTTTATGATACCCTACACCACTTTGCTAATTTAGTAGAGCTCCGCATAACAATTAGAAGTTTTTATGGGAGAATTCAATTATACACGCTATGATTATAATTATAATTTAAAGTTCAAAGGACTAAATATGCAGAAGCATTTGTATCTTTTAAATTCGGGCTTGTATTACCCATTTGGTGCACAATTAATTTGAAATCGGATAAATATATATATGGCAGCTATATCCAAATCGGAACCGATCTCGATAAAATTTGGCAAAGATATTTCTGAGCTGTATTTTGATATATTTCCCTGAATATCTTTGTTACGGAGTGCATATTACGGCTGTGGGTAACAAATATAACAAATCGGATGAACAGTATATATGGGAGCTATAGCTATGTCTGAATCGATCTTCAACAAATTTGACATACTAGCTTCTAGACTCAATTCGGTCGTAAGTGCTAAATTACATTCCATTTGGACATATATTAGACGTTTGGTGCACAATAAAATGTAAATCGGGCGAAGATTTATATGGGAGCTATAGCCAAATCGGAACCGATCTCGGAACCGGCAATAAATGCGAACTGGACGTACATGCATAAATCGAGTCAGAATGTGAATGTGCGATAACTTACAAATTCATATCAGATTTCTGGCTAAGAGAAATATTTAGTTATAGCAAGTTGTAACGAATCGCCGACTTGTTTCGCATTGGAAATTGTGACCCTTTGTAGGTAAGGTATGAGAAGGGGTTGGCAGATTTACAGGGTGTGATGAAAAAAACTGCATCCAAATTCAGACTGCCGTCATTTCTAAGCCACTCGTCCGACAGCTGTTAAAATTATTCCAGTGACAGCTCATTATATTGTTTACAAGCGTACAAAAGCATTTTGGTGAGATTTTTCCAGAAAAAAAATTATTCGTGATGGAATTCAAGCGTGATAGTGTGATTTCTTTACATTTGGCCGGAAAACACAAGTGGCTCCAGCATTTAAATTTGAATAAATCTCGCACCATCGCTCGTTACCGTGATACTGGTAGCGTAGCCCGACGTCAAGGAAGTGGACGGAAGAAAACAGCAACATCAGCAGAAATGTTTCGAAAAGTAAAGAAACAACTTGATCGAAACCGCGTCGCTGTAGCCGAAAAATGGCTCGTGACATGAACATATCGCAACCATTGAAATTCCAAAAAGTGCAACAACTTACACCACAACAGAAAGAAAATAGACTCAAAAGAGCTAAAGAGTTGCTTCGCTTGGCCGAAAGTGGTAAACTGCCGAATTTGATTTTCTTCCATGAGAAAACATTCGTTGTCCAACAGTTTGTAAACAAACAAAACGATCGTGTTTACTTGCCAAAGAGGTCAGCTGAAAATGTGCACCTTCGGTTGGCCACCAGAACTCAAGCGTCGGCCATGGTGATGGTGTGGGCCGCTGTAACAGCCGATGGTCGCTCTCCGCTCGTATTAATCGACCGTGGCATAAGAATAAATTCCGAATATTATCGCGAAAATATTTTGGAGGGTGTATCAAATCCTTGAACACGCAAACATTTTGGCCGCAGACCTTGGACATTCCAACAGGACTCAGCTCCATCGCACATAGCATGCGCCACTCAAGAATGGTTACAAAATGCGACTAAAATCTCCGGATACCAATCCGTTGGACTATTGTGTCTGGAGTATTTTGGAAAGCATGGTTGGCACTAAAAAATACCAAAGTGTCGATCACTTTGAGCATTCGCCGGGAATGAGCCAAAATACCACAGAGCAACATTCGGGCAGCGTGTGACGGTTTCATTGGCCGTTTGAAGGCCATAATTCGTGTCAAAGGCGACCAATTCGAACAAATCTAAACTTATTCTAAAATTTGAGATATTTCCGACATTTTTTGCTTTATTCAATAAAATTTAAAAAAAAGTAAGTTGCAGTTTTTTACCTCACCATGTATATCGGTCCAAATTTTATGAAAGATTAATTATAAAATGTATTTAATTTATGCAATTTCTTCTCTCATCTATACACCGCCCTATTTCTACCAACATTATCTTAAGTTTCAGGAAGGAATATACCTACCTTTTCAGTAACGATTTTCACAAACCAAAAAACTATAAATAAGGATATGAAATATGAATTCCATTTAGTCGACTTTTGGTATTGAAAAAGTCTAAAAGTCGAAACTGATTTCCTCGTTTTCTATTCTATTTTCTCGTATTTTCCTTAGATTTTTTTCATATGAGCCGAAAAGTATGTGACTAAAACTTAAAGTGTTCGTGGGTACATTTTCCAAAAAACAAATCTCTACAGGGTTGCCCATATTCGACGGACCCATCTGGCAACGCCATAACTTTTGACAGAGATGTCACATCGCTTAATGACATACCGCGTTTGAAGCTTCAGTCCAAGCAGATTTTTGCCATGAACCAATACACGTCACGCGAGCGCTCTGAAATAGTTGAAATTTACATTCAACAGAAGAAGTCAATTGTGAAAACTCAACGTGCTTTTAAAACATTAAAAAATGTGAGAAGTGCGCCTTCTAAGAACACCATTAAGCGTTTATACGAAAAATTTTCGACTGGTAAGGCTCTTTCTAATCCGAAGAGGCCATATAAAAGTCGACCAAGGCGATCGGCCGAGAATATCGCTGCCGTACGAGCCAGTTTTAAGAGGTCCCCAAGAACATCCCAAAAACGCCGTTCTCAGCAGTTGGGCATGGCTCGGTGCACTTTACAACGGATTATTCGCATTGATTTGCATTTTTTTCCCGTACAAAATTCTATTGACGCAAAGAATGTTGCCTGCGAACAAGCCTCGTCGATTGGAATGGGTCCGTCGAATATGGGCAACCCTGTAGAGTGACAATTTACAACAAAACTATCAGCCATTTGATGGACAAGGTTATAGTCAACTGTTACCTCGTAAAGCTTCAACAAACTACTGTGGCCACGTATCACTTCAATGAAGGAGTGTAGCCGCCTTCTGTGTCTGATGGCAAACCACAATGGTATTCGCCTGACAAAGTCTTTAGCGAAGCGAGCAAATGACGATGCACTACTACTTGTTTTTTTAGTATGTGAATATCTATTTAAGCTTAATTTGTTTGTAACACCTATAAGGGCATCATAAATTATGTAAATTTTAAAAACATCATCGGATTGAAAGCTTAATGTAGTATGACAATGTAGAAATCTGTATACTTTTTTCTTTTTGTCAATTTAAACACGGAACTTTGAAACATACTTAATGTGGCAAAAAGCAGCTAATTCTGCTTACTCTGAAGCACAGAAGCACTCTCTGAAAACGAAATATATTTTTCGAAAAAAAAAAAAATAATTGGACAAAATTGAAAATTTCTGTTGTTTTCATTACGATTTGGTTTTGTATTTTGTTTTGTTGTCAAAATCAAAATTTGGATGGATGCATTGTTTTATAGGGAACTAGCTACTTTGTCTGTGAAAAGACCAAAAAAAAAATTTAGAATTGTTCCAACGATTCGTGTAAGGCATTTTTAGTACTCAGAATTCACAATTTGTTCAGTTTAACAAGAAAATCAAAATTCCAGATCTGTTTCTTCACCCAATACCAAATTTAGTAACATTAAGTACGCATGTCCAAAAATTGATCCAAAGTTAATACCATCTAGTAATTTTCGAACTGAAGAACACATTTCCAAATCATTTGATACGGCCAAAACGTGCCGAATCAAAATAACGTGTTTAGACTCTTGGTCTCTTTGGACCAAATCCGTGTCCGGACATTTGGAGTCGATCTGGCGATGTTCGCACGTCCGTCCGTCTGTCTGGCTGGTGCGCACGATAACTCTCGAATGGAGCATTCAATTTGATCCAAATTTGTTACATCATAATATTATTACAAACTTAGATCCAGTTCGGAGATGGGCAATATCGGTCCACTCCTTTTGGTACCTCCCACACAAAAAGTCGAGATTATCAAAAAAATGTATATTCTGCACTGAAGGACAATATCGGTCCACTTCATCAAGTACCTTCCCCTACAAAGGGTCAAAATTGTTAATAATTATAACTCTTATACAATGTGATGTAAGAGTGATTATCCCCAAATTGCAGAGATCACAATATTTTTATTCACCCAAGGACTGGTGTGAAGATCGAATATATTGGTCCACTCCTTCTGGTACCTCCCTCACAAAAGGTCGAAATTTTGAATATCCATTAAGCTCATAAAACGCGGAATTAACACCCGATTCCATTTAGACTTGGCACATATCAATATTTCTATCAATAAAAGATCTGTTATAAAGATAATAGAGATCGGACCATTTCTTCTGGTACATCCCACAAAAAGGGTCAAAGTTTTGAATAACCAAAACTATTATAAAACCGCAGTTCTCTCCATATTTCACACATCCCATTATTTCTACTAACACAAGATTTGCTGAGTATATGGGATATATCGGTACACTCCACCACAGAGGGTCAATATTTTGAATAACTATGAAGCTCATAAAACGCGAAATTAACATGCGATTCCATTCAGACTTGGCACATCTCAATATTTCTATGAAAACAACATCTGTTAAAAAGATGGTAGAGATCGGACAATTTCTTCTGGTACCTCGCACACATAGGGTCAAAATTTTGAATAACCAAATCAATTATCAAATCCGATATAACCATCCCGTTCTCTTCAAATTTCCATTATTTTTACTAACACAAGATCTGCTGTGAAATGGTCGCTAAAATCATCAAAATACTAAATATCGAGAAGTGCCGTTATATGGGGGCTATACGAAGGCGTGGACCTGCACGGACAATTTTCTGTCATAGGCTGTAATATACATTCCGAATTTTAAATACCAAATTTGAAAAAAAAATCCGGTAAACAATGTCGCTAAAATCACCAATATACCGAATATCGGGCGATGCCGTTATATGGGGGCTATACGAAGGCGTGGACCTACGTAGAAAATTCTTCCAGGGAACATGGTATTTGGAAGGAACTGCTTGTGTAGATTTTTTAGACAATTCTATTTAAAATATTGATAAAATCATAAAAATACCGAATATCCGGAGGTACCGTTAAATGGGAGATGTACTGTATCGTGGACCTATACAGACAATTATCTTCCAGAGGTAAAGAACTCAAAAGAAGCTCCTGGTGTGGATTTTCAGGCAAGTTCATTGAAAAATTATTATTTCTATGTATGGTGGAGTGTTTAAAAATGGACTCACTTGACCCATTTTAGGATAATGATTCTTGAAGTGATCCAACGGTCTCTATTCAATTTCAAAGTTGTGATATATGTCTGAAAATATCGAATCCCTTTGTGTATTGGAAACATAAAAGACCTAAACGAAGCTGCCCTTGATCTACAATTCAAATACTACAAAATCAATTTGGAATTTCCTACGCACCAGATTGGCTGCTGCACAGTAAAATTTTAAGAAAACAAAAATTATTTACAAAAATTGATTATATTTTTTATTGTACATATTAAATTTACACATTAACCTGTTCAGAGACTCTCAATGAAGTTTGTTCTAAAATATTTCTTCCTCGACACTTTCCCCAAAAATTAGTATCCGTGCTATATTTTTTATTTATTTATTTATTTTTTTAAATCGATTATTGTTTCAGCTTTGTAATACGTAACACCGTCCTGTCGAAACCAACTGTTGCCCCTCATCTTCAAGTTTTGTGAACAAAAAATTTTTCAACATGGCTCGATTACGTAACCATATTTTGTAAAAATTTCCAAAAAGACCCCAAACCCTTTTACCTAGGTTACATTGCTATGTAAACATTTAAAACGCGGATGCGCATGCCATGTTATTAGATCCTCGCCTCCTCCTTTCAAAATCTAATGTGTTTTTCTGTAATAATAAAAACAATTAATATTTTCGCATAGTGTTACAATATTTTGATCCTTTTTTGTAAGAAATTTTTTAAATACTCACTTCCTTTATTTATCAATCTGGTGCATTTTTTCTGAACATCTTTTAAACTCTGCTCTAAAAAAAAACAATTTTCTAATATTAATGTTAATTCCTGTACCATACTTACTAGTTACAAATTCTTTTTCACTTGCAACTGCTTTGAAAACATTAAAAATTTATAATCTTCAAAAAAAAAAGAGAGAACTAAACCCCCATGACCACAGAACTTCATTTATTTATATTAAAATATAAGTTCAGTTACATGCAAATATGTACGTATGCTTCTTTTTTTGTTCTTCTACACAGATCTCTCCCCACTGCCCTTCGAACAAATAGGGAATCACATACATATGTGAGTGTGCGTGTGCATGTATGTAATTTTGTTTATAAGCTCGAATTTATTTGCATATTTGCAATTGTGGTCCCTTTGATACTGTGAAATGAAGCCACCACAGAATAGCATTTCTCTTCATTCATTCATTCGTTCGTTCGTTGGCGTGGCTCATAAGAAGTTGCCTGCCTCACTACACGCAGCCAGCCAAGCTAACGCACAAACCATGCGAACGCAATTCTAACAATTCCAGCCAAAACACAGAGAGAAACTTTTATTTATGCGTTAACAACCATGGCTCATTCTACAGCGTTGTGATTAAAAGCCGCTCTTGCTAAACTTTTCACCACCCAATGATGCTTCAAATCGAGAAATCAAGTCAAGTATATATTCAAAATGTACACAACAGCCGCAGAAATGATTTATTTTGTACAGCTATCGCTGTACCACAGTGTGGTGGAATGGTCCGAAATATTTTGGAAAAAAAAAACAAATTAAAATTTAAATAAAAATTATAATTGTTGAAATGTTTATCTTTTGAACCAAAAAGTCTCCAAAATCTTTCATTTTGAATTTTAACGACGAGCATATCATTAAAACCATTGCATAATGCACCCACATCCAATTTTTTTGTCCAAAACTATTTCAAGGTCTCCAAATTTAAACCCTAGGAACCAAAGTGACCTCAATATTAAATTTCAGATTGTTAGCTCTATCACTTCACCCAAAACCAAAATGTTACTAACATTTAGAACGCATATTCAAACAATATACATCTAGACCCATTCTAGACACCAACAATGATCCAAAAATAGTACTTTTAGAACAATTATAGCACAAATTTCCAAAACAACCTCCAATCTCAATCCCCGAGATACCAACAGAGACTTCAATATAAAATTTCGGGATTCCTGCACCACATAATCACTCAATGTGAAATTTAGTACCCCTTAGTACATTTCGAACAACTATAGCACGCATTTACAAAACTATCACCAGACCTCAACACCAGATACCAACAGAGACTTCAATATCAAATTTCGGGATCTAGTTCTCAATGCCTAATTTAGTAACATTTAGTACTTTTTGTATAATTTTAGTACCCATTTGCAAAACCGTTCCATAACACAATTCTAGACACCAACAGATTCAAAATTTCGGGATTTCAACTCTATACATTCGTCCAATACCAAATTTAGAACCACATAATACTTTTCGAACAATGGTTGTAAACATTTCCAAAACCACCTTCATATCTTAACCAAAGATACCAACAGAGACCTCAGTATCAAATTTCGAAATTCCAGCTTTATCCCTTCACTCAATACCAAATTTAGTAATTATAGCACACATTTCCAAAACCACCATCAACTCTCAATCCCAAATACCAACAAAGACCTCAAAATCATATTTCGGGATTCCAGTTCCATCCCTTTATTAAATACCTAATTTAGTACTATTTAGTACTTTTCGAACGATTATAGTATGCATTTGCAAAACCACCACCAAATTTCAACACAAAATACCAATGTAGACCTCAATATCAAATTTCGGAATTCCGGCTCTATACCTTCACACAATACCAAATTTAGTACCATTTAGTTTTCTTACAAATGTAGGACGAAAGTCCAAACCATCGCCAAATCTCAAACGCAGATACTATCAGTAATCTAGATATAAAATTTCGGGATTTCGGCTCTTTTCCTTAACAAATAACAAAAGTCAGTACTATTTAGTACTTTTCAAACAATAAAGTAAGCTTTCCGAAACCCTCCTCCAAATCTCAAACATTAATAACCTAAATAACAATTTTCAGAATTGTATTTATATCCCTTCACCCAAATATTGTATCGTTCAGTACTTTTCGAACAATTATAGTACCTGATCCACCACCTAATCTCAAAACCAGATCCCAACAGAGAACTTAATATTAAATTTCAGAATTTTTAGCTCCCATTTTTCCCATTATCAAATATAGTACCATTTAGTACGATTATAGTACTCATACTCAAAATCAGCTCCTTATCTCAACCATAGATACAAACAATGAAATCCATATCAAATTTCGGGATTTCAGCTCTATTCACCCAATACTGCATTTAGTACTATTTAGTACTTTTTGAACAATTTAGTACACCACTAAAACCACCGCCAATACCAACAGAGACCCCAATACAAAATTTCAGCTTAATTCATTCACCCTAAACCAAACTGTTCCAAATTTGGTACAGTTCGCACACTTAGTATACCTTTCCAAAACCACCTTGATATATCAACATTACTTTTCAATCCTAATTCTCCTAAAATTCAATTTTTTAGCTTTATCCATTCACATAATACAAAATGGTACCATTTTAGAAGTTTAGTAACATTTTTTGTAACATTTTAGAATATTTCCTAAATTTAAAGTTCGAATTTCGAATAGCCCTTTGGTGTATCCAACATCAACATCAGTGATTCTCATTCCAAAATTCAGAATTCCAGCTCCATCGGTTTTTTACCAAATTTTTACCAAATTTGGGACCATTTAGTACATATAAGTACGATTTTCCAAAGCTTCCTACATACCCCATTCCTACAGTTTATTTTATAATTCCACCCAAATAAAAATATGGTTCGCCCAAATAAAAATGTACTTTATTTAGCTTTTTCGTTCACCCAAATCCAGGTTGTACCAAATGAAGTACCATTATGTTCACTTAAATACAAATTTTCATAACTACCTACATAATAAAGTCTAATAGAAATCTTATTTTCAAATTTCAGTATTCCAACGCATTAAATTTAATTGTACGAAATTTAGTAACATTTAGTACACATAAGTACGAATTCACAAAACTACCTACATTCCTCAGTCCTAGAATGCAATACTAATATTATTTCTAAATTTCAGAATTCATTCAGTTCAATCAAATCGAAATTGACTCAATTTAGTACCATTTAGTACTTTTCGTGCACATAAGTACAATTTTCGAAAACTTTTTCCATATCGCAAATCTACACTCCGCCAGTAATGTTAATTCAGCTCCATCCGTTCCTCCAAATTCGAATTGTACTAAATTTAGTACCGTTTAGTACTTATCGTATATATGAGTACACACTTGCAAAACTACCTCCTTATATCGACCCTACTCTTCAACCTTGATTGCCATTCCAAATTTCAGTTTTTAGCTCAACCGTTCACTTAATACGAAATGGCATTAAAAATAGTACATTTTAATACTTTTCGTACACATACACATATAGTGCGTAGAATTTCCAAAAACCCTTTGGTTCATCTATCACACACTCCGTCAAGTATCCTCATTCCAAAGTTAAGATATCTAGCTCTAATGCTTCCTCAAATACAAAGGGTACTATATTTAGTACCTATTTAATAAATTTTTTACCGTTCTAGAACGAATTTGAAAAACCTTTAAAAAATGTTAGCATTTTTTAAGAGACGTCGTGTATTAATTTGAAATTTTTTTCGTCCCAAAAATCTGAAATGAGCTCTTAACCAGTTCTTTCCTTATTTTCAATTCCAATCCACTATGCAGCAATTTGTCTTAGTTAAATACCCAGCCCATATGCAACATGAATATGTACGTATGCATGTACGCACCACGAAAACTTAAAATTAAACACCAAAGAAATTTTTCTGCGGCTATTACTCATTTGGGAATATTAAATAGCAACCGATGAACAAATATTAGCTACAATTTGAATCTTTTAAACTTACGAATGACTGGCTGCTTGGCTGGCTTTCCAAGCGTTCTTTTACTGTTTGAGATATCAGCGAAAGTTTCATGGAGAATATGTTCAACATACACACACACACACATTGAGAATGAAGATAAATTTGTATTTATTTTTGGGTTTCTATGAGAGAGACAGAGAAAAGTTTTGCCAAAGATGTTTCATTTTTCAAAGATATTAAAAAAAACGATAATGTTTACAAATTACCACTATTTTCCCCAACGCAAATGAGAATTTTAAGGAAAAATTTAAAATAGAAAAATAAATTGAAATGAGAAAAATATTTTAAAGGATGGTATTTCTTTCTAGAAATGACTCTACTATGGCCAATGTTCCTGGGACATAATTCAACAATTGCAGAGAAAATCCAGGAGATTATGAATTAATAAAGGAGAATTTTTTAACATTTTCGGATTAGGTTTCCCTGGAATCCGTTCATTTTAGGTATACAGTGTTTTTGGAATATACAGGCATGTCACAGAAGTTTTACGAAATCGATTTATTTTACCTTTTCCAAATCGTTACGATTTGCTTTTGCTTCTTCAGCACTCGTACGTTTTGACTAATCCGGAAAAAAAAAATCATTTCACATTTTTGAAATAAAAATATGGTAACTCCATGAAAAAAAAAGTCGTAAACAAATTATTGACAATTAAAAAAGGAGTTTAAATTGTTTTTTATAATATAAACACCAAAAGTAAAAATGCCAGGGGCTTCAATACTTGCTGTAATGGATGAAGAAATAAATCAGCGGTCTACTGAAAAAAATCGTCGCCGGACATTGAGGAACGCATCAGATCCTTTATCTCACTCAAATGCAGAGTAAGGATCCACCAGCAATGAGTTATTTTCAAATTTATTTTAATAATAATTTATTTCTACAGATTTATAACTTATTATCGGCTAAATAAAGAAGCTTTTGTTTTAGTTTTGGAAAAAATTTCTCCCCACCTCAAACGTTCCAATATACCGGCTATTATCCAGCTTGCAACAACACTTAGGTTTTTGGCTACGGGTGCATTTCAAGGAGTTATAGGTAGAGATGTGGAGCTAAGCCTTGGGAGAAGTACAGTTTCTACAATTATGTGGAGAGTTATTAATGCAATTGAAGCTGAAATTTGTCCACATTGGATCAAATTAAGAATGTCTTCCGAAGAAAAAAGAAAGTCGAAACCAAACAATTAATTGTTTTTTTTGTTTTTCCCCTTTCTTGCTTTTTGGTCTGTCAGTTGTACATTTCTACACCTTCTTCTTCAACACATATGGCAATAATTCAACAATACAAGTCTGCCGTTCATTTCTGCATATTTTTTTGCGTTTTCATCATGGATTAGAAAAATAATAGATTTTTTGTAAAATAAATTCCAAAAACATGTTCATTCTAAGAGAATTTGGTTAAAACAATATTTTCTGTTAAATGTATGTGTCTTCTGTTTATTTTTTACGTTAAAATCACTAAACATTTCAATTTCACCCTGCTTTTTGAAAGTGATATCAAAACGCAAAATTTTTGCGTTTTCCGTTTTTTAGAGAAGCTAAAACCGTTTTCTTTTTCACTCTTGAACGATTTTACATTCTGTGACATGCCTGATAATGTCTTGCTGATAAAAACACTGCAAAATCGATTTGAAAATATGGCCAAGACCCTTACTATAAATAAAATCAAGAGGTATCTTTATATAAAGACTGTAGCAAAACGTGGGCCTGTATTGATATTTTTTTCGTAAATAAACTTTCTGCATGATAAGGACAAATCAAAATGCCAGAATTTGGCGAAATTAAATGGAAACATGGCCAAAGCTTTCAAAAATACTTGAAATCGAAGTTATCCTTAGAAAAGGGGGCTATACCTATTTTCTGTACCAATTATTCTGGTTGCAATCCAAAGACCTCTGTTGCAAAATATATATCTCAAATTACGGGGGGTCTCTTTGGATATGGCAAAGAGAGTCCCATGGGATAACTGTGTGTTAACCAACACAATAGTAACAAGTAAGCAAAGCAAGTCGTGCGGGGCAACCATGTGATACCCTACAACAACATTAGCATGTGTTGGAAGCCCCTTTATGTTAAAATCCATTTTGGAACATCCATTTGCTAACATTAGCTTTTTCAACAGGAGCATTTGCCCAATATTTACGCAATTCTAGAGCTAAATTTATTCCAATGGCCATCCAAAATGTCCTTAATTTTCCTCTCATGCAAAATTCCGTGTCGTTTGGTTTTCAATTGTGGCCTATAGAATGACTGCAATATCAAACAATTTTAATTTTTTTGTTCCATTTGAACCACTAACTGTATATCTTCAAAAAACAATAGTCTTTAATTCTGATTCTAATCCTATAATCCGATAATTGCGACCTGTATATAATACCCTTAGCACAAAGTTTTATAGAGTGTAAAAAAATAATTTTACAAAATATACAATTCAAAATTTTAAGTCAAATTGAAAAGATCGCATGCGATAAGAAATATGACAAAAATATAAAAAAATTATGAAAAAAATGCACTTTTTTACCAGCATATTTTTCTGAGATTTTTTTAGATTTTATCTTCTACTGGCAAGAGGCCATTTCGAATTGGGGAGAATTGTCAAATTCAGCCCAGCGGTTCTTGACTTAACTAAAATTAATTTATTTTACATACATATTGTACCTAATTTAAATATTAAATATTCGATATTTTTGATATAAGCGTCAATATAAAGATTGGAAGTGACCTCTTCGTGTGTTTCCGGTTTCGACAGGATTTTGAGATATTTGCGGTTAGTTGAAAATTTTCGTATTTTCTCATATTGAAGTTAGGGTCTATTTCAACCGCTACATATTGTCCGATGACCATCCAAATCCAATTAATCTCTAACCCCATGCTAAATTTCGCTTTGATTGGTGTATAATTCTGACCTATACAGCAATTGAAAAATCAGGTAATTTTTCTGGTTTTGGTCGACTTCAACCCCTAAATATATTGCGATTATCTCCAAATACAATAGGCTTCTATTCAGACCCTAACCCCAATTCCATTTTCAATTTCGCGAGGATCGGACCATAAATGCGACCTGTAGCTTGATTATAAAATAACATTGACAGACGGACATACATAGCTAGATCGACTCAGCTCTGTGAGATAGGAAGATCCATATATAGTTTCCTATGTCAAGGACCAATATTTCGAGGTGTGACATAATTTTTGTCCCAATCAAACATATAATACCCCCAACAAATAGTATTGTAGTAAACTTTGCCCAAGGTTTTCAAAAATCTGAAATATTCGTGTTTGGGTCGACTTGGGTTTAACGAAAAATACGATTTTTAGCTGATTGGACAAAATCAAGTCTTTTTTCGATTGAAGACAAAAGTCGACTATGGTTTTCGACTAAGCATGCCTCGAAATCAGGGTTATCAGATTTTTATCTACCAACATCGCCAAATCATTTGTCAGAATTCGCCAAAACGAATATGTCACCAAACAAAAATCTAATAATAAAATATATCTCGCATTTATCACCAGAATTCAATAAAACAAACGCTCTTGAAAAAGTTGGAAACAATCCAACGAAACGTTGAGCAAAACATTTTCATTTAATTAACCTGACCATAAAAGCCCAATAAACCCATATGGAAAATTCTTCAGATTATGTTGAAAATTGTGGCGCATTTAGCTTTTTTTATAATTTCTAATTGATTTATTAAAGGCAACATTTATTTTCCACTAGAAAATAATTAACTTATACTAAAATTAAGTACAAAAATTAATAATTTTATTTTTGGTTCAGTTTCATATATAATGATTTATTACTTCAACCTTTTCAAAACGTTTCAAATGGAAGCATCGCGGTAATCATCAACGTTTCTCAAAAATAAAGTCCATTTTCATTGTTCCACTTTATACACTTTAATTTCACCTACAGATGGAACGCTTGATTTCACAATTTTATGATTTCTCGGACAAAAATAATATTCTATTCCCTGATTTCAAATTGATTAAGTTAAAAAAAACAACCACTCAGAAGTAGTTCTCTACCCGTTTGAATCGAGCGACCATATTAATTTTTTTTTTCAAATTGATTAAATCAAAAGGAGCAACCACTCAGAAGTCGTTCTATCCGTTTGAATCGAGCGATCATCGAAGAAACAATGCCACCGATGGAATTCCGAAGATATCCCAAAAGAATGGCAAAGTTCAAAACCTCACGCTACAGATAGAACGATGTACCTCCTCATCGCAGGTTGATGGTTTTCCATTTTGCAATGAAAGTAATTGAAGACTGACTACAGAAATGATCCTGTGAAGTATAGTCTTAATTTTTCAACGCCAACGGTGAATGTTATTAGTATTGGAGAATATAAAGTGAATGAGAATTATAATTATTGCGTCAAAACAGACATTTCTTCTTTTTAAACATGAAACCACAAAATTGGGAATATTTTGTGTAGAAAAGACGTTTGCTTAGCACTCACGACTAAAAATCTATTTTCAGCTACCTGAGGGGTAATTAACACAATGAGTGTGTATTTTTGTTGTTGTTGTTCTTAGTAAATGTATGGTATGTGGTCACACGACTTTAGCACTCGGCATGCTGGCGCCCAAGTGTTGTTACTATGAGCGATCGAATGATCTCAAATATGTTATTTGTACCATGAGCGTCAAACATTGGTATATAAACATACAAAATAGTTTTATATAAAACCTTTTTCGATATGAACATGTTCGATTTTTTGGCTTAGCTTATTTTTATTTTATATGTACGAACGTATGTCAGTTTGTATACATGTGTGTGTATTTCTGCTTTAGAATCTAAAAGAAAAAACTTTATATTTTATATTAAGTAGAATTTTCAAAAGATTGATTATCAATCTGTTAAAAATAAGATTTAGATTGGTACTTTACAAACTATTTTGAAAAGTTAAAATTAAAACTTATATTCATTTTCATTTAATATGTATATACTACATTTTGTTGCTTACTGTATGCGACCACTAATTTCCATTTTAATGCCCAATTAATGGTTCATTCCCAGCAAACAATTTAGTAGTCCCAAAACATTTCACTGAAGGGGGAAAAACGAGTCCGAAAGCGATTTCTAAAAAGTAACTGAAAATTCAAAATTAAAGTGAAGGTCAGTAGAGTAGAAGAATCAGAGCACTAGGCCACCATGGGCATGTGTTAATATATTATGGAATATCTAAACTTAGCAGGATGTCCTCGTTTATTTTAAGCCAGAATTGAATTTTGAAATTTTAACAAAAAGCCGATATATAAGTGTGGCGATCGACTTTAGAAATATTGAAGGTTTTGAAGTACTTATAACAGATTTGAGTTAATTTATGTTTTTATTAGGCGAATAGAAACTGATCATTTAGGTTCTTTTTAGGGTAGTCCACACATAAAGGGAACGATCGATTACAGCCGTCTAAATTTATGAATACAAACGTAAGTCTACAGATCATAAAATGTAGTGATTATTTTTCTTTCTTAGAAAACTTTAAATCACAAATTAGTCCTAGAATTGTCAAAATATTTGATGAAACTGAGAAACGGTACAAAATGGATTATTATAATGTTTGTTGGGATAAAACTATAATCACCACCTACACCATTTCCAAAAGTGTTATAGGCACATCAATATTGTGGCAAAATTTAAAATTTGTTTCATTGAAATAAAATTATAAGTTCTAACAGCCCAAATATCAACTCAAAATTTATCGAATATTTTTATATATGTCAATCATATCATATACAGGGTGCCCATATTCGACGGACCCATGTTTTTTTAAAAAATCAAAGAAAAAAAATAAAAATTTGGCGGTTGGCAATGTTAATCATTTAATTTGTTCCAAGTAGATTTGTTTACATCAATTTTTGAATATGATATCTCTCAAATGGCCGCCTCTGGCGTTGATGACGTATTGTGCCCTTTTTGCTGCATTTTCCATCGTTTTTGCCAACATTTCGGCCGGAATAGCGGCTATTTCTTCACGAATGTTGTCCTTGAGCTCTTCTACGGTCCTTGGCTTGTTAACGTAAACCTTTGACTTCAAATATCCCCACAAGAAGAAGTCAGGCGGCGTCAAATCGGGCGAACGCGGTGGCCAGTCCAAATCACCACTTTTCGACATCAAACGGCCCGGAAATAAATTCTTCAGAAAATCGATTGTTATGCGACTTGTGTGCGGTGGAGCGCCGTCTCCAGAACTGCCTCATACGCTTTAGACGAATAATTGGCATCACAAAATTGGTCATCGTGTCGCGATAACGCTCCTGATTGATGGTAACAGCATGGCCATTTTCTTTTTGGAATAAAAACGGTCCAGTGACCGTTTTCGCACTAACGTCGCACCAAACTGTGACTTTTTCGTCATGAAGAAGCACTTCTTGAATCTCCTGATGATCAGTGGCGTAAAAACGGCAATTTCCTTATTTACGGTCCCATTCAATGTGAAATGGACTTCATCGGACATGATAATTTTGTTCCAAAATTGCTCGTCATCTAAGGCCATTTCGATGACTCTTTGGGCCCATTCCAATTGACGAGGCTTGTCCGCAGGCAACATTCTTCACGTCAATTGAATTTTGTACGGGAACAAATGCAAATCAATGCGAATAATCCGTTGTAAAGTGGACCGAGCCATGCCCAACTGCTGAGAACGGCGTTTTTGGGGTGTTCTTGGGGACCTCTCAACACTGGCTCGTACGGCAGCGATATTCTCGGCCGATCGCCTTGGTCGACTTTTATGTGGCCTCTTCGGATTAGAAAGAGCCTTACCAGTCGAAAATTTTTCGTATAAACGCTTAATGGTGTTCTTAGAAGGCGCACTTCTCACATTTTTTAATGTTTTAAAAGCACGTTGAGTTTTCACAATTGACTTCTTCTGTTGAATGTAAATTTCAACTATTTCAGAGCGCTCGTGTGGCGTGTATTGGTTCATGGTAAAAATCTGCTTGGACTGACGCTTCAAACGCGGTATGTCATTAAGCGATGTGACATCTCTGTCAAAAGTTATGGCGTTGCCAGATGGGTCCGTCGAATATGGGCAACCCTGTACCCTATGCATTTTGTTACTCGGTTTTAAAGTATAAATAACATTTTGCGAAAGCCATTTTTATACCCTCAGCCATATGGCTAGAGAGGGTATATATCATTTTTTTTATAATTGACATAAAACCTACAATTTAAGGACTAAAATAGAGCCAGTAAGGAAAGGTCAAAAGGCGAGCGAGTATATTATACCCTACTCCACTATGCGCAGCTTACACAACAAAAAAGTTTATGTTGGGAATTTACGTGAAGTAGATCATACCAACTATAGCTATATCTGAACAGAGATCTTCACCAAAATTAGAAGCACTTGCTTTTAAACTGAACTCCTTCGGAGGTGCCAAAATTCAGTACATTTGGGTTGATATTAGCCATTTGGTGCACAAAAAAAACCTGGAATCGGATAAATATTTATATTTATATCTAAATCTGAACCGATACTGATAAAATTTGCAAAACTTATTTATGAGCTGTATCTGATATCTGGCACCAAAGATTATTGTTTTGGAGTGCATATTACACTTGTGAAGGGACTGTTAACCCCAAATCAGATGAAGCATATATATGGGAGCCATAGCTATATCTGAACCGATTTTCACCAAATTTGAAGTACCAGCTTCTAGACTGAATTTGGTCGGATGTGCAAAAATTCAGGTCATTTGGACTGATATTGGCCATTTTGTGCACAATTAACCCGATATCGGTTTAGGATGTATGTGGAAGCTATATCTAAATTTCAACTGATTCTCACCAATTTCAATAGGGTTCGTCCTTGGCTAAACAAATATTGTTTGCAAAATTGCATCTCAATCGGATAATAAATGCATAAATCGACTCAGAAAGTGATTCTATGAAGATCCTCCATCTCGCTTCCTTCTCCATGTTACAAACAAATGCCCAAACACATAATAACCTTACCGCTATGTGGTGTAGGGTAAAAAAGATTAGTTCATGCTTATCTTTAAAAAAAATGCCTTCGATTTCCTTAAAGGCTTCTGTTTATTCTTGAAAACGGTGTAGTGAATAAAACTACTTAGTATGTATGTAAGACAAATGTTGATGATATTTCTCGTACAATCGACTCCAGCTTACTGCAATATTCTTGCCATCAACAATTTCTAAGAACTGCAATACACCTCCTAATCGTAAATAGTTAAATCGAGCTTCCTATTATGTAGCCTAAAAAGACGGCAGATATAATTTGCATTGTCATATTTAATTCAAATTTGTTCATAAAAATCAACATTTCAAACTAAGTGGTAATTCACACAAATTTGTCTTTTCACCCGTTTTTGTTTCAATTATGCGGAGTCGAATGTGTTCGGATCATGTTTTTGATCATTTCACTAAAGGCCTCACATTTTGAGAAAATCTGCAATGTATACACGCTTATGTATGTATGTACTATGAACCTAAAACACTCGTCGCCTATTATCAATGAGTTTGTCTGCAACAACAATAACATATCAACAATTAGGTAGGTAGGTAGTCTTGCTTGGGGTTATTTCTAGAAATCCACAATACAACAACTACAACATACCTCAAGCAATATAATTTCTCTACCTAAGCCATTATCGCAGCACATTGCCTCACATTTGGTTGATTTTAGTGGTTTATGAGCACGTTCACATTTTTCGTTACTCTTAAAAAATTCTCATTCACTTTATATTCTCCAATACTAATAACATTCACCGTTGGCGTTGAAAAATTAAGACTATACTTCACAGGATCATTTCTGTAGTCAGTCTTCAATTACTTTCATTGCAAAATGGAAAACCATCAACCTGCGATGAGGAGGTACATCGTTCTATCTGTAGCGTGAGGTTTTGAACTTTGCCATTCTTTTGGGATTTCTTCGGAATTCCATTGGTGGCATTGTTTCTTCGATGATCGCTCCACTCAAACGGATAGAACGACTTCTGAGTGGTTCTTTTTTAATTTAATTAATTTGAAATCCAATATACGGTAAATCTGAAATAGTTTTAAAATTTCTAATCAGATGTTCTCATTAATATAATTCCAATTTAAAATAATTTTCATAATTTTGCTGAGGATCTTGAAAATATTACGGCGTCTGTTACCTCCTGTGCAATTGACAAATTTCATGACAGAAGAATATAGGTAGATGCAAGGTAGATGTACTAGGTAATCGCATCAGCCCAGATGACGGCACCATTAAATGTCAAAACAAATTGTTGTAATAAAGAATTCGCCCTAAATGAATGCAACAACAAATTTGTTTATGTTGTCTTCCCTAAAAGTACCTTTTTAAAATATTTCAAATAATTTAAGAGCAAGTTAAGAGTGAAACAAGTAAAAAAAAATAAAAGAAAATGAAGGAAGGAGGTTAGAATGGAGTGCAGCTTTAAGAATTAAGTTAGCCTCAACATCTAAGATTCCCAAAGCACATCACGGGAAGTACTGCAAGAATTCGACTCTTGTCATTTGCAGTTCCGGAAAACTTTCGGTTTAAACCAGTAAAATATAGTCATTATAAGTTTCTTGGTTTAAAAAATATCGCAATACTACAATTAATACTTATTTTACTCTTATTTGTTTTACAATAAAAACTTTTATTGCGACGTTCGTCTACGACGAGAGGCACACAAAATAAAATGTAAACAAACACCTCGTTTCTGATTGGTTGAAACAAATTTGCCGCAACCTTTAAATGTCACGGCGAATCTATCTTTTTCGCTTTAGATGCCAATTTTGACATTTGAGGGGACCACAAAAGTTGCTTTGTTGTAGCAATTCGCCGATGCGGTTACCTGTTAGATCTACCTTGGGTAGATGCATCAACGCTTGGGAACATTGATATGTCAAAATTTTTAAAATGTTTTATCAAAAATAAGTAATTTTTTAAATGTTTTCCTATACGACGCAATTCGTAGTTTGTTATAATACGCAATTTTTACAAATTTCAATAATTTTTCATTCAACATTTTCAATTCCAAAATCGGTTTGACAGTTCATTGTCCCAGCAGCTGTGTCGATGCGACTACCTGTATTCTTCTACCATGTCAAATAAACGGAATTAAGTTTAGAACTCGGCATAAACAACTGTAATTTTTTGAAAATGAACGTGAAGTGGCCGTTTAATTACGTTATGAAATTTTGTTCACCAAAATTAAAGGAGGCAATATTTGGTCTAATGCATTCATTTGCGAAATCTTAGAAACAAATTAAAAAGTATGAATATTTTATTCCCGGGTATTTGCCAGCAATATTACCGGAGACCTAAAAAGCATAGATTGCCAGAAATCGTATGTCGAATAGCTTCAAAAATTTAAAAATGAGCAGTTCATAACGGGTTCTACAGCCTGTCACACCTATGCAGGTTCAGCTCTTCGTATAAATAACGGTACCTCCCTACTTTGAATGTTTTGCGACATTATTCCCCGGAAACTAAGGGCTCATAATAACCTAAGGCGTAGTTCTTAGGATAGACATTTAAGTTTTCGAAAACAAAAGTGGACTTTTAGAAAGTTTAGTTCCCTTAGTTTTATAAAATCACCCTAATTTTGAAGTCGCACTGTCGCGGCCCGTATTTGAGTGTTTTTATACCCCTACCATATGGCTAGAGAGGGTATAAATCATTTGATACAGCCTCATCGAAATAATGGTTTAAGATCCTAGGTCTCCTTGGATCAAATCCGTTTCAAGGTAATTAGAGTCGATTTAGCGATGTCCGTCCGCCCGTCTGTCGGTCTCTCGAAGGGAGTATCCGATTTAATCCAAACTTGGTACATCGTAATGTTAACTTAGATTGAGTGCGAAAATGGACAATATAGGTCCATTCCTTCAAGTACCTCCCTTACAAAGAGTCAAAATTTTGAAAAATTGTATCTCTTATAAAATGCGATATAAGATTGTTTTCAAATTACACACATCACAATATCCTTATTGATCCAAATTCTGGTGGAAAGATGGAATATACCGGTCCACTCCTTCTGGTACCTCCTCCAGAAAGTGTCAAAATTTTGAATAATCATGAAGCTCATAAAACGCGAAATTAACATCCGATTCCATTTAGATATGACACATCTCAATATTTCTATCAACACAAGATATGTTACAAAAAAAGTAGAGATCGGACCATTTCTTCTGGTACCACCCCCACAATAGGTTCAAAATTTTGAATAACAAAAACGCTTATAAAATCCGAAATAAGCATCCGGTTCTCTTCATATTTCACACATACCATTATTTCTACTAACGCAAGATCTGGTGTGAAGATGGAATATATCGGTCCACTCCTTCTGGTACCTCCCCCACAAGGGGTCAACTTTTTGAAAATCCATGAAAGTCATAAAAGGCGAAATTAACATCCGATTCCATTTAGACTTGGCACATCTCAATATTTCTATCAAGACAAGATCAGTTATAAAGAGAAATAAGCATCCGACACTCTTCAAATTTCGCACATCCAAATATTGTTGCTAACGCAATATCTGCTGTGAAGAGGATATACATCTGCCAAACCCTTCTGGTACCTCACCCACAAAGGGACACAATTACCGATAATTATATCTGTCATACCTTGGGAAACAAGTCAGCGATTTTTTATTACTTGCTCTATCAGAACTCAACCATAACCCCCAGATACTTCTGTCGGCAAAACCGGTTAATACTATTTTACCCTCCACCATTCTATGGAGGGTATATTAACTTTGTCATTCTGTTTGTAACTCCTCGAAATATTCATTGTAGACCATACAAACTACATATTCTAGATCAGCGTAAAATTATAAGACGATCTTGCCATGTCCGTCTGTCTGCCTGTCCTACAGTCGGTATTTTGATGATTTCAGCAACATTATTCACCAGAATCGTTCCAAATTTCGTATTTGAAGTTCTTAATGGATACTACAACCCATGGCAAAAAACTTATTATGCAAGTCCACATCTTCGTATAGCCCCCATACAACGGAACCTCCCGATAGTCGGTATTTTAATGATTTCAGCAAAATTATTCACCAGAATCCTTTCAACATTCGTATTTGAAGCTCTTAATGTGTACTACAGCCCATGACAACAATTTATGTATGTAGGTCCAAGTCTTCGATAGCCCCCATATAACGGTACCTCCCGATATTTGGTATTTTGAGGATTTCAGCAACATTATTCACCGGAATCGTTTCAAATTTCGTATTGGAAGATCCTAATCGGTACTACAACCTATGGCAAAAAATTTCGTATGCAGATCCACGTCTTCGTATAGTCCCCATATAAAGGTTTTCATTTAAGTGGTACTTTTCGATTTTTTTTTTTTAAATTTCAAGGTCATTCCAAATGGTGGAGGGTGTTAAAAGTTCGTCCCAGCCGAACTGAGCTGCTTCTTTACTAGTTTTGTTTTTTTTTTTAAATTTTGAAAATTTTCAAGTTCCTTCCAAATGGTGGAGGGTATTTCTTTATTGTTAACTTGTTTTTTTTTTTTAATGTTAAGTCATTAGGTCCTGGAAACAGTTCAAGGATAGTTAGGGATTGCAATCGCATAATATTGGGAGTATTTTTAACGGTAGCCTCACCTTTGAAAAATGTGGGAATAGATCTGATCATTTTATTAACTGTCAACATTCGGTGTCAATTAGTAGCATGTTTTCTGAGGGTTTACATTTTACTACTTTATGTAAATTACATTAATCTCCTTCGAATTTGCAATCAATCTCAAGCCATGTTGCTGATCCAAAACATAAATAATCGGTGTTAAATACAGTTCATATTTAACCTAGAAATTAATAAAAATTACAACTATTATTCCTTCTGACCATTTTTATTAATGGTAGATTATTAATTAAATTTTAATCGCATTTCCTCCGGAAAATATGCGTACATCCATTTAAACGATTGTTTTACAAAACAGTTCATAAAAATTTAATACAGCTATTGTGGATAATTACAATTACCACATTCGGAACACAGGTGCAGGTACATACATACATATGTATGTCCATATGTATTATACCTATGCTACGCACACACACACTATTATTGTTCATTTGGTTGGTTATACCGAGTCGATAGCAGCAGCAGCAGCAGATGTGTTGAGTTGAGTTCAAACCTATCCAATTTTAATAATAATAAATCTGACAATTTATCAAAATGTGGTAGGGAAATTAAATTTCATTAAAATTGCACACGGACGCACACACACACATCTGGTCTGAACCAATGACCCCAATAAAATATGGACACATATGTTAGAGATTGCAGTTACCAACTTGTTGTTGATGTTGTACACTTCCCTCTCCCTCGCTCACTCACTTCCTCAATTACATGGTTGGAAACAAAATATCTACCCTGTATTGGTATTCAATTTAAAACGGAAATTCTCCCTGCCATGGGTATGTAGAACCCGTTACTCATCTACCCAATTTCATCCATTCCATCCTCTAGATGAGCAGATGAGCTTTCATGTGCTAAAACCACAATTGAGTTGATAAGCTTAAATTGGTGTGCCAGACAAAGTGGCAGCAGGCTGGTTGCGAAGGCAGACAGCCGAAATGAAATAGCATCAACGGCAGAATGGTAGGGAAGTCAAATTCGTTTCGGTTTTACAAAATGGTTAAAAAATTCGAACGAAGTCCATGTGCCATATTAACTGGGTTTTGGTCACTATTTTATGGCAAAATTTTGGATATTGATGTTTTAAGCTGCTTATAGATTTTGAAAAAAAAAAAAATAAATAAAATGTACATGTTGCATAAAAGACGTACAGGGTGAGATAAAAAACTGCAACAAAGTCAAACGCCATATTTTTTATATTTTTTTAAATTTTATCGAATAAAAGCAAAAAATATCGGAAATAGCATCAAATATAGGATAAGTTTAGATTTGTTCGAATCGATCACCTTTGGCACGAATTATGGCCTTCAAACGGCCAATGAAACCGTCACACGCTGCCCGAATGTTGCTCTGCGGTATTTTGGCCCATTCCCGGCGAAGTGCTTGCTTGAGCTGATCGACACTTTGGTATTTTTTAGTGCCAACATTGCTTTCCAAAATACCACAGACACATTAGTCCAACGGATTGGTATTTGGAGATTTAGGTGGCCATTGTGAGTTGGTAATGAAGCAATAAGCCACATTTTGTAACCTTTCTTAGGAGGCGCGTGCTAAGTGCGATGGTGCTGAGTCCTGTTGGAACGTCCAAGATCTGCGGCCAAAATGTTTGCGGGCCCAAGGCTTTAATACACCCTCTAGAATATTTTTGCGATAATATTTGCAGGTATTCTGATGGCACGGTCGATTAATACAAGCGGAGAGCGACCATCGGCTGTTATGGCGGCCCACACCATCACCATGGCCGGCGCTTGAGTCCTGGTGCCCAGCCGAAGGTGCACATTTTCCGCTGACCTCTATGGCAAGTAAACACGATAATTTTGTTTGTTTACAAACTGCTGGACAACGAATTCGGCAGTTCAACACTTTTGGCCAAGCGAAGCAACTCTTTAGCTGTGTTGAGTCTATTTTCTTTCTTTTGCGATGTAAGTTCTTGCACTTTTTGGAATTTCAATGGCTTTACCCCGAGCTCATTTTTTAATATTTGCCGTATGGAATATTGCGATATGTTTAGCTCACGAGCCACCTTTCGGCCACTGCGACGCTGGTTTCGATCAAGTCACTTCTTTACTTTTCGAACCATTTCTGCTGATGTTGTTGTTTTCTTCCGTCCACTTCTTTGACGTCGGGCTACGCTACCAGTATCACGGTAACGAACGATGGTACGAGACACAAAAGATTTATTCACATTTAAATCCTGGAGTGCTCTAACGATAGCCACTTGTGGTGTTCCAGCCAAATAAAAAGAAATCACACTGTCCCGCTTGAAATCCATCACGAATAACTTTTTTTCTGAAGAATTCTCACCAAAATGCTTTTGTTCGCTTGTAAACAATATAATGAGCTATCACTGGAATAATTTTAACAGCTGTCGGGCGAGTGGCTTGGAACTGACAGCAGTCTGAAATTGGTTGCAATTTTTTCATCTCACCCTGTTTCCCATCTTGCGTTGGTAAAAAGTGGAGTGGGCCAATATTGCCCATCTCCGAACTCGATCTAAGTTTGACAATAATATTACAATAGACCAAGTTTGAATTAAATCGGATACTCCCTTCGCAAGTTATCGTGCAACCAGTCACACAGACGGACTAATAACTCTAGATAGGCTCCAAATGTCCGGAAAGGGATTTGGTCCAAAGGGACCTAGAGTCTCTCTGTAACCATGCGGCTGAGAGTATTAAAATCAGGTATTCATTTCACTTCCTATAAAGTATATGATTTGTTTAACATCCGACCGTTGGTGGAGGAGGTAGCAGAAAGAGTATGTTACTCATCTTGCAGCTCAATATAATATTACAAGGTGTAACGTTGGAACGAAATCGTATATTTCCCTCAGATATAGTGCCTCCAAACTTTCCGAAACAAGTTGTTCATCTTGACAAGACATATTTTTATACCCTCCACCTTGGAAAGGAGGGTATATTAACTTTGTCATTCCGTTTGTAACATCCTTAAATATTCGTCTTAGACCCCATAAGGTAGTTATATTCATAATCAGCATAAAATTCTAAGTCGATTTAACGATGTCCGTCTGTCTGTCTGTCTGTTGAAATCACGATACAGCCCAAATTATTTGACGTAGAGCGCCAAAATTTAGCAGAGCTATTTGCATTGTGTCTAGGATGGTTGGTATTGAAAATGAGATATTTCGGTCCACATTGTGGTATAGCCCCCATATAAAGGTAACTCCCGATATTCGGTATTTTAGTTTTTTTTTTGCCACATTTTTTCATGGATTTGTCTAAAAATTGGTATTTGTGGGTCATAATGGTTTCCAGCTCCGGTAGCGAAACATTGCATGTATGGGTCCATGATTTGGTATAGCCCCCATATAACGGTACCTCCCGATATTCGTTAATTTGATGATTTTTGCAACCTTTTTTCACGGATTTGTCTGAAAATTGGTATTTGTTGGTCATAATGGGTTCCAGCTCCAGTGGCGAAACATTGCATTTATGGGTCCATGATTTGGTATAGCCCCCATATAACAGTACCTCCCGATATTCGGTATTTTGATGGTTTTTGCCACATTTTTCACTGATTTGTCTAAAAATTGGTATTTATGGGTCATAATGGGTCCTAGTTCGTGTAGCGGAACATTGTAATTATAGGTCCACGTTTTGGTATAGTCCCCATATAACGGTACCTCCCGATATTCGGTAATTTAATGGTTTTTTGCCTCATTTCTTGTAATGTTTCTTTTACCCTAAGGTGGAGGGTATTAAAAGTTTGTCCCGGCCGAACTTATAGTTTTTTACTTGTTGAACTATCAAATGATCTATGACGACAAGGCTGGGATTAAAAAAATCTATCCTTTGAGTACTACATTAAATCATTCAGTTACTTCTTTCTTTTCTGATATCCTAAAATATCTGCTGACTTCCATACAGATTTCTGCCAAAACTTGGGACTTTTAATTTGCTGGGTTAGTGGTTAAATTTGTTTGAATACTTCGAAATAAATTTGAAAATTTTGTATGTATGTAGTATATATATGAACGTGATACTACCAGCCAAATATTCCGACATATCCCTGATGCTGATGACAACGAAACTAAAAACGACAAATGATAATTTAATCGACAGAAATGAAATGAAATCGAACACGAAGGAATACAACATTCGAATGAGGTGTGTGTGTGGGTGTGTGTCTGATCCCTTTTACAGTGTTTCTCGTGTAAATGTGACACCCTCTCATTCTGCCAGCCCTGGCATAGCTACACACACACACCCTTCCACCAGAGACGATTGGTGTAAACAAAAATTGGGTATCACAATGAAATTTTCGCCTAATTTGACATGTAACATGGGGAACGATGTCGTTCTTCCACAGGATGTGGTTGTATCAATGTGTGAATGTGTTTGTGAGTACGTGTATTTGTGTGACTCAATAAAATTGTATGGGGAATATAAATGTGACATTTTTGAGAATATAATTCCAATAACACGGAGACACAATTTAAAAATTTTTGACTCATAATTGCTGTCAAATGCGGGAGCGACCAAGGGGGAACTGTGTGGGGGGTATATATTTTACCAAATAGGAGACAATATATTAGAGAGGTATTATTTTTGGCAAATGCCATTCGAAATGTCTGGATGTCTAGTTTCCGGAGAAAAACAAGGATATTAGACAGGACAACTTTGGATTTTCCACAGAAATTCCTAAATGGAAATGTTTTAAATACATTCGAATCGTTTAACCCCCACATATTTGTATACTCTCCACCATACATAGTATGAAGGGGTATATTAAGTTCGTCATTCCATTTGTAACTCATCGAAAAAATAAATTCATACCTAAAAAGTATATACAAGGTGAGATGAAAAAACTGCAGACTACAGTCATTTCTAAGCCACTCGTCCGACAACTGTTAAAATTATACCAGTGACAGCTCATTATATTGTTTACAGAAATGGTTCGAAAAGTAAAGAAGCGGCCGAAAAATGACTTGTGAGATGAACATATCGCAATACTTCATTCGGCAAAAAAAATTGAAAAATGAGCTCGGGGTAAATCCATTGAAATTCCAAAAGTGCAAGAACTTACACCGCAACAGAAAGAACATAGACTCAAAAGAGCTAAAGAGTGCGCCGCCCAAGGTGATGGTTTAGTCCGCCATAACAGCCGATGGTCGCTCTCCGCTCGTACTAATCGACCGTGGCATCAGAATAAATGCCGAATATTATCGTAAAAAATATTCTGGAGGGTGTATTAAAGCCTTGGGCACGCAAACATTTTGGCCGCAGACCTTGGACATTCCAACAGGACTCAGCACCATCGCACTCAATGACCTCCAAAATCTCCAGATACCAATCCGCAAGGTTGGCACTAAAAAACACCAAAGTGTCGATCAAGCAAGCGCTTCGCCGGGAATGGGCCAAAATACCGCAGAGCAACATTCGGACAGCGTGTGACGGTTTCATTGGCCGTTTGAAGGCCATAGTTCGTGCCAAAGGTGACCAATTCGAACAATTCTAAACTTATTCTAAAACTTGATGCTATTTCCGATATCTTTTGATTTTACTCAATAATTTTAAAAAACAAAATTAAAAATTATGGCGTTTGACTTAGTTGCAGTTTTTTCTCACCCTGTGGGTCCACGATATCGTATAGCCCCTATACAACGGTTCCAACCCGACATTCGGTATTTTGACGATTTTAGGGACATTATTCCCCGGAGTTGTTTCAAATTTCGTATTTTGAGTTCATAATGGGTACAACAGCCCATGACAGAAAATTGTCTATGCAGGTCCACGTTCTCGTATAGCCCCCATATGTCGATACCTCCCCATATTCGGTATTTTGACGATTTTAGGTACATTATTCACCTGAGTTGTTGGAAATTTCGTATTTGAAATTCCTAATGGGTACTACAGTCTATGACAGAAAATTGTCTATGCAGGACCATGTTCTCGTACAGCCTCCATATTACGCCACCCCCCGATATTCGGTATTTTGATGATTTTAGGGACATTATTCACCAGAGTTGATTCAAATTTCGTATTTGAAGTTCCAACTGCATACTACAGCCTGTGACAGAAAATTGTCTATGCAGGTCCACGTTCTCATATAGCCCCCATATATCAGTACCCCCCGATATTAGTTATTTTGAAGATTTTGGGTAGAATATTCACCGGAATTGTCTCAAATTTCGAATTTGAAATTCCTAAATGGTACTACAGCCTGTGACAGAAAATTGTCTATGCAGATCCACGTCCTCGTATAGCCCACATATAACTGTACCTCCCCATATTCGTTATTTGGAAGATATTGAGTACAATATTCAGCGGAATTGTTTCAAATTTCGTATTTGTAGTTCCTAAAGGATACTACTGCATGTGACGAAAAATTGTCTTTGCAGAACCAGGTCTTCGTGCGGTATTTCGATGATTTTAGCTACATTTTTCAACGGATTTTTTTCAACTTTCGAATTTGAATATTGCAATGGCCCATAACAAAAGATGTCTGCAGACCCACCTTTTCGTATAGACCCCAATATAAGGACTATATTCGGTATTTTTAAGATTTGAAAAGAATTTGTAACGTATTTTATTTTTTTGTACATTTCCAACATCATTGCAAATGGTGGAGGGTCGGGGTGAAGGTCGCCCAACCGAACTTACTGCTTTCTTACTAGTTTTTCCTGAAACAAAATGGCCTTTAACCTAAAATTTCATATTTAAAATTTCCTCCTCTGCAGTATTGTAATTTTTCAATATAAAAATCTGAGCTTAGCACAACTTCCGTTTCCACTTTGTTGAATTTGCATAGATTTTATCCCCGATTTTTTATGCATAGCAACATCGAACATTTTTAAAATTCTGTGCATATTGGCAAAGTTAATGTGGCGAGCATTACAGCGAAACGTTTTCAAATGTTCGGCTTTAGCGGCCAAGGGAGATTGCTGTTCCCGCTCCCCTCTTCCCAGCCAACTTGCTGCAAAACTTCAACATATCACTTCCACTGTGGAACATGTTGCCCATGTCCCACCAAAAAAAAAAAAAAATAATAAAAATCAGGAGGGGCAACGTGACGTTCCAAACATCGCTGAGCATGCAAATACCCGTTGATAGCAACTACCTCTGGCATAGCTGGCTGCTATTGACTATTCCATGTATTTGTGTTGCTTTCCATTTTAATGAAGAAAACAAGAACAAATAGCCGAGCATTCAAGCTGCTACAACATGTCGAAGGATCTGTGTGCGCTAACACAATTTAATGACAGCTGCTGCCACTGCTGGAGGCAAAGATGGCCATAGGAAGTGGAAACTTTAGTAATTAAGTCAACTCATCAAATACTTACAACTGAAAAATACTTGAAAATGAACGATGAAGAAGAAGAAGAAGCCGGAGAAGTGGATTGAAACAGCATCAGAGCAGACGAGAGAGAGAGATAGAGGGAGAGCGGGGACATTTAAATGAAATGCAAAAAAGCAGCAGTCCCTCAGAGCATCTTGGTTGCAAGTTCCAATATTGCTACGAAAATGGCATCTACTTTTCTTCTTCTTTTTCTCCTCCTGTAGATCGACAATTGGTGGTGTGGGTTACCGCCATGAACACAAGTGGCCAACAAACATCCATTATTGGACCCCGGCAAAGAGTAAGCCAATAAAAACTGCACCAAAAAAAAAAAACACCCTCAAGAAAAAAACTTCCGCAAACTATTTCCAGGCAAAAATGCTGTGAAAACAAGAAGTAAAGTCTTTGAAAGCTTATAAACGCATTAATTTCACTACAACCTAATTGTGAAAAAGAGCCGGACAATTATGCTGGAGGTAGGATTTTTTTTTGCTTTTGCATGTTGGACAGCAAAGGAAATGGGAAAAATTACATTTTTCAAAATTTGGGTTTCAGGTTATGTTATTTCAAACAGTATAATGCCTTCCGGAGGAAATGGGATGAAGGTCACTCTGGGTCTTATCGGTACGAAACATAACTTTGGAATGTGGGTCACTGATGGAGTAGTTTTTTTGGAAATTCGCACTATAAGTGTACGAAAGATACTAAAATGTACTATATTTGGCACCATTTCGTATAATGTGAACGGTGACAGGTAAAAACTTGAAATTTGAAATGGGAATCAAGGCTGAGGAGTAGAGCCGATGTATGAAAGTAGCATTGGAAGTGTGTACTCATCTATACGAAAAGTACTAAACGCTACTAAATTTTGTACAATTTGAAGGAACGGAATTTGTAGGCTAGAATCTTGAAATAGGATTGAGACATGGAGGTAGTTTTCGAAAATTGTACTTATGTGGACGAAAAGTAATAAATGGTACAACATTTGGTGCAATTTCGATTTGTGTGAACCGATAGAGCTGGAATTCGGAAATTTAGAAAAAAAAGATTACAATTGCATTCTAGGACTGTGGAATGTAGGTAGTATTGGAAATTAGGACTTATGTGTACTAAATGGTACAATCTAAATTTTGGGATAACCAATAGATTTGGAACCCTGAAATTTGGTAATCACATTATTATTTCATTGTAGGACTGCGGAATGGTGATGGTTTTGAATATTCATACTTATGTGTACTAAATGAACCAGTAGAATAGGAATCCTGAAATTTTAAATTAAGATTTTGTTTGGACTGTATAATGTAGGTAGTTATGACTATTAGTACTTAAGTGTACTAAGTTTGGATTTAGGCGAACCTATATAGCTGGTATCTTGTAAATTGGGAATAAGATTACTATTAGAGTTTAGGTTTGGATTATGTAGGAAGTTTTGGAAATTCGTACTTATGTGTATTATATCGTACTAAATTTGGTAAAATTTGTGTTTAGGCGAACCGATAGAACTGGAATCCTGAATTCGGGAAATAAGATCACTGTCGGATTGTGGGATTGGGATATGGAGGTATTATTTGAAATTTGTACTTATATGTACTCAATTTGGTACAATTTGAATTTGATTTCTATTGGATATATATATGAACTAAATGGAACCAAATTTGGTACAAGTTTGAATTGTGGTGCATCGATAGAACTGGAATTCTGAAATTTGGAATAAGAGTCGCTGATGGAGTGAAAGATAGATGTTCCAAAGGCTTTTTGGAAATTCGAGTTTTAAGGTTAGAAAAAACTAAAATGGTACTAAACTTCTAAAATTGCACCATTTGGCATTATGTGCAATTTCGTATGAGAATCAAAGTTGGAAAGTATATTTGATATATGAAGGTGGTTTTGGAAATGTGTACTAAGTGTAAGAACTGTACTAAATTTGGAACAGTTTTATTTTGGGTGAATGGATGAAGCTGGAATTTTTATATTTTTTTGGCGATAAAGAAGAAGTTTTGGAAATGTTTACTACAATTGCACAAAATTAGTGAAAGGATAGAGATAAAATTCTGATATAATTTATTTAGATTATTGATGGCATCTGTGTTTAAGATTTTTCGGTGGTTTCCTATAATTGTACAAAAAGTACTAAATGTTACTAAATTTGGTATTGGATGAAGAAATAGAATTGGAATCCTATAATTGTATATTGAGAGGTTTCGAAATGTTTACTAAAATGTTACTAAATTTTGTATTTAGTGAATGTTACTGATTTCTGTATTGAGTGAAAGTATAGTGCTGAAATCCTGAAATTTGATATTGAGGTCACTTTTGGTATCTGGTTTTAAAATACACTTATACTTATTATAGCTTATTTTGTGCATGTGTACTACAATTGTTCGAAAAGTACTAAGTGATGCTATGATGATGATGCTGGAATCCCGAAATTTGATATTGAGGTCTCTGTTGGTATTTGGAATCGAGATATGGGGGTGGTTTTGGAAATGTGTACTGTAATTGCTCAAAATAGTACTAAATTTTGCATCGAGTGAATGTATAGAGCTGGAATCCTGAAATTTGATATTGAGGTCTCTGTGTTGGTAAATTCGTACTGTAATTGTTCGAAAAGTACTATATGATACTAATTTAGCAACACTGCTGATACCTAGGTACTAAGCGTTACTAAATTTGGAGATAAAGTTCTAAAATTTGATATTGAGGTCACGGTGGTTTTTTTAGTTTACACATTGAGACTTTGCAATAGTTAGTAGTTTTATATGTAATTATGGTCCGGTCCTCACGATGGAAGTGGGGATAAGATCAGAATATGAGCATATTGTTTTTGGAGGAGATTGCATAATATTTAGGGGTTTAAATGGACAAACAAGAGAACAAATCTTGATTTTGTAATTTCTCTAGAGGTCACATTATAGACCATTTGATTTTGAATTTCCCATTGAGCTTGAGTTTAGGGGAGGGAAAAATCCTACCAATAATATTTACCGGTTGAAATTGGTCATAAGTTTTATAGCAAAAAATACTCAAATTTTCTTTAAATCGCGAAAATTGTTAATTCCAGTGAAATCCCTATAAACGAAAAGGTCACTTCCGCTTGATGCTAATATCCAAGATATCGCATACATAGCAAAATATATACAATCATATAGATCATCATCAGGATGTTACTTAGACCAGGATTTATCCGTATTTATTACTGTCTGATTCAATCTGACATATTCTCGCGGTATTAGCTATTTATATATGTAAAAGTGGGAAATGTTTATATGTTTGTTTGAAATTTATGGACTCGAAAACCGCTTCACAGATTTTCCTGAAAATTTCCAAGTATACTACTACATCGCCTGAAAGTGACATAGCCTACTAGAGATATTGCATGGAACTGGAGATATTACATCAGAATCGAAGGTACCTCCCAAAAATTTAGATTTTATATGCACATATCTATTCATCGATTGCATATACAAAATTTGGAATGTGTAACGGAATTTGGAACAAAAATAAATTCGTCAAATTATATTGAAATCGATTCAGATTTGGATATGTCTCCCATATATATTTTCGATGGATTTCGTTTATTTGATGCACCAAACTCGATATTTATGTTCGATTCCAATGAAGTTTGGAATGTGTGACGGTATTCGATCAGAACATTAATTCGTAAAATTATATTAACTTCGGTACAGACTTGGATATAGCTCCCATATATATTTTCCGCCGATTTTATATGTTTGATGCACCAAACACAGTATGTACCTCCAATTTCAATAAAATATGGAAGGTGTGACGGATTTTGGTGTAAAAGTATATTTTGTCAAATTATATTGGAATCGGTTCAGGTTGGAATATATCTCCCATATACATTTTATATTTGCCAAATTATATTGAAATTGATACAATTTGGATATGTCTCCCATGTATATTTTCGATGGATTTCGTTTATTTGATGCACAAAATACGATATGTATGTTCGATTCCAATGAAGTTGGAAATGTGTGACGAGATTTGATTACAAAATAAATTCGTAAAATTATATTAAATTCGGTACAGATTTGGGTATAGATCACATACATATATTTTCGGCCGATTTTATATGTTTGATGCATCCAAGGCGATATCCATGTCCGATTCCAATGAAATTTGGGAAAAAGACGAAATTTGGTACCAATTGGCAAAATATATTCTTGGCCGATTTTACATATTTGATGCACTAAATACGAATAAAATATGGAAGGTGTGACGGAATTTGGTGTAAAAGTACATTTTGTCAAATTATATTGGAATCGGTTCAGATTGGAATATATCTCCGATATACATTTTATATTTGCCAAATTATATTGAAATTGATACAAATTGGGATATGGCTCCCATATATATTTTCGATGGATTTCGTTTATTTGATGCACCAATCACGATATGTATGTTCGATTCCAATGAAGTTTGGAATGTGTGACGGGATTTGATCGGAAAATAAATTTGTAAAATTATATTTAATTCGGTACAAATCTGGATATAGCTTCCATATATATTTTCAGGCCGATTTTTTATGTTTGATGCATCCAAGGCGATATGTATGTCCGATTCCAATAAAATTTGGCAAAAAGACGAAATTTGGTAACAAAAAATGGCGAAATATATTCTCGGCCGATTTTACATATTTGATGCACTAAATACGGTATGTACCTCCAATTTCAGTGAAATATGGAAGGTTTTACGGAATTTGGTGTAAAAGTACATTTTGTCATATTATATTGAAATCGGTTCAGATTGAGATATGATTTTATTAAGAAACATTGACCCACAACGCCTTTGCAATGATATTAGGCTAACAGTTAAAAACTTCACAACAATTTAATTGAATAATTTAAAATTATTAAAGCCCCAATTACCAACAAATGTTTCAAACAATAGTTAAGCTTACAATGATTCCGGTAATCCGTCATTAGAAATTAAAAAAAATAAATATATGTAAATAGATTTAACAAAATATCATGTTAAGCATTAAATTAAGTACTTGTAATGCAACATATGTCCCATGTGTCCTTGATATTCATATCCAACTTTGTGGTCCAGCACGGGGTCAAAACTAATTACGTCGAACAGACCAATACCACATGATATTATTGTTATGGTTGAATACATACAACGCAATTGGGTATTGTAATTCAAATATGTGCATACACACACATATATACATACATATATGTATTATGCATCCTTAAGTACATAAATATATTATGCAACCCACACACCCTAATCCACATGGTGTCACCTATAATCCTTTTCATAATTCAATTTCTATGCGAATTTCGTATGCCGGATATTTCAAGGAATACGAACACTAACTACAACAATAATAACAACATCTACGACGTCAAAGTGTATATAAATGAGGGATAATATGACATAATGCATAACAGGATATGGATGGTAAGCAACGTACACACACATATATCCACAAACGTGATGGACATGAAGACAATCGTTTATAACAAACACTTACGATGATTGGTCAATCGGACGGATGGTCTGTCGGCCGCTCGATTAGTTGCCGGCTGTTTGATTTGATTCATGAGTTTGAATATTTATAACCGCAACAAATGAGCTATGTATGCATTTGTAGTGGTGTAAGTGGCATACGTACGTGTGTGTGACTATGTTTGCATAATGTGTTTGCCTTGGCGATAATGCTACGATGGCGATGGCTTTTGGGGTGTAAGTAATCTCTTTTGTAAAATATTAAGTCTGCAACGAAACATAGTTGAAATTTTAATAGAATCGCCTTCAATTAATGTTGTGTTATGTGAAGCAATCAATCGAATTGAAATGCTCAAAATATACGCAGATATATTTGAATAACCATTGCAATGCTGTGGGCACAAAGGGTATCGATGTAGACCCATGTTGTTATTTGGGGGCAATAGCAAAATGTTAACCTATACAGGGTGAGATGAAAAAACTGCAACCAAATTCAGGCTGCTGTCATTTCTAAGCCACTCGTTCGACAGCTGTTAAAATTATTCCAGTGACAGCTCATTATTTTGTTTACAAGTGTACAAAAGCATTTTTCAGAGTATTTTCCAGAAAAAAAGTTAAGTTTATGATGGAATTCAAGCGTGATAGTGTGATTTCTTTATATTTGGCTGGAAAACTACAAGTGGCTATCGCTAGAGCACTCCACCATTTAAAGGTGAATAAATCTTTTGTGTCTCGTACCATCGCTCGTTACCGTGATACTGGTAGCGTAGCCCGACGTCAAGGAAGTGGACGGAAGAAAACAACAATATCAGCAGAAATGGTTCGAAAAGTTAAGAAGCGTTTTTATCAAAACCCGCGTCGCAGTGGCCGAAAAAATGACACGTGAGCTGAACATATTGCAATATTTCATTCGGCAAATATTGAAAAATGAGCTCTAGATAAAGCCATTGAAAATCCAAAAAGTGCAAGAACTTACACCGCAAAAGAAAGAAGCAATAGACTCAAAAGAGCTAAAGAGTTGCTTCGCTTGACCGAAAGTGGTGAACTGTCGAATTTGGTTTTCTCCGATGAGAAAACATTCGTTTTCCAGCACTTTGTAAACAAACAAAATGATCGTGTTTACTTGACAAAGAGGTCAACTAAAAATGTGAAACCTTCGGTTGGCCACCAGAACTCAAGCGCCGTCCATGGTGATGGTGTGGGCCGCCTAACTGCCGATGTTCGGTCTCCGCTCGTACTAATAGACCGTGGCATCAGAATTAATGACGAATATTATCGCGAAAATATTCTGGAGGGTGTATTAAAGCCTTAGGCACGCAAACATTTTGGACATTCCTACAGGACTCTGCAGCATCGCACACAGCACGCGCCTCCCAAGAATGGTTACAAAATGGGGTACCTCGCTTTATTTCCAGCGCACAATGGCCACCAAAATCTCCGGATACCAATCCGTTATACTATTGTGTCTGGAGTATTTTGGAAAGCAAGGTTGGCACTAAAAAATACCAAAGTGTCGAGCGCTTCGCCGGAAATGGACCAAAATACCGCAGAGCAACATTCGGGCAGCGTGTGACGGTTTCATTGTCTGTTTGAAGGCCATAATTCGTGCCAAAGGTGACCAATTTGAACAAATCTAAACTTATTTTAAAATTTGATGTTATTTCCAAAATTGTTTGCTTTCATTCAATAAAATTTAAAAAAATCTAAAAAATATGGCATTTGACTTTGTTGCAGTTTTTTCATCTCACCCTGTATGACAATGTTCTGTTGGGTTATTTAATTTAATAAAAAAATTTCAACAATTCCGTTAGAAAATGAGACATAAAACGACGAATACCGAAACGATAGTCTTCTATCTCAGTTTGTTTGAACGATATAGTGATTGAAAGAGACAGACGGACATCAGGAAATCGAATTTTAGGGTAATCAGAATAAAAATACATTGTAGAAATAAACGGCTGAAGCTGGAATCTTGAAATTTTGCACGACGGCCCGTCTTGTTACGTAAGCGCTTTTAAAAATTCGTACTAAAAGGGCACAAAAACATGTGCTAATGGTACTAAATTTGAAACACTTTGGGATGGATGAAGCTAGTATTTTGATATTTTGCATTGGGGTACCTGTTGGTGGTAGTTTTGTGATAAAAATTTAGTTTTGCAAATGTGTACTACAAGTGAACGAAATGTACTAGATAGTACTATATTTGGTAGGGTTTTATATTGGGTGAACAGATAGGGCTTGAAATTTGAAATTCGGTATTAAGGTCACTGTTCATGTGTAGACTGGACATATGGAAGTGGTTTCGGAAATGAGTATTATAATTGGAAAAAAGTACTGAACGGTACTATATTTGGTATTGGGTGAAGGGATAGAGATACAATTTTGAAATTTAATATTTAGATTACCAATGGTATCTGTGTTTGAGATTTAGCTGTGGTTTCGAAATGCGTTCTATATTTTTACGAAAATTACTAAATGGTACAAAATTTATTATTAGATTAAGGGATAGTGATGACATCCTGAAATTTGATATTAAGATTACTGTTGGTATCTGAGGTTGAGATTTGGAAGTTGTTTTCAAAATGCGTACTATATTTGTGCGAAAATGGATGAGGGGAGGGATAGGGCTGGAATACCGAAAATTTACACTGAGATCTCTGTTGGTATCTAGTGGTGGTTTTTTAAAATTCGTACTAAAAACAAAAAAATTGAGTGAAGGGATAGAGCTGTAATCTCGAAATTTGTAATCTCTGTTGGTATCTGAAGTTGAAATTTATAGGTGGTGTTGCAAATGCGTACTATAATTTTTCTGAATATTCTAAATTGTACCAAATTGGTGAAGGTATTAAAATACAATTCTGAAATTTGGTATAGATGTCCCTGTTGTTGTTGCGATTAAGATATGAGGGTTGTTTTGGGAAAGTGTACTATAATTGTTCGAAAAGCACTAATTGGTACTAAATTGGATATTGGGTGAGCGGATAGAGCTGCAATCCCAAATTTTGATATTGAGGTCTCTGTTGGTATCTGAAATAGAGTATGTAGTTGGTTTCGGAAATGTGTACTATAATTGTACGAAAATTACAAAATGGTACTAAATTTGGTCTTGGTTGGTTCGAAACGTACTGACTTGAACTAAAGTTGATATGGGGTGAAGGGAAACCTTGAAATTGTATATTGCGATAACTGTTGGTATCTAGAATTAAGATATGGAGGTGGTTTAAGAAATGTGTACCATAATTGTACGAAAAGTAATGAATAGTTCTAAATTTGGTATTGGGAGAAGGAATAGAACTGGAATCCTGAAACTCGACATATGTAGATGTCACTGTTGGTGTTTGCGGTTAAGATTTAGAGGTGGTTTTGGAAATGTGCACTATAATTGTACGGAAAGTACTAAGTGGTACTATATTGGGTATTAGATGAAGGTATAGTGATAAAATCCTGAAATTTGATATTTAGATAACTGTTGGTATCTAAGGTTGAAATTTGGAAATGGGTTTCGAAATGCATACTACAATTGTACGAAAAGTACTAAATGGTACTAATTTTGATATTAGGTGAAGGAATAGAACTGATATCGTAATATTTGAAATAGGATTTTAAGGTTGGTGTTTATGATTAAGAGATGGAGGGACTTTTGGATTTGTGTACTATAAGTGCACGAAAAGTACTAAAAACGACAATATTTGGTACAGTTTGGTATTGGGTATACAGATAGGGCTTGATATCTGATATTAGGGCCGCTATTCATGGACATGTGAGGGTGGTTTTGAAAATGTGTACTATAATTGTTCGAAAAATACTAACTTGCTGGTGCGCACGATAACTCTTGAAGGGAGTATCCGATTTGGTCCAAACTTGGTACATCGTAATATTATTGTCAAACTTATATCGAGTTTGTAGATCGGTCCACTCCTTCTGGTCCCTCCCACACAAAATGCCAAAATTTTCAAAGAAATTAATTTACTGCACAGGAAGAGAAAGGATAATCCGATTTTACTCCAACTTTGCAAATCCTAATATTTGCATCAGTGCTATATGCTAAAATGGACAATATCGGTCCCCTGCATCAAGTACCTCCCCCACAAGGGTTAAATTTTTGAAAAAATATAACACTTATAAAATGTTATGTAAGTGTCCATTGCCTTCAAATTATACACATCACAATATTTTTCTTAACTAAAGTTCTGCTATGAAGATGGAATATATCGGTTCACTCCTTCTGGTAACTCCCCCACAAAGTACTCATAAAGCTCATAAAATAAGGAATTAACATCCGATACCATTCAGACTTGGTACATCTCAATATTTCCATCAACACAAGATCTGTTATAAAGATGGTAGCGATCGGACCATTACTTCTGGTACCTCCCCCACAAAGGGCCAAAGTTTCGAATAACCGAAACGATAATAACGATAAAATCCAAAATAGGCATCCGGTTCTCTTCAAATTACACACATCACAATATTTTTATTAACCCAAAGTCTGGCGTGAAATTTGGATATATCGGTCCACTACTTATGGTACCACCCCCACAAAGGGTCAAAATTTTGAATACCTAAAAGCTCATAAAACGCGAAATTAACATCCGATTCCGTTCAGACTTAGTACATCTCAATATTTCCTTCAACACAGATCTGTTCCATACAGGATTCAAAATTTTTTAAAAGCAAAACGCTCGAAGAAATTGATATAAGAATCAAATTCTCTTCACACTTTTCACACACCCAAATATTTTTGATAACGCAAGAGCTGTTGTGAAGATGATATGTTTCCCCCTAAACCCTAAACCAGCTGAGATGAATATTGAATTTATGATTTTGCATAAAATTGGATATAAATGTTCGATATTCTTGTAATTTTGTCCATACCAATATTTTTATCTGTATTATGTGAAGTATAAAAATGGAATACTTCAGTAGACTATATTTCGTATCTCGCATATAATAACATTTTTTAAAAATTATCACATATCTCTTATAAAGTGAAAGAAGTAACCAATATAGTCAATATTGGCCCATTCCTTTAGGAACCTACTCCATAGAGGGTCAACAATTTGAATAATCATAACAGAAGGCAAAATATATTTAAATAATCGAACATTGGCTGAGGTTATAAATCTCTCAGCTAAACCGACTGATACTTTTTCATTTATTTAATTAAAGTTCAAATCATATGTCCAAAGATTGTGAAATAGTCTCAAAGTTCGTTTAGTTTTTAAGTCTTTAATAAATGTTTAATTTTGAATGTTCTCAAATTATCATGTACCATTCAGTTCTTGCCGAGTATTGACTGTATGTAGTAATTTTAAATTTTCTTTTTTGTTTTCTTTCTCAAAGGATGTCTCTGGGAATTTAATTCCAAATTAAGAGGAATATGTCTACCACTCCCATGCATATGCACTTGTCTGAGTGTGTTTGTGTATGTGTGTGTGTGTGGGAGTGACGTAGCAGGATTTGGAAAGGTATTACAATTCTAATGCCATTTAATTTATATTCACTTGCTTTAATTGTATACCACCAGTAGCTGAAGGCATCATTTCAATGTTTGTTGGGACACTGAGAGGCAAACGTTTTTGAATAAAAATGAAGCCATAATTGAATTTGATATCATCTGATCATAAACATTCTTACAAAAAGCTTGAACTCAGTTGATACAAAATAAATCATAAAATGAAAAATCCGCCAATAACTCCAATAGTTTGCAAGCACAAATTTGCTTGCCACTGTTAAAACGTAAATATAGTTGACACGTTTCCACCCACATTTGGTGTGCAAATATGTGATGTACCAGCACATCCATATGTGTTTATACATGTGTGCATTTCCACATGTATGTACACCCACTACGTGTTTGTATGGTAGTAAGACGAACACCTATGGGCCTTAATGGTGGGCCCACTTAAAAATAAAATAAGTAAAAAAACGTCCATATTCGTACGGGCCGGGCTATGTATTATCCTGCACCCCTAAATTTAGGCCAAATACAATTTGAATAGGAGAGTAACAACTCTCTTCGATCTCATTGTAGAGAAATTTTATAGAAGAAAATTTTTTTGTTGGAAAATGGTCAGGCTTAATCCCTTTATTGTTGTTTTTATAAAAACAACGTTTTTTTTTTTGAATAAAATATTTGAGACATCTGTTACAAATTTTGATCGAATAATGATCGAATTATAAAAACAACGTTTTTTTTTTTTGAATAAAATATTTGAGACATCTGTTACAAATTTTGATCGAATAATGACACAGTGTGACAAAATTCAATTTTCAAACAATTACTAGGGAAATTCTACAGAACATGAAAGTAGAGCTAAAAAAGAAGACAAGTGTAACGCGGTTTTCAAAGTTTGCATCGCAAAGTAACCTAAACAGAAAGGGGCAAGTTCTGTCCTCTCTACCACACATTTGGACATGTTCGAATTAAGATACCTCTGATTCTGTGCATTTCAGGTATATAGTACCTTCGGCAATATTGTAGGAAAAAATCTGAGGAATATTATGGTTTTTTAACCCTCAAACGAGTCCACCAAGGGGTCTTTTTGGTCCATTTTAAAAATTATTGTTGAAAACTCCCTTAAAATGGGATCCTTAAAATGGGAGCAAGTCAAAATATTACATAAAATCTTACCTAAACGCCAGGAATTCATTTATATTAAAAACACATTTTAGGGTTAAAACAGTACTTTGTGAGAGTTTTGGGCAAAAATTTCCAACAAGGCCTAATTTCAGAAGGATGACATCAAAGACGAAAATATTATTTTTTTCTTTTTCATTGTATTTCAAAAAAATACTAGTATCAATGTTCCCAAAAAACCGAATTATAACCTCAGAAGGAATATATGGCCAAAACGTGCCTCGCCGAAATAACAGATTTAGACCATGGGTCTCTTTGGACCAAATCCGTTTCAGGACATTCGGAGTCGATATAGCGATGTCCGTTTTGTCTCGAAGGTGGTATCTGATTTAATCCAAACTTGGTACATTATAATATTATTGTCCAACTTCGATCGACTTCGGAGATGGGCAATATCGGTTCTGGTACTTCCCCCACAAAATGCCAGCATTTTTAAAGAAATTAATTTACTGCACAGGAAGAGAAAGCATAATCCGATCTTGCTCCAACTTTGTGAATCCTAATATTTGCATCAGTGCCAGGTCAGATGCGAAAATGGACAATATCGGTTCACTCCATCAAGTACCTCCCCCCAAAAGGGTAAACATTTTGAATAATTATAACTCTCATAAAATGTGATGTAAGAGTCTGATTGTCCTCAAATTACACGCATCACTATATTTTTATTAACCCAAATTCTGATGTGAAGATGGAATATATCGGTTACTCCTTCTGGTACCTCCCCTACAAACTTTGAATATCCTTACAGCTTATACAACGCGAAATTAACATCCAATTCCATTCAGATTCGGCACATATCAATATTTCCATAAATTTAAGATCTGTTATAAAGATGGTAGAGATCGGACCATCCTTCCTTGTAGTACCTCCCCCGCGAAGGTTTAAAATTTTGAATAACCAAAACGATCATAAAATCCGAAATAAGCATCCGGTTCTTTTTAAATTACACACATCACAATATTTTTATTAGCCAAAGGTCTGGTGTGAAGATGGGATATATTGATCCACTCCTTCTGGTACTTCCTCTACAAAGGGTTAATATTTTGAGCATCCATGAAGAAAATTACGTCTAGTTCTATTCGGACTTGATACATCATCATATTTCCATCACAACACAAAATCTGTTATATAAATGGTAGAGATCGGACCATTTCTTTTGGTACCTCCCCCACATAGGATTCAAGATTTTTAAAAACAGAATGCTCAAAGAAAGCAATTAAGCATCCAAATCCATCCATCCCGTCCTCTCAAATTTCACACAAATATTTTTGCTAACACAAGAATTGTTGTGAAAATGATATACATCTGCCAACCCCTTCTGGTACCCCACTCACAAGGGGTCACAATTTCCAATACTTATATCTGACATAACTTGCCAAATAAGTCGGCGATTCTTTATTTATTTATTCTCTTAACCAGAAATCCGAATCCCTTAACCAGAGATATGCACATTCCAATATTTTTATCTGCATTAGATGAAGTATGAAAACAGAATACTTCGGTCAGCTCTTTCTGTTACCTCACGCATATTTCCACACTTTCCAAAAATTTACACATTTCTCATATCAAGCAAAGGAAGTAGTCGATATAGTCCAAATCTGTCACGTTGTAATATTTATATAAGTCTTAGGTCATATACGAATAGGTCAATATAGGCCAACTGCTTCGGAACCTCCCCTATAAAGAGTCAACAGTTTGAATAATCATATCTCAAGGCTGGTCGTATACATCTGTCGGCAAAACCGACTGATACTTTTTTCCTTGTTAGTGTTTGTTTGTAGAATTTGAAAGATGTCTGTAACTGGCTTCATACCTATATTTATGGCGATAATATCGATATTTTGAAATCCAATTATCGGAAATATTGAATATGGTTTTTTTCACTAATAAATTTATTTATTTTTATACGCTCTACCATACTATCCTCGAAATACTCATGTCAGACCCAACAAAGTATATATATTCTTGATCAGCGTAAAATTCTAAGTCGATTTAGCCATGGCCGTCTGACTGTCTGTTGTAATCACCCTATCTTTCAAACGAATTGAGATAGAAGGCTAAAATTTTGCACACATGTTTATTTTTCCAGCAGGCAGGTTAAGTTCGTAAATGGGCCATGTAGGTCCACGTTTTCATATAGCCCTCATATAACAGTACCTCCCGATATTCGGTATTTTGATGATTTTAGCGACATTTTTCACCGGAATTATTTCAAATTTGGTATTTGAAGTTCGAAATGGACACTACAGTCTGAGACAGAAAATTGTCTGTGCTAGTCCACGTCTTCGTATAGCCCCCATATAACAGTACCTCCCGATATTCGGTATTTCGATGATTTTAGCGTCATTATTCACCGGAATTGTTTCAAATTACGTATTTAGATCTCGTAATGGGAACTACAGCCTATGGCAGAAAATTGTCTATGCTGGTTCAGGTCTTCGCACAGCTCCGATATAACACTACCTCCCTATATACGATATTTTGATGATTTTAGCAACATTATTCACCGTATATTTCAAGTTTCGAATTTGTATATGGTAATGACTTATGACAAACAATGCCGACGTAGGTCCACGTCGTAGACACCAATATAACGGTTATGTTCGATATTTTTAAAAATTTAAAAGAATTTTTTAAAGATTTTATTTCCAAATTCATTCCAAATGGTGGAGGGTATTCAAAGTTTGGTCCGGCCGAACTTACTGCTTTTTAACTTGTTATTTATTTATTTATTTATTATTTTATCTATCTCGCCGGCCCCTTTGAGTACGAACCTGCAATCAAAGTTACTAGTCCATGAAACAGTGAGAGTATTTATTGTTGCCGGGCTAAAGTTTTGGTTACGGAGTCTGTTGTTGGAACAGTTCTAAGTTAATGTCTGCGCTAGTTAAATTAGCAGCTGCTTCCACAAAACTACAGATTCGAATTTGAATTTGAATCTGTTTTTGGGTTTGTCTGTTTGTTCCGATGCCAATCCCTTTGGTTTTAGTTTCCTTTCCTTGTTTTTTTGGGATTCTGTTTTTGGTTTTGTTGGGACAACAAGAGTATTTTACACAAATACAGAGAGTGGGAGAGAGAGAGAGAATGGAGTGTAACGACTTCCGCTCCTAGTCAACCTAAAATATTGAAGCATAAAAGTGTTTTTGATCTGCAATTTTTGGGTGGTTTGCATATTTTTGCTAAATTTCCCCAACTAAAAACCCCGAATAAGAAAAGTTGCAGCAGCCGGTGCCACACACGTCATGTTGATTTAGTTAATTCAAGTTTACATTATTATTATTGTTGTTGTTGTAAAGGTAAAAACTTTGGGTTTTATTTAAACATTTAAAATGTGAAAATTTATGAATAATTATCATTGTGTCATCATCAGCGCCAAACGTAATCCTTTGTCATGCCATTGAAAAGGATTAAAAGTTGCACATGTTGGTGTGTGTGTAAGTGTGTACGTGTGTTTTTGTGTAAATCGCATTAAATGAAATTAAAACTAGGCATTGACGATGGATTAAAATTGGCTCTGTTTTGTTTTTGTTGTTGTCGGTCGCATTTGTTATATTTATTATTAGAAACAAAAGCTTAGTTTGACCCCTAATTATGAACGCGGGATTATATTAATTAATAATGCCAAATGGGTTTAAGCTGCGACAATGATATAGTTTTTGTTGAAATTTTCTGAAGGAAATTTAATTTAAAATATTGATAGTTGCTTTTTTTAAAAGAAGATTTGAGAGAATTAATAATATTTAGTGTAGATTTAATTAGAACTAATTCATGCATAATGTATAAGAAGGACTAAACTTGAAGGATTAAAAAAACAATTGCGATGGTAAGATAGAGTTGTTGTAGACATCATTGCTGGATTTAAAACTCTATAGATGCAGAATGCCTTTTGTCAATGGGAAATTAAATACAGGTCTTCTTTTGGAGGACTTTTTAAAGCTCCACTACAGGGTGGGATGAAAATAACTACAACCAACTTCATACTGCTGTCATTTCTAAGCCACTCGTCCGGCAGCTGTTAAAATTATTTCAGTGGCAGCTCATTATATTGTTTACAAGCGTACAAGAGCATTTTGGTGACAATTTTCCAGAAAAAAAAGTTATTCGTGATGGAATTCAAGCGTGATAGTGTGATTTCTTTATATTTGGCTGGAAAACCACAAGTGGCTATTGTTAGAGCACTCCAGAATTTAAATGTGAATTAATCTTTCGTACCATCGCTCGTTACCGTGATACTGGTAGCGTAGGCCGACGTCAAGGAAGTGGACGGAAGAAAACAGCAACATCAGCAGAAATGGTTCAAAAGTAAAGAAACGACTTGATCGAAACCTGCGTTGCAGTGGCCGAAAAATGGCTCGTAAGCTGAACATATCGCAATATTCCATTCTGCAAATATTTAAAAATGAACTCGTGGTAAAGCCATAGAAATTCTAAAAAGTACAGGAACTTACACCACAGAAGAAAGAAAATAGACTCAAAAGAGCTAAATAGTTGCTTCGCTTGACCGAAAGTGGTGAACTGTCGAATTTGATTTTCTCCAATGAGAAAACATTAGTTGTCCAGCAGTTTGTAAACAAACAACATGGTCGTGTTACTTGCCAAAGAGGTCAGCTGAAAATGTGCACCTTCGGTTGGCCATCAGAACTCAAGCGACGGCCATGTTCGCTCTCAGCTGGTATTAATCGAACGTGGCATCAGAATAAAAACCGAATATTATCGCGAAAATATTCTGGAGGATGTATTAATGCCTTGGGCACGCAAACATATTGACCGCAGACCTTGGACATTCCAACAGGACTCAGCACCATCGCCCTCAGCACGCGCCACCCAAGGATGGTTACAAAATGAGATTTCTAGCTTCATTTCCTGCACACAATGGCCACCAAAATCTCCGGACACCAATCCGTTGGACTATTGTGTCTGGAGTTTTTTGGAAAGCAAGGTAGGCACTAAAAAATACCAAAGTGTTGATCACCTCAAGTAAGTGCTTCGCCGGGAATGGGTCAAAATACCGTAGAGTAACATTCGGACAGCGTGTGACGGTTTTATTGGCCGTTTGTAGGCCATAATTCATGCCAAAGGCGACTAAGTCGAACAAAACAAAACTTATTTTAAAATTTAATGCTATTTCCGAATTTTTTGCTTCCATCCAATAAAATTTAAAAAAAATGTAAAAATTATGGCCTTTGACTTTGTTGCAGTTTTTTATCTTACCCTGTATATAGTCAAGGATTTTTAACGAAATAAAATTTAAATACCAATTTAAATGAATTCCATGGAAAAATGTAGCTAGGATCGTGAAAATACCAAATACCGGTGAGTACATTTATATGGAGATTGTGGACCAATTTGGACAATTTTTTGACACCGATGTACCAAGTCTAAATAGAATCGAATGTTAATTTCGCGTTCTATGAGCTTAATGAATATTCAAAACTTTGACCATTTGTGGGGGAGGTACCAGAAGGAGTGGACCGATATTATCCATTTTTGCACCTGATCTAGAACTGATATAAATATTAGGATTTGCAAAGTTGGAGCAAAATCGGATTATTACTTCTCTTTATGTGCATAAAATATATATTTATTTATTTATTTTATTTTATTTTTTTTTTTTTTTTTGGTTTTGGAAATTTCGACTTTTTTTTTGGGAACGTACTAGACGGAGTAGGTCGATATTTTTCATCTTAACACCTCATCTAGCACTGATGAAATTATTAGCATTTGAAAAGTTAGAGCAAAATCGGATTATTGCTTCTATTTCTGTGCAGAAAATATATTTTTTTTGAAAATTTCGGCCTTTTGTGGGGGAGGTTTCAGAAGAAGTGGGCCGATATTGCCCATCTCCGAACTCGATCTAAGTTTGACAATAATATTACGATATACTAAGTTTGAATCAATTCGGATACTCCCACAGACAGACAGACGGACGGATATCGCTTGATCGAGTCCAAATTTCCTGAAACGGGTTTGATCCAAAGAGACCTAGGGTCTAAGACCATTTCGATGAGGCACGTTTTGGGCGTATCAGCCATAAGGCTGAGGGTGAAAACAAGTAAAAAAGCTGTAAGTTCGTCCAGGCCGAACCTTGAATACCCTTCACCATTTGGAACGAATTTGGCAATTTTCAAAATCCAAAACCGTCAAAAAATGCGACGACGTGGACCTGTATAGGCAACATTCATCATAATATTCAAATGCGAAACTTTAAAAAAATCGGTCAATAATGTAGCTAAAATCATCAAAATACCGAATATCAGGAGGTGCCCTTATATGGGAGCTATTCGAAGACGTGGACCTCCACTGACAATTTTCTGTCATAGACAGTAGAATTCATTACGAACTTCAAACACCACATTTGAAACAATTTCGGTGAATAATGTCGCTAAAATCATCAAAATACCGAATATCGGGAGGTACCGTGGGGACTATACGAAGATGTCGACCTGCACAGACAATTTTCTGTCTTAGGTTGTAGTAACCGTTACGAACTTCAAATACCAAATTTGAAACAATTCCGGTGAATAATGTCGCTAAAATCATAAAAATACCGAATATCAGGAGTTACCGTTATATGGCGGCTATTCCAAAACGTGGACCGATATATTTCATTGTTAATACCAAACATCCTAGACATAATACAAATTGTTTTGCCAAATTTTGAAGCTTTACGTTAAATAATGTGTGAACTGACGAATTTGGTTTTATCCGATAAAAAAATATTCGTTATTTTTTAAAAATATTTTTTCAAAGGTCACACGAACTATAAACTTGGATTTTTTAAGAATATTTTTTAAGGGAGATTTGAGTTATGAGGATTTTTGAAAAATATTTTCTAAAGTTTCGTGGATTTTGAAGAATATTTTTAAGGGTCATGCCAATTATAAAAGTGAGTATTTTAAAAATATTGAAAAAAAATATTCAAATAATTTTCAAAAATATTCGTGATTTCAACAAACAGACGGACATCGTTAAATCGACTTAGAAGGTGTGCGACAAATATTTATGGATGTTACAAACGGAATGACAAAGTTAATATACCCTCCTTTTTAAGGTGGAGGGTATAAAAAACATAAAAATTGCAGGTACATGGGCCACTTTCTCACACGAAAACAAATGTTTCCTATTCAAAGGCATTCAACCTTTTTAAAACTATCCAAATTAAATCCTTACTCCAACTAAGTGAACCCTAAGACATTCAATTTTTAGAATTTATTTCTCAATTATCCATAAAAAAAAAAACATTGCATGTCTTGCAATTATTATAAACAAAAGCAAACATTAATTTCAGCAATCATAGCAATAATACTTTTGCTAAATAAACATTTATTTCATTATTCCATTCGGCTGTTCCTCAAAGTCATGTGTTCGCCGCTCAAAGGAGAAAAGAACAACATTTTCACATTAAAAATAAACTTTAATGGTGCTAGGAAAATGAAAGCGAGAACCAGAGAAACACAAACTCTGCGAAAGGTTATGTTTGCCTTGTTTCCTATTAATTTAATGAACTTCCAACATGCAGTGCAGTGCAGTACGGCTCAGGCACATCATCCAGCCATAAGGCGAGGTGAGGCAAGGCAGCCAACCATTCAGTCAGTCAGTGCAAGAATCAAGCGTCAGTTGCAGGTGGAAAACTTTAGCGTTAAGAAAACACAACGCAACTTCAAGTTTGGCCCAAAGAAGAAAAAGTTCTCCGAGCGAGAGCGAGAGAAAGAGAAAACACAAACACACGCACACACATACCCAACACAAAACAATGTGAACTCGTTAAAGTTGTTAAAACAGACGAAACCTTGAAATGTTCATCGAGCAGTTCATAGAAGGAAGCAACTATTTCTAGCTGTCAGTTCGCAGGTTTCCGTTTTTACCTTTTTAACGAAAAATATGATATATCCATCCCATGTCCTGGTGGCTGCCATTATTAAGTACGTCAAACTTAACAAACAACAAGCCAGCCAGCCCGCCAAGAGAAGTTGTTCAAGAATAACTCATGTTAATCATGTGAGTTACATGGTTGCGCCATACCATCACACCATACGAAGGAGTAGGTGAAAGTTTGAGAGGGGAGAAAGTGTTTGGCTCGATTAAAAGACCAGGAATCTTAATAGTTTTTAAAGACGATTTTTTCGATTGGAATAAGAAGATTGTTGTTTAAAATTAATCATGAATTTGAATGTAGATTACCCTTATGGAGTGGAAACCAAATGGTCTGGGGATGGACACTAACACATTCAAATATATATATATATATATATATCTCTAACGTGGCTTTGACTCAGATAGTTCAATCACAATAACCTATAAAATGGCTTATGATAAAAGTTGCCTTATACAATGGCTACATTCGGTATTTTTATGATTTTAACAGATTTTTTAGCGGATTTTATTTTCTGGAAATTGCCAAATTCGTTAAAAATGGTGGAGGTTAATAAAAGTGATCCAAAATTAGTACAATTTAGTTCTTTTCAAACAATTATAAAACGCTTTTGCAAAACCTGCACCAGATCTCAACCTCAAATACCAACAGTGACATATATATCTTAACCACATACACCAAGAGTGACATCTGATCAAATTACAGGATTTCAGCTCTATTCCTTTGCCCAAAACCAAATGTAGTACTATTTTGAACTTTGTATTTTGTACAAGTATTGTACATATTTCCAAAACCACTTCCATATCTCAATCCTAGATACCAACAGAGACCTCAATATGAAATTTGATGATTCCAGCCAATGCCTACACCCAGTACCCAATTTAGTACCACTTATTACTTTTGGAATAATTATAGTACATACATATTTTCAAAGCCACCTCCATATCTTAAACAGAGAGCGGCAACATCTCTAATTTCAGCATTTCAGCTCCACTCCTTTACCCAATACCAAATTTAGTACTATTTAATACTTTTCGCACAACTGTGGTACACATTTCCAAAACCACCTCCATATCTCAATTTCAGATACCAACAGAGACCTTAATATTAAATTTTAGGATTCCAGCCCCATTCCTTCACCCGGTACCAAATGTAGTACGACTAAGTACTTTTTGTAGAAATATCATTTATAAAACACAGATCCACACAGATCCCATCAGTATTTCAAATATCAAAATTCAGAATTATATCTCCATTCCTTCACTCAATACCCAACTTTCTTACACTTAGTTATTTTCGTACAATTATTCGTACACCAGATACCAATAGACCCCCAGATATTAAATTTCGAGATTCCAGCCCTATCCCTCTATCAAATACCAAATATAGTACCATTTAGTATTTTTCGTACAAAAATAGGACGCATTTCTAAACCACCGCAAAATCTTAAACAAAGATATCATCAGTAATCGAAATATCAAATTTCAGAATTGTATCTCTTTCCCTTCACCCACTACCATATTTAGTACCATTTAGTACTTTCCGTACAAATATAGCACGCACATCCGAAAGCACCTCCATATGCCCTGGCTACACATGAACAACGAGCATAAACCAAATGTAAGATTTCCAGCACTATCTTGTCACTCAATACCAAATTGTACCTAAATATATACTATTTAGTACTTTTCGTACATTTTTAGTACACATTTCCAAAACCACCTCTTTTCACAATCCTTACATCAACGGGGACCCCATTACAAAATTTCTAAAATTCCAGCATAATCCGTTCAACCTAAACCAAACTGTTCCAAATTTAGTACCATGTAGGAGAGTTCGCACACTAAATACACACTTCCAAAACCACATTCATGTTACAAACTTTCTTTCCAACCCTAATTCTCATACCAAATTTCAGGGTTCAGCTTTATCTGTTCGCATAATATCAAATGGAACCATCTTAGAAGTTAAGTACCAATTTAGAACATTTCGTAATCTTAAAGCTCGATTTTTCAAAAACCCTTTAGTACATCTTTCCTACAGTCCATCATTGACTCGAATTTCAAATTTCAGAATTCCAGCTCCATCGGTTCATCAAAATATCAATTTGTACCAAATTTAGTACTATTTAATGCACATAAGTACGAATTTTCAAAGCTTTCTACAAAGCTCCTACATTCCCACAGTTCCAAATTTTAGGATTTCACACCTGTTGCTTCGCCCAAATACAAATTGTACTTTATTTAACACATTTCCGTTCATATATGTACAAATTTCCAAAACTACTTAAATATCTCAATTCTACACTCCGATAGTAATCTTATTTCCAATTTTTAGAATATCAGCTCTATTGGTTCACCCAAATCGAAATTGTACCAAATTTAGTACCATTTAGTACACTAAAGTACACATTTTCATAATTACCTACTTCATACAGTCCAAAAGAAATATCATTCTCAAATTCCAGGATTAAAACTCTACCAGTTCACCCTGGATTTAAATGGTAGCAAATTTAGTAAACATAAGTACGAATTTCCAAAACAACCTTAATTCTTTCAAAATTAACATTGTAAATAATTAATTAATTACCATTTAGTACATATAAGTACGAATTTCCAAAACTACCTACATTTCTCAGTCCTAGAATGCAATATTAATTTTATTTCTAAATTTCAGAATCCGAGCTATATCGGTCACCCAAGTCGAAATTGTATCAAATTTAGTACTTTTGATGGACATAAGTACACATTTGAAAAACTACCTACATTCCTGAGTCCTAGAATGCAATGGTAATCATATTTCTTAATTTCAGAATTCTAGCACTATCGGTTCACCCAGATCGAAATTGTACAAAATTTAGTACCATTTTGTATTTTTCGTGCACATAAGTACACATTTCGAAAACTTCCTCCATATCACAATCCTACACTGCGGTAGAAATTTTAATTTCAAATTTCAGTATTTCAGATCCATCTCTTTCTCCAAACTCAAATTGTACAAAATTAAGTACCATCTCCAAAACTACCTACATTTCTCAGTCCTAGAAAGCAAATGTAATCTCGGCACACCTAAATCGATATTGTACCAAATTTAGTACCATTTAGTACTTTTCGTGCCCGTAAGTACAAATTTCGGAAAATTCCTCCATATCCAAATCCTGCACTCTCCCAGTGAATTTCAAATTTCAGGATTCCAGTTCCATCCGTTCCTCCAAATTCAAATTGTTCTAAATTTAGTGCCGTTTAGTACTTTTCGTATATATGAGTTCACACTTCCAAAACTACCTACTTATATTGACTCTACTCCTCAACCTTGATTCCCATCCCAAATTTTAAGGCTTTAGCTCTAACCAATCACGTGGTACTCGTCCTCGTACGAATTTCCCAAGACTCAGCCTTATCTGACCCCTTCGGACCAAGAGTGACCATCACCAAAAATATCAAGATTCTAGTGATAGTTTCAGCTGACTTATATATAAGACTGACGACTCATCAACGCCCAGACGAAACGGCTGAAACTAGAATCTTGATCCCTGCTTGAATTGGTCTGAAAATTTCTCTGTTCTTCCCTCCTTCTAAAAAATTTAGTCCAGAAAAGATTACCCATTTAGGATAGCAAAAAAAATTATATTTCGGTTAAAATTTAACCACGCTCCACCTTTTCTAAAAAAATCTAACTTCAAGCTTCAGCTGATCATCTATAGAAATTTTCCATGCTTACGTGCCATTACCACCACCATATCCACAATTTCACATATATTTATGAAGTTGCATTGCAATGCCTTTTGCAAATGTTCCGGATGTTGTTGAGCATTATTGCTCATCGTTGTCGCACATATTCAGGCACAGGGAATTTGATACATAATGTTTTTGGTTGGGGGCCACACACAAATACAAACATATTTTATGCAATCTAATGTCAGTACTCACACAATGACATGCCACGAAAAACAGACACAACATAATAAAGTACCGGAAATGCCTACAACATTAACATTTCCCTCTACAATATCCTTTTGATTGAATGTGAATAGGCGGATGGATGGATAGATGGCTGACTGGTTGGCTGGCTGGTTGGCATTTCATTGCAATGAAGTAGATATAAACGGAAGAAGAATAAGAGCAACAACAACAACAAAAATAACAGCAACTACTACTACTACAACTGAAGTGAAATGATCCTTGAATTGTCATGGCAATTTTATTGACACTGCACCGAGCTATAAAACTTGACACATGCAAAAGTACGGGAAAATTAAACATTTCCTCGTGTTTCGGAGTTCATCAAAGCACTACGAGAGAGAAAAACAAAGTTGGGAGCTGCAAAATATAGGCTATATAGGAAACAAGAAACTTTGCGAAAACTTTTACTCACTTTCCATTAAAACGTAAACAAATACATGTTCACTAAACACAAATGCACACACACACAAATACATATGCAACTGCATATGAACAAAGAAAAAAAAAACGCTGTAGCATTTATCATTCGTTGTGAGTGTATTTTATGGTTGCCATGACACCATCAATTCATCAACACTTGTATGCATTATCCTTCACACTACAATGATTCAAGTGAGCGTGTATGTGTGTCAGAGTGAGTTTGTGTGACTATTATTATATGAGGCATTGCATTATGAAATGGGAATTAGATTGAAATTAAATGAAGTTGAAAAGACTATTATCAAGGAAATGTTGTCAGTAATCTAGCCGAAAATACTATATACCGTATAAGCAAGTATTCCAAAGAATCTGAATCCAGATATTTCAAAAAATGTAGAAGATTAGGAAGATTGTGCCACCTTTGTTTAGGTTATTTTGCGATGTAAACTTTCAAAACGCCCATACACGTGTGTCCTATCATAATCTGGGAAGCTTTTCCTTTAATTATTTATTCAAATTTGGTATTTGAAGTTCGCAATGGATAATACGGCCTATCACAGAAAATTGTCTGTGCAGGGCCACGTCTTCGTATAGCACCCATATAACGGGACCACCCGATATTCGGTATTTTAATGATTTTGGTGACATTATTTACCGGAATAGTTTCATATTTGGTATTTAATGTTCGTAATGGATACTACAGCCTATGACAGAAAATTGTCTATACAGGTCCAGGACCTCGTATAGGCCCCATATATCAGTACTTCCCCATATTCGGTATTTTGATGATTTTAGGTACAATATTCTCCGAAATTGTTTGAAATTTGTTATTCGAAGTTCCTAATAGGTACTACAGCCTGTGACAGAAAATTGTCTATACAGGTCCAGGTCTTCTCATAGCCTCGATATAAAGGTACCTCCTTATATTCGATATTTTAATGATTTTAGCTACATTATTCGTTTAAATTTTTTTTCAAGTTTCATATTTGAAAATTGTAATGGCTTATGACATATGTTGCCTGCGCAGATCCACGTATTCGTATAGGTTCCCATATAAAATATTCGATATTTTTAAAATTTTAATAGAATTTTAAACGGATTTTATATTTTCTTAAATTTATAAATTCGTTCCAAATGGTGGAGGATATTTACTTGTTGTATTAATAAAAGAGTAAAATAATTGACTGTCAGACTGACTTAAAGATTCATCAACGCCCAGACGAAATGTCTGAAACTAGAATCTTAAAATTTTGGTGAAGGTCTTGATCCGAAATAAGGAGGTTTTTTTTTGAAAACTCTTACTAGAACGGTAAAATTTTTTTGAGGAAGCGGTAAATTTGGAATTAGGGACACTGATGGAGGTATTTGATATATGTACCCAAAGGAACATATAAACGCATTCGCACTATGAGTGTACGAAAAGTACTAAAATGTACTACATTTGGTACCATTTCGTTGATGTAAACGATTAGAGCTAAAATTTGAAATGGGAATCAAGGTTGGGGAGTAGAGTGGAAGTAAGGAGGTAGTGTGTATAAATGAATACGAAAAGTACTAAACGTTACAAAATGTTGTACACTTGGAATTTGGAGAAACAGGTGGAACTGGAATCCTTAATGGCGGAGTGTTCGATTGGGATATGAATGTAGTTTTCGAAATTTGTACTTATGTGCACGGAAAGAATTAAATGGTTCTAAATTTGTTACAATTTCGTTTTGGGTGAACCGATACAGCTGGAATGCTAAAATTTAAAAATAAGTTTACCATTGCATTCTAGGTCCGAGGTATGTAGGTAGTTCTGCAAATTCAGACTACATTTGGTAAAATTTAAATTTTGGGAGAACTAGTAGCATTCGAATCCCATAATTTGAAAATTACTACTGCATTGTAGGACTGAAGTATTCTGGTAGTGTTTCGAAATTCGTATATATGTGTACAAAATGGTACTAAATTGTGCACATTTTAAATTTTCGTTGAACTTATAGATTTGAAATCGTGAAATATAAAAATAAGATAGCTTTTTTAATTGTAGGATGGGAGTATGTAGAAAATTTTGAAAATTCGTACTCATGTTTACTAAATGGTACAATTTATATTTTTGTAGAAACTGTAGAGATCGAATCCTGAAACTTGGGAATATTGTACTTATGTATACTACATGGTACTAAATTTGGAACAATTTGGAATTGGGTGAACCCATCCTGAAAATCCTGAAAATTAGAAGTAGGATTACAGTCGGATTTTTTTTTTTGGATATGCCTACTATAATTGCACTAAATTTCGTAACAGGGGAAATTACAGATCTGAAATCCTTAAATTTGATATTAAGGTCACTGTTGGTATCTTGTGTTAAGATCTGGTGCTGGTTTTGGAAATTGTATAATTGGCCAAAAAGTACTAAGGGGTACTAAATTTGGTATTGGGTGAATAGATAGAGCTGGGATCCCGAAATGGGATATTGTGGCCTCTGTTTGTGTTGATACTATAATTTTTCGAAAAGTACTGAATAGTACTAAATTTCGTTTTGGGTGAAGGAATAGAGCTAAAATGCTGAAATTTTATAAAGATATCACTGTTGGTCTCTGTGGTTGAGAGAAGGGGCTAATTTTGGATATGTGTACTATAATTGCACTAAATGGTACTAAATTTGGTAATGGGGAAAATTACAGATCTAAAATTTGATATTGATTTCACCGCTGGTATCTGAGGTTGAGATTGGGAGGAGGGTTTGGGAAATATTCGAAAGTATTAAATTTGGTATTGGGCGAAAGAACGGAGCTGAAATCCTGAAATTTGATATGGATGCCATTGTTGGTATCTGTGGCTAAGAAAATGAGCTGGTATTGGATATGGGTACTATATTTGTACTAAATGGTACTAATTTAGTAATTGGGGGAAATTATAGAGCTGAAAATTGATATTAAGGTCACTTTTGGTATCTAGTGTTAAGTTCTGGAGCTGGTTTTGGAAATGTTTACTATAATTGTCCAAAAAGTACTAAGTTGTACTAAATTTGAAAAATTTGATATTAAAATTAGAGATAGTGAAATTTGGCTTGGTTTGGAAATGCGTCCTTTATTTTTACTAAAAGTACTAAATGGTCTTAAATCGAATGGGATAGAGCTAGAATCCCGAAATTTAACATTGATGTTTCTTTTTGTTATCTGTCGTTAAGATATGAGATTTGATGGTGGTTTAGGAAATGTGTATTATAATTGTTCGAAAAGAACTAAGTGGTACTAAATTTGGTATTAGGTAAAGGGATAGAGCTAAAATCCCGAATTTTTTTGGCGTCTAGGATTGAAATATGGAACAATTTTGTAAATCAATACTAAAATTATACGAAAATTACTAAATATTACTAAATTTGGTAATGAGTTAATGTAAAGAGCTGGAATCCCGATATTTAGGTCTCTCTTGGTATCGGGCATTGAGTGTCCTATAATTACTCGAAAAGTACTAAACGGTACTAATTTTGGATCACTGTTGGTGCCTAGAATGGATAGATGTAGGTTGTTCGGGATATGCGTACAGAAGTTGGTATTGGCTGAAAGTTTAGAGCTGAAATTTGATTTGAGGTCACTGTTGGTTTCTAGAATTTCCATATAAAGACGTTGAAATAGTTTTGGTCGAAAAAAGCGGATGTGTGCTCGCTTTCTAAAATGTAATAAATGACAACATATTGCCCATTTACAACCTTTACAAAATCATGGAATCTCTCATATAAAAACACATAACTTAAGTACAAATTATTTCAATGTTTTTGTACATTTACGCAAATTGCAACTCCGAACATTTGGAGATTCAAAAAAATTACTGCAATGGTGTGTGGGTGTGTGTGTTGGGTAGCAATCATTTGTTGCATTTTTAGTTTTCTTGATTTTTTGTTGCACGTTGTTGTGTGAATGTCAAAAGTGCATCATCACGCCTGGAAAAATTTACATTTTTCGCATCATTACCCTTTTGCGTGTATCTTTTTCTGTGGTATTGGTGATGGTGTGTGTGTCACACATATGCGTATATCCGAACGTGTATTGGTGTAAATTCAATTTTTATTCGTTGCAAAATCACGACACCAAAGTGAAAATTGAATTCAGTTTTTCTCTTCATTTCCAGCGGCATGCACATCGAGCATAATTCGAAAGTGTATTTGTAGTGTGTGTGTGTGTGTGAATGTGTGTGCGGCGAGCGAACAGATGTCATCGGTGCATGCATAAGTGTTAAATATAAATGTGAGTAAATATTTGATATTCATCAAATATAAATTAATTTTTTATGCCCCAACGTTATTTGGTTATTATCTTAACTCGACTCTGCTGGCAACTGTGCGTGTGTGTGAGGGCGCGCGGTCGGTGTGATATTCAGATGTCATTATACATGTTTGTGATGAGATTAAAAATAATTGAGAATCATGTTTGAGGGATATGATTAAATTGTGTTTTTTGGATCCAATATTTTATTTGTTGCTGTTAGAGGCAAGTTAGTAGTGTTGAGAAAATTCTGTTAGGGTAGGAAAGTCTTCTTGAAAATATGTTTAAACTCTGGAAACTGCATACTTGAAAATTTCAATTATAGACTGTATGAGGGAATTTTAAAATAAAATCTAAATCTAAAAAATATAAAATGTGCTTCGAAATCGAAAATAAAATGTTTTTATTTTTTTTTTTTTTTATTTACCTTATATACGCCGCATAGGATGTACATAGCTCGTTCAATTCAAATTTTCCAAAGTGTTTTTTTGCGGTTCGAACACCAAACTCAGTTTCGCCATGATTTACTCACATCACATGTGAAAAAAAAAAAACAATATAAACTAAAATATACATCCTGTCAAATTGTTTATATTATCATAGTTTAGTATAAAATTACAAATTTATTTGCATGCTTTTTACCACAAATAGACAAATACACACACACACTCACACACGCAGCAACAGTTTATTAAAGTCCCTTTTTGACGCGTCGAGCTGGCTGGCTGGCTGTTATGTAAACATTTTGCAGGATAGCTAACACTTAATGGTTGCATCATAAAACTGAAAAAATACAACACCACTCATAATTTAACCGCCAACAAAAACAACTGAATTTTACACCAGCAGCAATGGTCAGACGTAATATATTGTAGCTGTGTAACTGTCTAAAAGGTATAATACATGACAACGTACTATGAATTAATTACACTGTGCAAAAACAAAAAATAATTACAGGTACCGTTATATGGGGTATACACGATATCGTGGACCAATATAGACAATTTTCTTCAAGGGGCCAAAGTACTCAGAAGGAACCCATTGTGTGGAATTTTAGACAATTCCATTAACAAATGTGGCTACAATCATCAAAATACCGAATATCCGGATGTACCGTTGTATGGTGGATATACAATATCCTAGACCAATATAACCCATCTTCGAACTTGATCTGCCTGCAGACAAAGGACTAATCAGTGCAAAATGTTAGCTTCCTATCTTAATTCGTTTTGACTCTCACGTAATTACAACAGACGGACGGACGAATAGGGCTAAATTGTCTTAGAATTTTACGCTGATCAAGAATATATATATATTTCTTACGTCTTAAATTATTATTTCGATGAGTTATGAGAACCTAGTATACCCTCCATAATTTATGGTGGAGGGCTTACAAATTTACCTTATAGAAAGAGAAAGAATCATTCGATTTTGTGCAAATTTTGCAAATCCCAAAATTTTGTCACTGCTAGGTCAGGTGTGAAAATTGACAATATTGGACCACTCTATCAAGAACCTCCCTCCTTATAACTCCTATAAAATGTGGAATAAGAGTCCGATTATCTTCAACTTCTACACATCCCAATATTTCTATCAACAAAAGATCTGGTTTGAAGATTCAATATATCGGTCCACTCAACCAAGTACCTAACCCGCAATGGGTCAACATTTTTAATAATCATGATGCTCATAAAACGCGAAATGAGCATCCGATCAAATTTCACACATCCCAACATTTTTACTAACATAAGATCTGGTGTGAAGATGGGATATATCGGTCCATTCCTTCTGGTGCCTCCCTCGAAAAGGTTCAAAATTTTGAATAACAAAACGCTCATGAAATGCGAAATAAGCATCGAATTCTTTCCAAATTTCACATATTCTAATATTTTTACCATCTCAAGATCAGATTTGAATATGAGATATATCGGTCTACCCCTTTTGGTATCTCCCTCATCCTATAATTTTTAATACTCATAAGTAGGGAAACAAGTGGCCGATTTTTACAACTTGGTATATCTTAATATTCCTCTCAGCCAGAGATCAGATGTGAACATAGAATTTATTGGCCCACTCCTTCTTGTAGCTCCCACGAAAAGGTTACAATTTTGATTAAAAATTATTCTCATAAAATTGGAAATAAATATAGGGTTCCCTTTCAATTTTGCACATCCCAATATTATAATTATTCATCCCAATACGAAATAATTCGGGCCACTATATCTCATATCCCACTCACATTTCAACATTTTCCAGCAATTACAGGGTGAGATAAAAAAAATTTGCAACCAATTTCAGACTGGTGTCATTTCTAAGCCACTCTTCCGACAGTTGTTAAAATAATTTCAGTGACAGCTCATTATATTGTTTACAAGTGTACAAAAGCATGTTGGTGAGAATTTTCCCCCAAAAAAGTTATTCGTGATGGAATTCATGCGTGATAGTGTGATTTCTTTATTTCTTTGTGTCTCGTACCATCGGTCGTTTCGTGATACTGGTTGGCTCGAGAAGTAAAGAAGCGACTTGATCGAACACCGCGTCGCAGTTGCCAAAAAATGGCTCGTGAGCTGAACATATCGCAATATTCCATTCGGCAAATATTGAAAAATGAGCTCGGGGTAAAGCCATTGAAATTCCAAAAAGTGCAAGAACTTACACCGCAACTGCAACGGAAATAAAATAAACTCAAAAGAGCTAAAGAGTTGCTTCGCTTGGCCGAAAATGGTGAACTGCCGAATATGGTTTTCTCCGATGAGAAAACATTCGTTGTCCAGCAGTTCGTAAACAAACAAAATGATCGTGTTTAATTGCCAAAGAGGTCAGCTGAAAATATGCACCTTCGGTTGGCCACCAGAACTCAAACGCCGGCCATGGTGATGGTGTGGGCCGCCATAACAGCCGATTGTCGCTCTCCGCTCGTATTAATCGACTGTGGCATCAGAAAAAATGTCTTGGGCACGCAAACATTTTTACCGGAGATCTTGGAATATCGCACTCAGCATGGTTACAACATGAGGTTCCCCGCTTCATTTCCAGCGTACAATGGCCACAAAAATCTCCGGATACCAATCCGTTGTACTATTGTGCCTGGAGTATTTTGGAAAGCAAGGTTGGCACTAAAAATACCAAAGTGTCGATCACCTCAAGCAAGCGTTTCGCCAGGAATGGGTTAAAATACCGCAGAACAGCATTCGGGCAGCATGTGACGGTTTCATTGGCCGTTTGAAGGCCATAATTCGTACCAAAGTTGACCAATTCGAACAAATCTAAACTTATTCTAAAATGTGATGCTATTTCCGACATTTTTGCTTTCATTCAATAAAATTTAAATTTAGTTTTTTTTTTATCACGCCCTGTGTAATATTCCACTTCATATAATACTGAAAATATACGGATGAGCATGTAAAAATTATTTCCAAATTTATTGGAATAATTAATGGAAATTTAAACCATTTGTAGGGAGGTACCAGAAGGAGTGAGCCGATGAATTCAATATTCACATCAGATCTCAGGTTACCACGTTTTAAAATAATGGCTGATTTGTTTCGCATATTATAAAAGATATAAAAATTGAAAATTGTGACCCTTTGTGGAGGAGACACCAGAAGAGGCGATATCTATCATCTTCACACCAGATCGTGTGTTAATAGAAATATTGGGATGTGTGAAATTTGAAGGGAATCGGATGCTTACTACGCATTTTTAAGCGTTTGGGTTATATAAAATTTTGATCCTGTTGTGTGGTAGGTACCAGAAGGAGTGGACCGATATGTTCCATATTCACGTTTCACATCATTACGCGTTTTATGAGCTTCATAGTTATTTAAAGTTCTGACACATTGTGGGGAGGTACCAGAAGGAATGTTCTGATATATTTCATCTTCACAACAGATTATGTGTTGGTAGAAATATTGTGCTGTGTGAAATTTGAAGAGAATCGGATATATATTTGCAAATTATAATAAATATAATTATTAAAAATTGTGACCCTTTGTGGGGGAGGTAGTAGAAAAAGTGGACTGACGTATTCCGTCTTCACACCAGATCTTGGATTAATAAAAATATTGTGATGTGCGAAAACTGAAGACAATCGGATGCTAACTTCGCATTTTATAAAAGTTATAATTATTCCAAAGTTATAATTATTCCGATATTTTTAATTTTCACCCTGACCCAGAACTGATACGAATATTGGGATTTGCAAAGTTTGCACAAAATGAGATGACCCTTTCTTGTTCTATGAGGAAATTAATTTCCTGTGAAAATTTCGATCTTTTGTGGGGGATATACCAGAATGAGTGGGCCTATATTGTTCATCTCCGAACTTGAAATCGGATTCTCCCTACGAGAGTTATCGTGCGCACCAGCCAGACAGACCGAAGGACGGACGTCGCTAGATCGACTCCAAATGTCCTGAAACGGATTTGGTCCAAAGAGACCTAGGGTCTAAAACCATTATTTTGATGAGACACATTTTGGCCGTATGAAATTACAAAAACTTTTTTACGATATGATGGCGATGAAAATACACTTTACAACACTTTTGACGTTATGCACCCCAAATTTTTTTTGTACAACTTTTTTTCCAATGTGCCATCCCTACGACCCGCATAAAACTAACATATTTTTGTGGTAATAATGTTCATGTAAAAATCATAATTTTTTTCGATCGCCGTCACACAGACACTACTGGCAACATTTGCGTTAATTAAATTTGCGCAAATTTTGCTGAACACGTAATTTTTTATTGCATATTTCCCTGATACATAATTTTTTCTGTAGTTGTTGCTGTTGCTATTGTTATTTTTTGTAATGTCAATAATAACCCCGGACTACAGTGAAAGGACAATTTAAAAACAAACAACTTGAAATGAAACAAAACAACGACAAAAAAGACAACACGATACAGAATATAATTCATTTTAACGAGAAAAAGTATTGTGTAAACAAAATAAATAGTTTGCATTTCGGCTAAGAGTTTTTTCTCCTAGCTTGTTTGGTCATGGAGACCGGGGTCATTAGTTTGAGGTTTTTCCAAATAAAGATAATTACGTTGACAACACAAAATCATATTTGCTCAACAACATTTAAAGTTTTGCATTTTGTTTGCTTTGGACTTTTATTCGGTTCTCTACTTTGTCCTCTGTCTCTCTATCTCCCTATCACCATTCAACCATGCTAATGGAATCAGTGTTGCCGTTTGAAATTTTTATTTCAGCCCAATTTTTTTCTAAAAACCGCCCAAATTCGACCATATCCGCCCAAACTGTAAAAAGTTGAATAATTTATATGTAGTTTGTATTCAAGTAAATTTTATTGAAAATTTTACACTATACATAAAAAGGTACACAAGTTTTATTACATTCAATGTATTAAATACATTAGAGAAAATAAAAATTTTATGTTATTTTACTTCAAGTTTTTTATATATATATATTATATATATTTAAAAAAAAAGTGTGAAAAATCAAAAAATGTGGTTTCAAAATTTTATTCCATAGACCTTTCCAAAAATTTGCAATTGCCTTAGCGGTTTAGATCAGTTAACATTGGTAACTATGTTGTTATGATATCGTAACAACAGAGGTATTTTCATAGGGTTGGCATATTTTCACTCTGTCTTGTTCTATATGTGTTGGGGGTATTATAACTTTGATTGGGCCAAAAATTATGTAACACCACGAAATATTGGTTTCCAACATAGGAAAGTATATATGGATCTTCCTATCTCGCCGAGCTGAGTCGATCTAGCTATGTATGTCCGTCCGTCCGTCCGTCCGTCTGTCCATGTTAATTTGTAATCACTCTACAGGTCGCAATTATGGCCCGATCTTCACGAAATTTAGAATATAGCTGAGGTTAAGGTCAGAATAGAACCCTATTTCTTTTGGAGATGATCGCATAATATTTAGGGGTTGAAATGGACCAAAACTGAAAAATTTCCTGATTTTGCAGTTGCTCTACAGGTCACAATTATAGACCAATCGAAGCAAAATTTAGCATGGGGCTAGAGCTGGGCAGAAGCCCTCCAATTTTGATGGTCATCGGGTAATATTTAGTGGTTTAGTAGACCATAGCATTTGCGATAAATAAAAGTCAATTTTCCATTAATCCGCGAATATTTTTACTGCCGGCGAAATCACAAATAGACGAACAGGTCAATTCTGACCGTTACGTAGATGCCGATAGTAAAAATATAGGATATATATAGAGAAATATATACAATGTATATATACAAAGGAAGGGGATGTCAGCTAGAATGCTTATATCTTCAGAATGGCTGGAGCGATTTTGACAAATTTTGTCAATTTAGAATGCCCTTGTGGCATTAAAGTATAAATACTAAAAAATCGCATAAAAAGATACCAATAATGATGTTCATATAGATTTTGTAGTATTTTGTGACATTTTTTTTATTATTTTTATATTTTTTATCGCATGCGATTTTTTCAAATTGACTTATAATATTGAAGTATTTGTTTTGTAATATTTTTTCACTTTACAACATAGATTAGGGTTATTATTTATATACAGATTGCAATTATCGTTAGATCCTCAAGAATTTTTTTACAAAGGTAGGGTTAGGCTCAGAAGGGCTTAGCCTATTGTTTTCAAAGATGTCCGCAATATATTTAGGGGTTGAAAAGGACCAGCAACTCAAAATGTTCCTGATTTTGTAGCCGTTATAAAGGTCCCAAATATAAACCTAAGCACACGAAATCTCGCATGAAGTTAGAGCTTAGGACAGCGGGTAGAATGGACCACTACTTGTAAAAAATACCAACATTACTTACAGGCGATACACAATAGGCGAACTTCTGGCTTTTTTATGCTGATTTCGTTGACGAATATAGCCAAATATCGTAGACAAGCTAATCATATAGATGAGTCTAAATTTAGGACACAGAGGCGCCTCTTGCTTTTGGAGATGATCGCAAAATATTTAGGGGTTTAAATGAACCAAAAACAGAAAAAATTCCTGATCACACAATTGAAGCCAATCGACACGCCTGAGAAGATAGGTAAGCACAGGGAAGAATTCTGGCATTTTGGATGACCATTGGAATATATTTAGCTGTAAAATGGACCACAAAAACTAACAGCACGACGGAGTGCATAAATATTGGGAAAATGTCCCTGGTCAAAATGCTAAGGGTAATATCTGGGCAGTGCTCCGTGACATAATTTCAAAAGCGAAATCTTCCAACATGGATTTGGACATGAGGAGGTTTCTAAAATATTGTAGTGTCGTAGGGTATCACATGGTCGGCCCCGCACGACTATAGCCTAATGTATTATATATATTATTAAAAAACTTAACAAAAATCTATAAAATAAATAACGATTCATCTCAATAAAAAAATATAAAATTCAGTTAGTAATAAAAAAAATTAAATTACGTAAAAATAAACAATGAAAAATAAATTTGTACCCAATATGGAAAAAAAACCGCCCAAAATCCGCCCAAACCACAAAATTTATCTTTTTTCCGCCCAAATTTGGACGGAAACGCCCAAAACGGCAACACTGAATGGAATGGCCCCTTCTGGAAGAGGATAAATAAAAATTAAAATGAAATGGACTTGCTCTAATAGGTTAAATGGAAATTGGCAAGTGCATTAAAGGCGAGTGAGGTACTCTTTAATTGTTGAAAATATAAGGAGAAATTAGGAGTAATTAGTTGTAATGTGGTATATTGAGGGGAATTTTGAAACCTTAAAAGTAATAAGGACAAAAAAGACCAGCGACTTAAATTTTAAGTATTAAAAAGTAAAAGAAACAAGTAAAATAGTATAAGTCGGTTTTGCCGACAGATGTATACCCCCCGCCTTGAGTTATGATTATTCAAACTGTTAACCTTTTATGGGGGATGTTCCGAAGCAGTTGGTCAATATTGACCAATTCGTATCTGTCCTAAGACTGATAAAAAATATAACGTGCTAGATTTTTACTATATCGACTATTTCCTATGAGATATGTGCAAATTTTTGGAAAATGTGGAAATATGCGTGCGGTAACATTTATAATGGACCGAAGTATTCCATTTACATAACTCATCTAATACAGATCAAAATATTGGTATGTGCAAAATTTGAAGGAAATCGAACATTTATATCCAATTTTATACGAAATCATAAAAGAGACATATTTAGATATAGCAAGGTATAGAATCGTCGATGTTTCGCAAGTTATGACAGATGAAAGTATTGAAAATTTGGACTCTTTGTGAATTAAGTACCAGAAGAGCTTCGCAGATATATATCATCTTCACAACATATTTTCCGCTGGCAGGAATATTTTATACGAAATCATAAAAGAGACATATTTAGATATAGCAAGGTAAATAATCGTCGATGTTTCGCAAGTTATGACAGATGAAAGTATTGAAAATTTGGACTCTTTGTGAATTAAGTACCAGAAGAGCTTCGCAGATATATATCATCTTCACAACATATTTTCCGCTGGCAGGAATATTTGGATGTGTGCAATTTGAAGAGAGTGGGTGCTTATTACGTTTTCCTTGAGAGTTTTGTTATCCAATCTCTAACATCTTTATAACGGATCTTGTGTTGATGGAAATATAGGGATGTGCCAAGTCTGAATGGAATCGGATGTTAATTTCGCGTTTTATGAGTTTCAGGGTTATTCAAAAAATTGACCCTTGGTGGGGGAGGTAACGGAAGGAGTGGGGCGATATACCCTATCTTCATAACAGATGTGTTAGTAAAAATAATAGATGTGTGAAATATGGAGAGAACCGGATGCCTATTTCTTATTTTATAATCGTTTTGGTTATTCAAAACTTTGACCCTTTGTGGGGGAGGTACCAGAAGAAATGGTCCGATCTTTACCACCTTTATAACAGATATTGTGTTGATGGAAATATTGAGAGGTGCCAAACTTGGAATAGATTTTGATTTTGATCTGTGATCCTGAACAGAAAAAAATATACATACATAGAAATACAACAAAGGCTTGACAGAATCTAAAAGAGTGTTCGGCAAGAGTAGAATCTGTACAATTTTGGACGAATTTTGCTCCCACACAAAAACCAGGAAAATATGCTCCCTCCTATTCGAGGACATCGAATAAGTAAGCCTACTCGATTTTTTCATTCTTTCTTTTCATTCATTTTTTTATTCAAACCTCCGAACGAGTTTTTCGGAGGTCTGATATCTATTCCAACGTGCTCATTCTGTGCCACCTATACCTTGTAAATTTTATAGGAACAACTCATTTTTCCCCTTAAGGCTAATTCAAACGGTATGTAGTTATCAAAATGTTTCGGATACTTGTAATGCATAGGGTGTGTGCTAGTATTTCTATTAATGCTGAAAGTAAAACATAAGACTTCCAAGAAAAGTTTAAAAATTCCAATATTGTCCAGATTATCCAAGCTGGCTTTTTTAAATGGGTGGTTTTCTTTTACGTTTCCGCCGACTTCTGGACATACAGACTTAAAATGAAGTTAGTTTTTTTTATGTTGACCCCCAAAATGGTTGCCTAAGACTCAATTTTACGATGTTAATTCACCCTTTATAGGTTCCGAAGATTATTTTTAAAAGAAAGGTGTGCTGAGAGTATTCTACATTCGGGTTATCTCTGTTGACTGACACAATCTTCCAAATTTCAGAGATAATGCTTCTGCTTTTAGCCTTTTAAAGGATCAATTTGACAGTGTAGTTGACACTCAACAGCAAGTTAAGAATGTTTTGAAAATTCACGTTGTCTACTCCTGCTTCTTTATCCAGAAATGTTTGTTAAATGCATTTGTATCCACTCAATATTGATGCCCAATCAAACTTCTTAATAACGCCTGTTGACATCAATCATTTTAAGGGCAACAAATAGTTTCGCTGTTGCACTTATGTTTACCTCTCAACTAAAAGCCGAGGTTTTCCAATTTGTCCTCAACCATCTAAAAAATGACATAAGACACCCCATAAAAGTGGCTGCAATCAAACTGTTTTTGGCACAACTGTCACTGAGTGTATTCGCAACTCGACTTTCAAACATAACATTGTTCGTCAACCATTTTTTGGATATAGCGACAAGACCACCAGTTTCCCCAGAATAAAAGACTGGTTGCGTTGCGTTTAAAACCAGCGCCAATCTTGATGATAAAAATTATGTCCTGGCGTGGCAAAAAAATCGCAATATTTCTGTTTTCTCTCTATGTATTTGTTTCTTTTTTTCGTCTATGTCACTCAGTTTTGTTTGGCTTTATCCCGAAATGTATGGCTGTGCGTAAGCGTAAGTGCAAGTTCAGACATTTATAAGAACTGGGGGATAACACCAAACATAAACGAGAGTGGAAAACGTAACTTAACAGTGGGAGCGAGCGGTGGCAACAACAACGGCAATAGCAATGGCAACTGTAGTTAGAAAATACAACAAATTGTTGCCAAATCACTCAATTACGTTTTGGCATTAAAACCACACACACTCGCACTTTGCTGGCAGGAATCGTTTGAAGTGTGTGGTGGAAAATGGCATGGCACACACAGTTGCATCAGCTATGGATAGACCATTCTATTTATAGAACAGTGGGTGAGGTGCAGAAATCCTCTTGTTCTGCATTACACTGTGGGAAAAATTATTTTTTGTTTGCTAAGGCCAAAACGAGCCTCATCGAAATAACGGTTTTATATACTACGCCTCTTTGAACCAAATGCGTTTCAGGACATTGGGAGACGATCTAGCGATGTCCGTACTCTCGAATGGAGTATCCGATTTGGTCCAAACTTGGTACATCGTAATATTATTATCAAATTTAGATCAAGTTCGGAGATGGACAATATTGGTCCATTCCTTCTGGTAACACCCCCACAAAATATCAACATTTTCAAAACAAAATATTTTTCTGCACAGAAAGAGAAAAGATAATCCAAATTTGCTCCAACCTTGTAAATCCTAATATTTGCATCAGCGCTAGGCCAGGTGAGAGAATGCACAATATCGGTCCACTCCATTGAGTACCTCCCCCATAAAGGGTAAACATTTTGAATAATTATAACTCTTATAAAATGTGATGTATGATTTCGATTGCCTTCAGATCACACACATCACAATATTTTTTATCAACCCAAGGTCTGGTGTGAAGATGAGATATATAGTTTCACTCCTTCTGGTACCTCCTCTATAAAAGTTCAAAATTTTGAATATCCATGAAGCTCATAAAACGCGAAATTAACATCCGATTCCATTCAGACATGGCACATCTCAATATTTCTATCAATACAAGATGTGTTATAAAGATGGTAGAGACCGGACCATTCCTTCTGATACCTTCCCCACAAAGGGTCAAAGTTTTGAAAATCCAAATCAGTTATAAAATCCGCAATATGCATTCAGTTCGCTTTATATTTCACAAATCACATTATTTCTACCAACACTAGATCTGATGCGTAGATGGAATGTATCGGAACACTCCTTCTGGTACCTCCCCCACAAAGGGACAAATTTTTGAATATCCATGATGTTCTAAAAAAAACAAATTAACACCTGATTCCAAAACGGTTTCAAAATCCGAAATAAGCATCCAGTTCTCTTTATATTTCACACATCACATTATTTCTACCAACACTAGATCTGATGCGAAAATGGAATATATCGATCGACTCCCTCCACAAAGGGTAAAAATTTTGAATATTCATGAAGCTCATAAAACACGAAATTAACATCCGATTCCATTCAGACTTGGCACAACCCAAGATTTCTACTAACACAATATCTGCTGTAAAGATGGTAGAGATCGAACCATTACTTCTGGTATATCCCTCACAAAGGATTACAATTTTGAATAACCAAAACGATCATAAAATTCGAAATAAGCATCCGGTTCTCAAATTACACACATCACAATCATTTTATTAACCCAAGGTGTGGTGTGAATATGGAATATGTCGGTCCACTCCTTCTTTTACCTCCCCCACAACGGGCCAAAATTTTGAATAACCATGAAGCTCATAAAACGAGAAATTAACATCCGATTCCATTCTAGACTTGATACATCTTAATATTTCCATCAACACGAGATCTATTATAAGTAATGTAGTGATCGGTCCATTCCTTCTGGTACCTCCCCCACATACGGTTCAAGATTTTGAAAAACAAAACGCTCATAGAAAGCGAAATAAGCATCCAAATCCATCCATAAATCTCCTCAAATCTCCCACGCACAGACATTTTTGCTAACACAATATCTGCTGTTGCGATTGTATACATCTGCCAACCCCTTCTTTTACATCACCCACAAAGGGTCAGAATTTCCAATACTTATATCTGTCATAACTTACGAAACAAGTCGGCGGTTCTTTACAACTTGCTATATCTTTTTATTTCTATTAACCAGAAATCTGATATGAATATGTAATTAATCAGAATTTATGATTTCGTATAAAATTGGATATGAATGTTCGATTTCCTTTAAATTTTGCACATACTAATATTTTTAGCTGTGCTAGATGAATTATGAAAACGGAATACTTCGGCCCAAAAATTTGAACATATCTCATATAAAGTATAGGAAGTAGTCGATATAGTCCAAATCTGTCACGTTGTAATAAATCAGTCGGCAAAACCGACCGATATTATTTGACTTGTTTTTTTTTTTAATTTTTTATCGCAAGTTCCTAAAAAGAGATTTAACAAATTCAGCTCAAATACTGAATCTCGGCACTTGAAAATATACTATACAATGTTTCTTACCTTTTCACTGTCCCGAAGAAATCCCGTCATCCTGCTACTTCACCGGTTAGTTTTATTTGTGACCTGCACTTTCGCACATGCATCATCAAGTGGATGCGTTGCTTTTCTCGGCAATTGCTTCTTACGCTCACATTCACATTCGCCAACACTGTCCTGCCTTTTCCCAGCCACTTGTGATTTATGTGGAAATTGGGAAAAATAAAAAATGGAGAAAGACTAACAAAACAAACAAACAAGTCAAGTCATGGCCAGTGGTAGTGGCAACACAAATCCGACAAAATTCATTTGAAACTTTGAAGAAGAAAGCAGTAGCTAACTCTAAACGTGATAGTGACACATGCAACTAAGGAATATACACATGCGTATGCGTGTGTGTGTGCAGTGGTAAAAAGGACAATAAAAGTTTTTGCTGGATATTATGGTTTGCTAGCTTCGGCGAATAAAGAAAATGAATGTGAACAAATTATGTGTATTAATTGCCAGTGTCATGTGTGTGGCTGCGTGAGTTATCAACTTTAATCTACTACAATATTTATCATACATGGGTTCTCTCCTCCCACCATACTCTCTCTCTCCCTCTCACACACTCATTCTTGGATTATAAAAACCCTAGTAATTACTGTTGCAATTCCATGACAACATTTGATATGAGCAATACAAATTTCGTATTCATAAAGTAGAAATTCCGCACATCGCCTGAACTATTTGGTAAAGGATCTGTATACAGCGAAGTGACACCCACCCACTCGATAATAAATACATCATGACAGCGATGCCATCACTAGACATTGCTTGTCTAGTACTCGGCCTAATATTGTTTTGGAATTGTTAACTTAAAACTTCATAAATATTAATGACACCAGCCGCCAACTTCTCTACAACCGCTGTTCATGGCTGGCACATCAACGCCATCCTTCCAGCGTGGCCATTATAACTGGCCCTTATGCAATGACACCGCACATACTGCATAATGACAAATGTTAGAGTCACGGTGTAGTTGGGTAAGTTACACAGTTTCCAGTGGGAAAGATTTTTTTGGAATCATTGCGATCGGAATTTTTTCAATATCGAATTTGACTCCTGATTGATTTCGCAAACAATTCAATTAATTGTATCTTGTTTCAGGTATTTTTCTACGTTTTTATTTATTATTGTTATTTATTTATTTAGCATCAGTATCCCATCGAAAAGACAAACTTAAAAGAACGGCTTGCAATGCGACACCTTCAAACTGGTTATTGTTGTGACTCAACAACATTGCCGAAAAAACAACATATACCTACCAACACGTATCATAACAACATATCCTCCTGGGTAAACACCGAAATAGTCCTCCCACAACCTTATCACAGTCGACATTAATTATCATTAACCTTGGTGTAATGTGAATTTTCTACATACGCATACTCCAAACACACCCACACACACAAAAACTTCATATACACTTTCCCACAACAACAACGTCAACTATTCCAAAGATAAAGTGCTTCACATTGCGCCTTGATGTGTCATCGAGAAGTGGTAGTGGAACTTTTAATGAAACTCTGCTTTTTTGGCAGGGGGCTATTGCCATTGTGGGACACTGAAAGCAGCCGTGCATCATTGCATGACGTTGATGATGTCTCCTAATTACATCTGACAACAAAATGTCGACAATATGTGACCAGAAATTATTGCTCCAAGAATCTTGATCAAATAAAGCAGCACATCGCATAATTGCTCTGTGAGAGGGAGTAGTAGTTGGTGTTGATGGTGTGGGAGTAGTGTTTGCAGGAGATAATGATGATGGGACAAAGTTTTGATGACTTTCATGTAATGTGAGATACTTATGTCGAGCTCTAAAATTAAAATTTTAAATTGACTTGAGGCCAAAGTTAAATGAGAATTGTTTTTAAAAAAAGTTAAATTATTTATAGAAATAAATTGCATGGATGTTTTTATAATCATGCAACAATAAGGAAGTAAGGCTGGAAATACATAAAGAGCATATTTGGCCGGCTTAAGTCATCGGCTGGCTTCTTCGTAGATGAACAAAGGAGTTTTAGGTTGACCTAGTTCGATTTTGGGCCTAGGCTCCTTTGTTCATTTCCGAAGAAGCCAGCCGATGACTTAAGCCAGCCAGATAAGCGCTTTATGTATTTCCTGCTTAAAACAGCTTCGTAAATCTACTTTAAACTTACTTTCCAATCGTCAATCTCATGCCGCATTTTAAGTTTAACATAATACCAAATGGTTCCATTTTAAAACTTTTTGCAACCTTTAAATTTGAATTTCCAAAAACCCTTTACCTGGAAATACATAAAGAGCATATTTGGCTGGCTTAAGTCATCGGCTGGCTTCTTCGTAGATGAACAAACATGGTAGAAGAATATAGGTAGACGCATACAAACAGCTGCTGGGACAATGAACTGTCAAACCAAATTTAGAATTGAAAATGTTGAATGAAAAGTTATCTAAATTTATAAAAATTGTTGGAAAACGAGTATTATAATATCCTCCGAATGACGTCGTATAAAAAAACATATAAAAATATACTTATATTAGAAAAAAAATTTCAAATTTTGTGACATATCAATGCTCCCAAGCGTTGATGCATCTACCTGTATTTTTCTACCATGTGAACAAAGGAGGTTTAGGTTGACTTAGTTCGATTTTGGCCCTAGGCTCCTTTGTTCATTTCCGAAGAAGACAGCCGATGACTTAATCTAGCCAAATATGCGCTTTATGTATTTCCAGCCTTTGGAACATCTATACTGCACTCCACTCCAATTTCAGAATTCTAGCTTATTCCGTTAATCTAATAAAAAATATTTAATTTTTAGTACATTTAAGTGCTTTTCGTAGCCTTTTAATACGAATTTTCGAAAACCCATCCTTATCACTTGCCTTCGCGTCATGGCTAATAGATATAGAATTTTACGCGGGTCATGAACTTATATTCTTTTTGGGGTCAACGAAGAATATTCAGATATGTTGCAAACGGAACACCTTCTACGGTGGAATATATTGCTCTGTTCCAGAACCTGCAAGAATCTAATAGTTCTTGATATTTTTTTCGATATCATAAAATGAAATTTGTTTGTTTTACATTCCTGCAGTTCTGGAACACTACATACATAAATTACAACTTCACAAATCTAAAATATCAAATTGCCAACTTAATTTTCTGTTCATTCATTTTAGGTAATTTCTTGAAAATCAATTGGAATTTGGAAAAATAAATTGTAATTTGTTTGCCAAAAAGAATATGTGTCCTGAAGTTAAGGAAAGTGTACATCATCTGACGGGAAAGCAATGTCGGGAGCTATTATACATGAGAATGAAAAAGGTAAAACTAATTATTGAAATTTATAAAAAAAACTCAATTAAAAACACTAATTGTTCGCATTTTTAGCCAAAACGCATTGTGCCGGCTTTTACCTATCAAGCTCTGCAAAGCAATACGATCGTGGAACCTCCAAGAAAGTAAATTATGGCACTTTTTTCATACCTAATTTATTTGATATTAATAATCATTATTTTATTCCAGAATTGACCTGTTCAAAAAGCGACCTGTGAAGGAAACATTCTTTAGAGTCTATTTGAGACGTGGTGACATACCGGTGGCCCGGTCTGGCAAAGTATTGCGCAAGAAAAATGCCACTGAATTTCCCTTGAAATGGTTTTGTGCTCCACAAGATTTGGATTATTGTTACTATTTGCCAATATTTGTGGATGGGTAGGATAGCAATTGATAAAAGCCCATATTATAATTAATAGGATACTTCTTTGATAGATTATCCGATAGTGACATTGAAATTCGCCAGTTGGCCCAATATGGCGCAATGGACATGATTGTGAAAGCTCCGCACAAGGTTTTACCGGTATTACCGAAAATGATTTTACCCTTTAAAAGAGCCTTCAACACCAGGGACAAGAGAATTATTATTGCCGCTCTTAAGGTCCTACAGATGATGGTCTTGGTGGGTAAGTTGTAAACTCCTTTCTATCATAATTCCATCTTTATAACATATTTTCCTTGCAGCCCCTTGCGTTGGCCAGGCCTTGGTGCCCTACTATCGTCAACTTTTGGCCGTTTGTAATTTATATAAAAATTTGAATGTAAATTTAGGCAACTTTATTGATCCGGATCGTGAGCGACGCATTGCGGATGTTATTGAGGATACACTGAATGCCTTGGAGAAATGTGGTGGCCCGAATGCCTTCATAAACATCAAGTACATGATACCAACCTATGAGAGCTGTGTTTATCCACTTTGTGATTTAGGAGTAGAAAATTCTCCAGCAGAATCTAGCCACCAAAAGAAATATTGATTTGTTAAATATTTATTTGATTTTTTCTTAAACAAATGTATGTTTTATGATATATAAAATTGCATTTTTCGTACTGCTTTTGACGTTTAACTATCTTTTTTGTTGTTGTCATTTAGTCGACTTTGGAAGCCAACAGAAATGCTCTCATGTCTGAAAGAGTAGGAAACAGAAACAAAATAAAGTATTGTCAACAAACTTTTACGTGTGAAGAGAGAGTGCAACAAATGTCTATATATTTAAGATTTAATTGAATTTTTTGTGTTTTAGCCTAGTAATATTTACACCATGACATGGCCATATAATTATATAATGTAGAATATACTATATTTGTTTACTAATATTTGCACATGTGTTCTTAAATAACGAAAGAATGCTTTATTGTTGAAAACGATTTTCATTTGAACATGGTATTATTTTGCACGTCATTTCAAAAGGTCGCACCTCAGAACGACTCGTTTGCATTTTCTACTTCACTCTCAGTAAAATACAACACTGTACAGAAGAAACGAGAAATAACGGAATAATTTTTGTTTTGCTAGTCAACATTTGTTTATGTGTCAATTTGTAAAATATTAAATAAATTATTTAAAATATTAAGAAAAACCAACAGATAGATAAAATAAGTACCTAAATAAATAGTTATCAACTCTCAATAGGTGTTCTGTGTTAAGTGTTTGTCACGGTTAAATTAAACGAGAGGGAGCTACTGTGATTGGAATTCATTCTCATCTGGGTAAGATTTTTTTGGGCGAAAAATCGTTTTGTAGAAAAATTGCGCCAAAAGTTAAATTCTTGGCCTTCACTTGTCTTTAGCTTTGCCGCTCTAATATCTTATTTCATATTGTGCTATTTCAGACCGTTGCGAACTTTTTTCGAGGCAGAAATTTGTCTTCCTTGGCATTCTCGAGAAACATAACCTAAAATATATTAATCTCGATTGTGAAAAAAATGAAAACATTTCGAACAAAAATGATATGCCATTTACAGATTATATATCACTCAAATCCAGAGACCGATTGAACTTAGTCTAAAGCAGAGGTCACGACTATTGGGAATATTTTCCATTATCCCATTCCAAAACGTCGTTTTTTTGTATTTCGTGTGAATTGTTTTAGTCCATTATCGCTTGTCCCAGTTAACTCATTACTTCGTAACTTTTTCCTGTGAAAGTAAATTACCGAAATTTCTGTGCTCCGTGATTTGTTTGCCCGTTTTAAACGTCGTTCTTTGTATCGTCGCGAGTGTTGTGAAAAAATTTGAATTTTAACTAATATAAACTATGGAAACTGCTTCCTTGGCAAGTAATACCCCAACCACCCATCTAGGCAAAGATGTTGCCTGGAAATCTAATAAACGTTTTTCCGAACGTGAGTGTTCTGATTTGGATGATGATGACACAAGCTCATCATCGTCCAGTGATTTAGTCATGGATCAGGGCCAATCGAAACGTTTTAAGGCAATGATGACCTCATCGACCAGTTCGTCGGATTCGTGTTTTGAGTCGCCAGTGAATTTAAATGCAATGCTACGACAAAAACGTCTCTTTCAACATGAGCCACGTTTTCAGGAGATCCAAGCTCATATGGTTCTCTCTCCAATATCTGAGTTATCAATGAATTTGACTGATACTTCTTTGAATGCTGAAGTCGATCATGGCTTCGAAGATTGTACGACACCTTTGAAACGTTTACGAAATGGTCTGCTTGGTGCTGGTGGCGGCGGTGCTCTAAAGAACTTAAAGGAGCCGGATGAAGGTAAGTACGGTTTTTTTAATTTTTTAATATATATAAAATTATATTTTGATATTGGAATTGATTGGAATATTTTTTTTGTTATATTCGGTTTACCATAAAGTACTGAAGAATGTATGTCCCTAATATCATGGAATATTCTATCATAAACTACCAAGATCTTGTCTTGTTTTGCTATATGTCTTAAGATTCAGCTACATAAAGAGCTTTTCTAAGGCTGGCTTCTTCGTAAAAGAAGAAGTGCTTCAACTGTACGGTCTTTGGCAAGGGAATCTTCAAAATGTTTTCAAAAATCAACGATTCTTGTCCAGAATAGTTGAGTCGTCGAGTTCTTGATGAATATTTAAAAAATTCAATAAACAAAGTGAAATGGTGCGAAAGATGAATGAAATGCCTGGATTTTATTTCAAAAATATGATCTAAACTCTTCAGTCTTTCAATTCCATGGTGAAACTTATTAATATCTTTAATGCGCTTCCCGCAATGTACGTTTGTTCCAATTATAGATTTTGAAAATATTTTGTTTTTATACCCTCCACCATGCATAGTATGGAGGGTTTATTAAGTTTGTCATTCCGTTTGTAACTCATCGAAATACTAATTTTAGACCCAGCAAAGTATATATATTCCTGATCGGAAGTTTTCCCTCCTCCAAAACACAGTAAATTTGATGTTAATTCTAACAAAGATAACATCTATTTTCCAATCGACATTAGAATATCAAAAATGTAGTAGCAATGTGAAATCCAAAGGTTGGCTTACTGTTAGGTAATGAGAAAATGAGATGATAAGATTAAAAACAAATGTGGTTAAATAAATTCGAAACCAAATTATTGAAAGATAATGATGATTTTTTTCTGCTTTTTTCCTATGTTCGAAAATTTTCCATAATATTATAATCATTATAGAGAAATATAACATGTTATTGTGAAATATATACACTGTAGGTGACTTTATCAAGGGATCCATACAATTGTATGGATATGTTTCCAGAAAAATGTGTTCTACATTGGAATTGTTAACCAAGTCGGTTGCTACATTATGTTCATAACGGAAACGTAGGAGAAGTTTTATATAGAAAAGCAATGGATATAAAAAAAAAAAATAATAAGAATTATTTAAAAAATAGGTAATTAATAAAGATGCTTTGGAAAGCCTTACCATCATTTGTAAATGATCGGTATTACGTCCGAAAAACCTACTTTATTTCCCCATCCATTGATTTGTCGATGTCTCTTTCTAAAAAAAAACTTTTACATAAACTCCGAGCTACTGCTGAAATCCTTTCTTCCTATTAACGGATAGATGGCCGTATTGTTTGTCTCAAAATTGCTGGCCAGAACTCCTGTCAACAGCTTTCGACCAGCCTAACTAATTGACGGTTTGACAGTCTCTGAGATCAGGGACTGTGAGCTACTCCTAGTTTGTTAACCAACCATCTCATTCCGTATAATGTTTGTGTCCAGGAACCTATTAAAGTGAATTTAAGTCACGTCGCATGTTGTGGTATTTAAATTGAGTACCTTGAGGTTCTCCTGAATATTGCAATTTATAAAGACGTGCCCATTAAAGCTACCTTTAACGTCTTTAACCAACCCATGATTTTTTTCCAGAATTTTTTTAAAGCTATACAGCCTTGGCTTGGGTGTTATCGTGGGAGTCATCCAAGCCTTTATATGGTTGATAGAACTCCCCCACGCGTGTCAGGATGACCTTATAAGAGAGGTTCAACGATATTAGAGATTAATCCTCTGGATTAACAAGCCTATTTGGCAAGTCTTCAACAGCCTTCGCATTCGGTCACCTATGTTGTCAATCATTACAAAGAAGAATGTCGGCTGACTAGATAAACCAAGATAGGTTTGGTTTAGGATGGTGCAGTCGTCTCAACTCGAATTGTTCGCGAATTGGTAAGAATGGCTGCCCAGTATGCAACTAAGGTGCCCATGCAACAACACCAAGTCTTTTAGCTGTCCCGTCAAAGATACGTAATTTACACCTGGATATCTTTGTCTTAAGTAGCTGAATTTTTGATTTGGATATTGAAGCAGAATTCACTTAGCAGCAATCAGTTTTTCAAAATTGCCCCAGTTTGTCCTTTGTGGGTGTCTGTCCATATGGTTTTAGTTTGCCTCCATAGTTACTGAAGACATGATCAAGATGGGAAATAGACTGCGTCCCACCCGTACCACATGACTCCTTTACCCAATCATGACTTATTTTACCCAAAACGATGTGGTCCAGAATCACGTTCGCAATTTTGTTGCAAAAAATCATTGCTTAGTTGGTTGGGATGTTCGTACGCGTATATCAGCAACACCTTACTTCTACACCGAATTATTTTAGTCATTTTATCCAATGACAATTCTCAAAAACAATAAAATCCGTTAAAACTTCTGTTAAAATCTTAAAAATACCGAATGTAGCTATAATATTAGGGTCTATACGACGACATGAACCTGCGTAGGTAACATTTGTCATGAGCCATTAAAATGTTCAAATGCGAAACTTAAAAAAAATCGGTATAATGTCGATAATAGGCTATAGTATCCATTACGAACTTCAAATTTGAAACAATTCTGGTGAAAAATATCCCTAAAATCATTAAAATTACGAATATCGGGAGGTACCGTTATATGGGGATTTTCGAAGAGGTGGACCTACACAGACAATTTTCTGTCTTAGGCTGTAGAATCCATTATGAACTTTAAATACCAAATTTGAAACTATTCCGGTGAAAAATGTCGCTAAAATCATCAAAATACCGAATATCAGGAGGTACAGTTATATGGGGGCTATACCAAAACGTGGACCTACATGGCCCATTTTCAATACCAAAAGTCCTGCAGACATAAATAACATACATTTTATCAATCTACTTCAATTCGTTCGGAAAATAGAGTGATTTCCACAGACGGATAGACGGACGGACATCGCTAAATGGACATAGAATTTTATGATGATTAAAATATATATACTTTGTGAGGTCTAAAATGTGTTTTTCGGGATGTTACAAACGGAATGACAAACTTAATATAACCTCCTTACTATGGTGGGGGGTATAAAAATACATAAAACTTATTTAATTTTAAATATGTATTCCAAAAATATAAACAATTAACAAATGCATCGTAATTTAAATGACAAAATATAAATATCCCAAAGAACAATGTGAACATGACGGTCTTTTCATCTTTTGGCTGCTGCCAGTCGCCTTCGTATCGCACAGCCATCAATATGTTAGTTTTCGGTAGAAAACCATTTTATTGTTACATGTTTATTGTAATTCTGATGATCACAAGTTATTCAATTGATTAAGTTTATGGTGCAAAACAACAACAATGCTTGAGATATGACGACCGAGTAAGTTTTATATTTCTATAAAATGTTGTTACTATATTACTAATATTTAAATTGTATATTTATTACTACAGTGTAAACAACATTCGGATTGCTGTTCGGAGCTATGTGGCACTGAACTCAGATGTGAAAACAAATTATTAAGGGAATTAATTGCGAAAATGTTTCCTTCTACCGAAAGCAGCCGCATTTATGTCAATTCAAGAAAAGATACAATCTATTTTCCAATAAATGAGGATGAGAATGAAACAAGTCTAAAAATATAAAACTTCCAACAAAATCCGAACATTTGCGAAATTGTTGCCAGAAAATAATGATTTGTTTCTCCCAATTTCCTTGCGGTCGAAATGGCATAGCAAACTTTTGTGATAGAGTAAAATATATTTTATTAGCTGTTTGTGGGCATTATATCGATTATAGGTGGGCAGCCGGTTGAAAGAGTGCCATAACTATTGACTTTGCACATGCGATTGGATCATTGATTACCTGTTCCTATCCTAGAGATTTTTTTATTCTTTAATTTTTAAATTTTGAACAGCTCATTTCTTCGACCAAAAAGTGCCACTACTGAAATTGTTTATAATCGTTTCAGTTCTGGATATTTCTGACATATATAAATTAATTCGATTTTATTTTAGATTTTTGCAAACGCTAGAATTAAGTCTGTAACATTTGGTTCAGATTTTGCCATACCTTCTATATGTATTTATGTTTAAGGCTGGAAATACATAAAGCGCATATTTGGCTGGCTTAAGTCATCGGCTGGCTTCTTCGTAAATGAACAAAGGAGTTTTAGGTTGATCCAGTTCGATTTTGGCACTAGGCTCCTTTGTTCATTTCCGAAGAAGCCAGCCGATGACTTAAGGCAACCAAATAAGCGCTTTATGTATTCCCAGCTTAAGACTTCCCAATGCCTTGATATGTCACCTACTTCTGGGAAATATTTTCAAAATCAATTTGATGCTAATAATGCGTCCCTTCTCAAAAATAAATTTGGGATAACGCTCACAAATTCAAAGTAGTGTGTAAATTTTTCCAATGATACGTACAGCTATTACAGGAATTATATATTATTATACCCTCCACCTTAAAAAGAAGGCTAAATTAACTTTGTCATTTCGTTTGTAACATCCCTAAATATTCGTCGTAGACACCACAAAGTATATATATTCATAATCAGAATGAAATTCTAAGTCGATTTAAGTCCATCTGTATGTCTGTCGGTCTGTTAAAATCACGATACAGCCCACATTATTTAACGTAGAGCTTCAAAACTTGGTAGAAAAATTTGTATTGTGTTTAGGATGGTTGGCATTGAAAATGAGATATATCGGTCTACGTTTTGATATAGCCGCCATATAATCTACCTCCCGATATACGGTATATGGATGATTTTCGCCACATTTTTTTTACCGATTTTTCCAAAAATTGGTATCTGTAGGTCATAATAGGTTCTAGCTCCACTGTATGCATAGTTCCACGTTTTTGTACAGCTCCTATATAACGGTACCTCTCGATATTCGGTATTCTGAAGATTTTTGCCACATTTTTTCACGGATCTGTCCAAAAATTGGTATTTGTAGTTCATAATGGATTCTAGCCCCGGTGGCGGCACAATGTATATATAGGTCCACGTTTTGGTATAGCCGCCATACAACGATAACTCCCGATATTCGGTATTTTGATGATTTTCCCCACATTTTTTTCCCGGATTTGTCTAAAAATTGGTATTTGTAAGTCCGGTGGCGAAACATTTAATGTATAGATCTATGTTGTCGTATTGCCCCCATATAACGGTACCTATATACCTCGATATTCAATATTTTGATGATTTTTGCCATATTTTTCTACGGATTTGTCCTAAAATTTGTAGTTTCCAATGGTTTCTAGCTCCGGTGGCGTAACATTGTATACATAGGTCCACGTTTTTGTATAGCCCCCACACAATCGTACCACCGGTTATTCAGTATTTTTACGATTTTTGCCACATTTTTCCACGGATTTGTCAAAAAATTGGTATTTGTAGTTCATAATGGGTTCTAGCTTCGGTGGCAACATTAAATATTTAGGTCCACGTTTTCCTATAGCGCACATATAACGATACCACAGAATTTCGGTATTTTGATAATCCTAGTCACATTTACCTACGAAATTATTTCAATGTTGCTATTAAGAAGATTTGGTAGATTACAATCCTTGAAGTTTAAAATTGTCTATGGACGTTCCCGTTTTGGTATGACTCCCATATAACGGCCTCATCCACTTTACGGTTTTTTAAAAGTTCTACAGCATTACTGGTATTTGTAGTTTAAAGTGGAATACTTTAAATTTAGATGCTTTTATATAAAAATGTTTTCTTTACCCGCAAGTGGAGGGTTCGGCTGTGCCGAACTTAATGTTTTTACTTGTTTAAATTCTTCTGCAGGAACGCTGGCAAAAGCTTTCATCCAGAGCTACGTGAAATCATATAACAATATTGTTTTAGAGAAAACAATAAATTCATTTTGCAAAAATGCCTCGTGTGTTAGAACATCTTGCCATTCCTAACTCATATCATTATCTTCATTGTTAATAGCTTCAAATTGATTAAATTAAAGAGAACAACCACTCAGAAGTCGTTCTATCCGTTTGAATCGAGCGATCATCGAAGAAACAATGCCATCGACGGAACTCCGAAGAAATCCCAAAAGAATGGCAAAGTTCAAAACCTCACGCTACAGATAGAACGATGTACCTCCTCATCGCAGGTTGATGGTTTTCCATTTTGCAATGAAAGTAATTGAAGACTGACTACAGAAATGATCCTGTGAAGTATAGTCTTAATTTTTCAACGCCAAAGGTGAATGTTATTAGTATCGGACAATATGAAGTGAATGAGAATTAAAAATATAACGCAAATCAAAAGAAACCATTGAAATACACAAAATGAATACAAATGAGCGATGTTGTTGGCAAACTGGGTCTATGTTTGGCGAGCTGTTGAATGTGTTGTTGTAATGTGTTTTATTTTTCAGATAACCAGACGCCAGAACAGCATAACAACCCTCAGAATAAGTGCTTGTAGAGTTGTTGCTATTTACTCATACCCGCTTGTTCCAAAAATATCGAATGTGTGTTATTATTAGACACAGTGGCACAAAAATAAAAAACCGAAAAGAAAAATATTGAAAAATAGTAGAGGCTAGTATGGAGCCTACAAAATCAGCGTATTAGGAATGGAAATCAGAAATTAGGGCAGAACTGGAAAAGCACCATTGGTACCACAACTGAATGGGGATTGAAATATATTTCATTGAAATGTGACTACAGCCTAAATACTGAAGTGGAATACTAAATATATTTTAAGCAAAGAGAACCCAACCAAGTTGATTAAAAATTGTTCTAAAGTTCTTGGCAAATTACAAATAATTTGTCTGGTTGCTTAAATCCGCTTCAATTCAAATCGAAATAAACGCTATTTGGGGGGCTATGCAAAACAGTGAACCCAATATGAATATTTTTGAAGAGATTCTATCCTAAATTTTATAATTATTGCTTACTCGTTTACGTTGAAATATCCAAAATACCGAAAATCAAGAAGTACCAATATATGGGCCTACACTTAAAGAGGACCGGTATGATGTACTATTTGCAATATCAATTATAGAGTACATATTTCGGCTCTGAAGGGCTTAATAGTCAAATCGCATAAAATTTTTATATTGGAGTTATATATTTAATTTTTATTTTTTTTTTAATTTTATTGAATGTCAATGAAATCGTCACACGCTGCCAGAATGTTGCTCTGCGGTATTTTGGCCCATTCCCGGCGAAGCGTTTGCTTGGGGTGATCGACACTTTGGTATTTTTTAGTACCAACCTTGCTTTCCAAAATACTCCGGACACAATAGTCCAAGGGATTGGTATCCGGAGATTTTGGTGGCCAGTGTGCGCTGGAAATGAAGCGAGGAACCTTATTTTGTAGCCATTCTTGGGTGGTCTGCGGGCAAAGTGTTTGCGTGCCCAGAATATTTTCGCGATAATATTTGAGATGTTTTCTCATCGGAGAAAACCAAATTCGGCGGTTCATCACTTTCGGCCAAGCGAAGCAACTCTTTAGCTCTTTTGAGTCTAGTTTCTTTATGTTACGATGTAAGTTCTTCCACTTTTTGGAATTTCAATGGTTTTACCCAGAGCTCATTTTTCAATATTTGCAGAATGGAATGTTGCGATATGTTCAGCTCACGAGCCATTTTTCGGCCACTGCAACGCGGGTTTCGGTCAAGTCGCTTCTTTACTTTTCGAACCATTTCTGCTGATGTTGCTGTTTTCTTTCGTCCAATTTCTTGACGTCGAGCTACGCTGCACATTTAAATGCTGGAGTGCTCTAATGATAGCCACTTGTGGTTTTCCAGCCGAATATAGAGAAATCACGCTTGAATTCCATCACGAAAATTTTTTTTCGTGGAAAATTCTCACCAAAATGCTTTGTACGCTTGTAAACAATATAATTAGCTGTCACTGGAACAATTTTAACAGCTGTCGGACGATTGGCTTAGAAATGACAGCAGTCTGAATTTGGATGCAGTTTTTTTTCACATCACCCTGTAGTTATATCTGGACAGTTTTTTTCCAGATGTGATGGGCTTGCCTCCATACTGCCGGTATTTCAAAATTCATCCTATGTATATGAGAACTATATCTAAATCTGAAACGACTTCAACCGATTTCAAAAGGTTTTTCTTTGGGCCAAACAATTGAACTGTAAAAATTTTTGGCTCAATCGCATAATAAGTACAGCCTTGTAATATGCTTGGACTGAGAAACAGGGCATTGATATATCGATTCAGAATATGATTCTATGCAGATCAGCAAAGGTAGCGTAGGTCTATCTTTAAATACAAATGTAGCGTATGGTATAATATACGGTGCAAGTATAACACAAAATTCTGCCCTTTTTAACCACTGTAATATTTGAAGAATACTGACACAACAAAAGTAATTTAATTTTACAGTCGAATCCGCTTTACGGCAAATTTGTGTGAATATGTCATTTCGGGATAATATCACTTTGGTCCATATAAAATATTCTACAATAGTTTCAAATTTCTGAAATAAAAATTAATAAAATTAAACTATTATGTGACCCAAGTTTGCAGTATTAAATTTGGTTACACGCTAAGACTCCGCTCCAATCCATAATTGGGCCACATTTATTAAAATGTCGTTCAAACTTTTCTTCAGCCTGAGATATTGAAAGGCTTATTTTTATTGTTTATTTTAATTTGATATTAAAAAGCATATATTTTTAAGCAAAAGCAACCGAGTCATCATTACCAAATTTATTTTCTGATGTATTCTGTATGTGGAGCCGACTGTAGCTGTAGCAGACAAGCATACTAAAGTCTATCGCCCATAATAAATTATTCACAACAACAACAACTGATTGCTTATTCGGGGTTGTTCGGTGTGTTTGCTTATCAGAACAAAAGACCCACAAAGCAACAACAACAAGAATACGTCAACCAACCTAACAACAATGAATACCTCAACCAACCCAACAACAATGAATACAAATAATCCCCATTGAAATAAAAAAAATCACGAAACACAAAAACGTACATTTTTGTTTGAGAATTTGAGATTCAGTTTTCTTTTTTGTTATTTTCATATTTACTTCTTCTGTTATAATTCTCATTCACTTTATATTGTCGAATACTAATAATGTTCACTTTTGGTGTTGAAAAATTAAGACTATACTTCACAGGATCATTTCTGTAGTCAGTCTTCAATTACTTTCATTGCAAAATGGAAAACCATCAACCTGCGATGAGGAGGTACATCGTTCTATCTGTAGCGTGAGGTTTTGAACTTTGCCATTCTTTTGGGTTTCTTCGGAATTCCATCGATGGCATTGTTTCTTCGATGATCGCTCGATTTAAACGGATAGAACGACTTCTGAGTGGTTGTTCTTTTTAATTTAATCAATTTGAAGACATTTTTGGAACGTGGAACTGTTGGCGAAGGCAATTTAACAGCTCTAATCTAAAAAAAATGTTTTTAGCGACTTCTGTGTGGTGTTCTCTTTAATTTAATCAATTTGAAAATATTTTAGGGAAATTAAACTGCTGGTGAATGAAAATAGGTAGGCTGATTAAAAATGTGTTCTAGCAGCAGCACATGAGTAAAAAACGAGATTATTTATTAGACATCAAAAATTCTATTTTTCTTTGTATTTATCCATTCATTTCAATAATTTGAAACTTGGATGCTGCCCAAAATTATTAATAAAGCGAATTATTAATTTTAATTTTATTATATTTGATGTTTTAAAAGACTTGAAGAAATGGGACTGGAGAGCGAGGTCTGACTTTTGAGCAGTGCTGTTCTAGAGCACCAGCAAAGTGGTCCTTCTTTAAAGCGCGAACAGAGTGAATATCAAATAGTATCATTTTGTGACACAAATATGCCACTTTTTATACCCTCCGCCATATGGCTACAGAGGGTATATATTATATGATACGAACAAATCCGTTTCAGGACATTTTGAGTCGCTCTAGCGATGTCTGTCCGTCTGTCTGGTTTGGTCCAAAACCTGGTTCATCGTAATATTATTATCAAACTTAGTTCGAGCTCGGAGATTGGCAATATCGGTCCATTCCTTCTGGTAACTCCCCCCAAAGGGTTGAAATTTTCAAAAAAAAAAATATATTTTTTTTATTGCACAAAAGGAGGAAGAATAATTCGAAATTGCTCCAACTTTGCAACTACTAATATTTGAATCAGTGCTAGGTCAGATACGAAAATGGACAATATAGGTCCACTATATCAAGTACCCTCCCGACCAAGGGCCAACATTTTATTATAACTCTTATTGTCTGCAAATTACATACACATCACAATATTTGTATTAAGCCAAGGTTTAGTGAGAAAATGGAATATACTTCTTCTGGTACCTCCCACACAAAGGGTCAACATTTTGAATATTCATGAAGCTCATAAAACGCGAAATTAACTTCAGATTTTATTTAGACTTGGCACGTCTCAATATTTCCATAAACACAAGATCTGATATAAAGATGGAAGAGATCGGGACATTTCTTCTGGTACCTCCCCCACAGAGGGTTCAAGATTTTGAAAAACAAAACGCTCAAAGAAAGCGAAATAAGCATCTAACTCCCTTCAAATTTCACACACACACACACATATTTTTGCTAACAACACTATCTGTTGTGAAGATGATATATATCTGCCAACCCTTTCTGGTACCTCACCCACAAAGCGTCACAATTTTCAATATGTTTGTCTGTCATAACTTCCGAAACAAGGCGTGCTCTATCTAAATATTTCTCCCAACCAGAAACCTAAGATGTATATGGAATTTATGGTTTCGCATAGAATTGGATATAAATGTTCGATTTTCTTGTAATTTTCCCATACCAATATTTTTATCTGAACTCGATCTATGTTTGATAGAAATCTCACGATACATAAAACTTCGATTAATTCTCATACTAAGTATCAAAGTGAGCCCAGACAGACATTTTTGCCGTATCAAATATTATTGGATCCAAGTTGCTGTAAGGTGTGGCTAGGACCTTGAAAACAGATGAAATTGGAATGTGGGTATTTCTATTCTCAGAGATTCTAAGCTGCAAATGCTTTTAAAAAATGTAGTTGAAAATCAAGAGGTGCCGCTAAGGTGGGTGCTATACTAACTAGAAGGCTTACATTAGAAATGCCTGCAGGCCTCAATCGTCCCTGAAAGCTTTAATCGTCACCTTTCGTATTTTTTTGCAGCGAGAGAAATTTTGAGATGTAAAGTACCTCAAAATGAAAATTCTAATCTAACTCTTCAAAATACTGTTCTTATACAAATATGTTCAAAGGTTGGTCCATATAGTCAGTTTCCAATACCAATTTCCTAGCCATAATACATAGATTTACTATTGAATGGTGATTAAAAATGTATTTATGTATTTTATTGGATCCATGACGAAGTGAGAAAATAGCATGCCCTACATCGTATATATGGCATATTTATTTTTATGAGGGAAACTGTTTTGTTTACCACAACCACAATCCTCATCAGTCTCCGATTGCGTAATGTCAATAATATTAATATCACTTTTATGTCATTACGTTTTACGATTATCTTTACAATACCTTAATTATCACTTTCTCATTTATTATTAACCTTCAAAATTACAAAAATATATGCATTTATGCCATAACACCCTTCAAAAATGGAAAACAAAAGAAATTCACAATACACTCAATGTCAAATAAAGTAGGCCTTACCCTCATGAATTGCAATTCACTTTTATTTTCGAATTGATGAAAGCGTATTGGGTAGTAGACCGTATCATTATATAGATATTACGAATCATTCGCCTTTTGTAGTTTAGGCTTCGTCGGACAGCTGCCAACATGGTTATGTTAAAAACTCTATCACTAATTTTTCTCTATTTATTGGGGTTAATTTTAATCCAAACAACTGATGCTGTTCCCATTGATGAAGCTCCCCAATGTGTTCCTCGTGGTGGTTATGTAAGTAAACATCTGATTTATTTATTATTCATTTTTAATTGTTCTTAATTTTTTTCTCTCTTCTTGAATATAGTGCCAACACCAATGGGAATGCTGTTCGAAGAGATGTCTCAGCTATTCATATCGATGTGTCGGAGAACCGGCTGGACATCACATTAAGGATATTGAAATTCAAACCAAGAATCCAAATGTTAAATTAAAACTAAAGGGGCCTTTTCTTGTTTCGGAATAACATGCATGTAGGTTATTTGAAATAAAAAGGTGATTTTATTTTTTTCCTGGTTATTGGTTTAAAAATTTATATGTCCGTGAAGATAAATTGTAGTACTAACCACTTGCAATTTGCGTTGGTGCACAACAGGTTAATTGAATAATAGATTCTTACCATTAGTTATTATTTTTACCAACATTTGATGTCTTAAGAAAGTATTAAGTAGAAAGGGTTCTCAAAATTTATTTTATAAAAAAAAAAAAAATCTATGATAGATGCCTTTAGTTAGAAAATCGAAAATATAAATTCGAAAATTAGAAATCATATGGGAATACAAGGCGTATATATTGTACTTACCGAGAGCCTTCATGTGAGCCGCTTCTCAATAAAGCTATCTTCCAGAGTTTTTTGTGCAGTTCAGCATTTTCCATGCAGTTCTTCTACCACCAACACTACTTTCCATGTTTTTACCAAAGTGTTTCTAGTTCCTTTATGCCTAGAAGAGGTTTTCTCTTCTTCCTTTCTTTTCGTAACTTCCATTACAGAAAGTAGGATATATAAAATTTGTCATTTCTTTTGTAATATCTCTGAAAATTTGTCGAAAGATTTCTAAGACGATTTAATAATGCCCGCCTGTCTGTTGATATTGAGGGTCAATCCATATTATTAAACATTGAGCTTCGTCATAATAGTTTGATATGTGTTTAGGATGATTCGTACTAAATATTCGATATATCGGTCCTGGTTTCCGAATGGTCTCCATTTTGTTCCCCTTTTTTAAGGGAATTGTTTAAAATTCTCAATACTGAATCGTAATTGGTTCTACCTCCTGTAGCACGTTTACGTTTTCCGTTTGTTATTTGATGTTCGGACCTCGTTTTTTATAGTCCAATATAATCATTCCTCCCGATATTCGATGTTCTGATCATATTGGCCTCATTTTTATACCCTACACCACAAGGTGGTCAGGGTATTATGTCTTTGTGCATTTGTTTGTAACAGGCAAAAGGAAACGAGAAATACCCATAGTTCCTTTTGATGATCTGAATAGAATCACATTCTGAGTCGATTTATGCATACACGGACATGCATAAATCGACTCATGTATTTTTGTAAACAAAGTACAGTTCGCATTTATTGCCCTATCCAGATGAAATTTTGCACAAATCATTTTTTGACCCAAGGACTTCTGAAATTGGAGATAATCGGTCAAAATTTAGATATAGCTCCCATATATACCTTCGTCCGATTTGCTTTTTATTGTGCACCTATCGTCTAATATTTGTCCAAATGGGATGGCATTTGGTACTTAAGACCGAATTGAGTCTAGAAGCTAGTATATCAAATTTGGTGAAGATCGGTTCAAATATAGCTATAGCTTCCATATATACTGTTCATCCGATTTGTTATATTTGTTACCCACAGCCGTAATATGCACTCCGTAACAACGATATTCAGGGAAATATATCAAATACAGCTCAGAAAAACCTTTGCCAAATTTTATTGAAATCGATTCCGATTTGGATATAGCTCCCATATATATCTTTATCCGATTTCAAATTAATTGTGCACCAAATGGGCAATACAAGTGCAATTGTCAGCGTGAAAGGGTCATTAACTCTTAAGCTGCAAGTACATAAGAAGCTTGAAGTCATGACTAGGCATATTTTGTGACATTTCACAAAGGGAGTACAGAGTCGCAATAAAATCCTGCCGTCGTTGTCCATTATAACTTGACATTAATATGCCTAGCCTTGACTTCAAGCTTTTTATGTACTTGCACCCTTATAGTTGAGTCGAAGGATATTACTTATTTTTAAAAATAATATTTTTTTCTTTTGATTGCTTTAAATATGGAAATCAATCAAGAAATTAATTAAAAGTCTTAAAACAAAATAAGAGAGAAATATGAGTGTAACTTCACGAGGAATAAGAATTTTATTTTTATCTCCTTTATTCCCAAATTTGCCAAATAATAAATCGTAAATCGCCAAAGGCGAAATATGAATTTTGTGGAGAATTCGAGAGCATTTATGTAATCAATTGTTTTGAATATGAAAGGAATGCTACGTACGCTAAGTCTTTTACATATAAGAGTACTATTCTTAAATCTGCTATGCAATAATTCGTTAAATATACAAACATTATTTAGACCCCTCTCACGTGTTGAGGGATTTACTGATACGGACGGATATCGACTTTACTTTACTTTTACAACGTTGTTCCATTTTTTGGCTGTCCATAAATTGTTCTCCAGCAAAGAGAGGAAAACGATATCGGCAAATAATAATTCCTAGAAAGTGCCTGCTACTTCGTCACCTTAAAATTTAGATTCTTCCCAACAGTTCGTTTTGGGCCTTCTAGTACCCAAAATTCAAAATTTACTCAGTTTGACAAAATTGTATACCCTCAGTAATAGGCTACAGAGTGTATACAACATTTGACATGGCCAAAACGTGCCTCATAAAAAAAATGTTTTAAGATTCAAGGTCTCTTTGGACCAAATCAGTTTCAGGACATTTAAGGTCGATCTAGGGGTGTCCGTCATGATAACTCTCGAAGGGAATATTCGATTTGATCTAAACCAGGTGCATCTTAATATTATTGTCCGCCTTAGATGGAGTTCGCAGATGGATAACATCGGACCACTCCTTCTGGTACCTCCGTCACCAAAGATCGAAATTTACAAAGAAAATATTTTCCTCATAAAAAGAGTAAGCATCATTCGAATTTGTTTAAACTTTGAAAATTCCAATATTTTTGTCATTGCTAGGTTGGGTGTGAAAATTGACATTATGAGGCCAGTTCTTCAAGTACCTCCCCCCACAAAGGGTCTTTCGACCCTTTTGAATCATTATAACTCTTTATAAAATGTTAAATAAGAGTCCGATTTTATTCAAATATAACACATCCCAATATTTTTATCAACACAAGATTGGGTGTAAATATGAGACATGTAGCATCACTCCTTCTAGTACCTCCCCCACAAAGGGTTTAAATTTGGAATAATTATATCTCTCATAAAATGCGAAACATTTCAGCGATTATTTTCAAACTTGGTTTATCTAAAGATTTCTCTCAACCTGAGATCTGATGTGAATGTGGAATTTATCGGTCACCTCTCTCGCTTTTGCCGACAGATGTATAATCTTAGCCAATGTTCGATTATTTAAAAATATTTTGATGTTGTTAGGCATATGGCTGAGGGTATATCTGGTAAAAAAGTTGTAAGTTCGGCCGAATTATGAATACCCTCTACCATTTGGAACGAATTTGGCAATTTTCAAAAGAATAAAATCCGTTAAAAGGTTAAAATCTGTTAAAATCTTTAATATATCGAACATAGCTGTTATATTATGGTCATAAGCCATTACAATATTCAAATGCGAAACTTGAAAAAAAAAATTGGTGAATAATGTCGCTAAAATTGTCAAAATACCGAATATCGGGATTTACCGTTATATAGGGGCTATACGAAGACGTGGACCTGCACAGGCAATTTTCTGTCATAGGCTGTAGCATCCATTACGAACTTCAAATAGCAAATTTGAAACTGTTTAGGTGAATAATGTCGCTTAAATCACCAAAGTACCGAAAATAGGGAGATACCGTTTAATGGGGGCTATACCAAAACGTGGACCTGCACTGACAATTTTCTGTCATAGACTGTAGTATCCATTACGAACTTTAAATACCAAATTTGAAACAATTCCGGTGAATAATGTCGCATAAATCACCAAAATACCGAAAATAGGGAAATACCGTTTAATGGGGGCTATACCAAAACCTGGACCTGCACTGACAATTTTCTGTCATAGACTGTAGTATCCATTACGAACTTCAAATACCAAATTTGAAACATTTCCGGTGAATAATGTCGCTAAGATCATCTAAATACCGAATATCGGGAGGTACCGTTGTTTTGGGGCTGTACGAAGACGTGGACCTGCACAAACAATTCTCTGTCATAGGATGTGGTATCTATTACGAACTTCAAATACCAAATTTGAAACAATTCCGGTGAATAATGTCGCTAAAATCATCAAAATACCGAATATCGGGAGGTACCGTCATATTGAGGCTATACGAAGTCGTGGACCAGCACAGACAATTTTTAGTCTTAGGCTTTAGCATCCATACCAAGTTTTAAACATTTCCGGTGAATAATGTCGCTTAAATCACCAAAATACCAAAAATAGGGAGATACCATTATATGGGGGCTATACCAAAACGTGCACTTAAATGGTCCATTTTCAATCCCAAAAGTCCTGCAGACATAATAAACATTTGAGTAACATTTTATCAACCTATTTCATTGCGTTCGGAAGCTAGAGTAATTTCCACAGACAGTTGGACATCGTTAAATCGCCTCAAAATGTCCTGAAACGGATTTGGTCCAAAGAGACCTAGGGTTTGAAATCTTTTTGGCCGTATCTAATGATATATCCCATTTCTAGCCAAATGGCTGAGGGTATAAAAAGTATAGATCACTTCAAAACAACTCCGACAGTATGATGTTAGTATTTAAAGCAATCAACAGTTATGACTAGGTTTTTGCGGCGACTAATAGCACCGGGGCCCTTGGCATTGTACAATAAAACACAGATATAAGTATTTTTCAAGTTTCCCATTACAATTCAATGAATTTTCAAATGCTACGAAAAATTGAAAATCATTTTCATTTCTTTATAGCTTTATTGGTTGTAGCATTTCTACTTTCTCCATATTCTATTCTTGGGGTTAAAAACTTCCGAAACCAAATTTTGTAACCATTGTGGTGGATCGGTTTCACCTTGTTGAGATTCATTGGCTGGATGATTAGGCTCCTCATTTGGTTGGGTGTTACCTACACTTTGCTCCCCATTACTACTTGCATTCTCTTGCACCAATGGTTCCTCGATGCAAATTTCATTTAATTTGGCAATACATTCCGGTCGAGGTAGATCCAAATATCTGTTGCACTGTATAAATAAAAAAAATTATTTAGGATATATAAAATTCCTACGTTCATTGTCATTTACTTACAAATTCGGTAACATCGGTACACCATAAATCACGTGGTAGATCATCATCCTCCTCAATGTCTGCACTTAGCCCAGTAGCCAAATTTGCAATCAAGGCAACCATCAAAAGATGATAAGAAAAACGTTTTCGTAGATTGGTGGCGCTGTTGGAGGCGGCGTTCATGTTGTTGTCTGTCAATAGCTTTCGACGAAAGTGTGTCATAGTGTTTTGTTGCTCAACTGTTTATATAGCCAAAGAATTGTTAAAACAATGTTTTTTTTTTCAGATAGCAGTACAATCATCATCGTGCAGTTGTTGTTGGCTTTTTTGTTGTTGTTTTGTTTTCAGCTAAAGTCATTAGTAGTAGAGTTGTTTTCCCAATATTTCGAGGCGAAGAAGCAGGGAATTTTTCTTTGCAATTGTAATATTTTTCGTTTTTATTACTAATATTTTTATATTTATGTTTTCCTTTGAAATTGTTATCATTTAACTGGCATATCTTCCCATAAAATCTCTCCAACTCGCATGACTAATTTGTTTTTCTCAGCTCCCAATATTGTATCGTTAATAGTCATTAGCCACTGTCAATTCGGAGAAAATGCATTGACAGTTATTTATTTGTCATTCTGGCCTATTGTTTTAATTTGGACTATTTTTCTATTTTTTAAATAATGCGTCATTTAATTTGGATTACCAAATGTTAGCTGTAAATAAATATAATTAATAGAAATATTTATTTGTACTTGTGTTTTTTTTTAATTATTTATTTTCAATAATTTCTATGGGTAAAACACATGCTTCTAATCTTCAGCAAATGGTGCATTGGAGCATTTTTTTGCACAGAATGCTGTATTGTTTTCAAAATTGCGTGGTATTGAAAACGGGCAGTGAGGACTCCAATATACCTTTATCTTTACCATCTGATTTTAATTGGGCATTCTAAAACATCAATTAAAAAAAATAAATTTTTCAATAATACTTTCCAAAAACGATGCGGTTTTGAATTTCCAGTCTCAGGAGGCGCCCAATTCAAACCTTCAGCCATTTGGCTACAGAGGGTATATATCATTTGATTTCTACCTCATCGGACTAACGATTTTAGACCCTAGGCCTCTTTGGCCCAAATACGTTTCAGGACATTTAGAGTCGATCGGGGTGTTCGTCCGTCTGTCTGTCCGGCTGGAGTGCACTACAACTCTCAAGGGTAGCATACTTGGTATATCGTTATGTTATTGTCAAAGTTAGATCGAGCTCTAAGATGGGCAGCATCCGACCACTCCTTCTGATAGCTATCCCACCAAAGGTCAACATTTTCAAAGAAAATAATTTATATCATAGAAAGATTGAGGATTATCCAATTTTGTGCAGACTTTGCACAACCCGATTTCTGTATCAGTGCTATGTCAGGTGAGACAATATCGGCCCACTCCATTAAGTACCTCCCACATAAAGGGAATAATTATGTCTTATAAAATATGAAATAGTAGTTCGATTCATTCAAATTTAACACATCCCAATATGTTTTTTTTAACATAAGATCTGATGTGAAGACGAAATATATCGGTCCACTCCTTCTGGTACCTTCCCCACAATGGGTCAAAATTTTTTATAACCATAAAGCTCGTAAAGCGCTATGTGTTTATTCGATTCCTCTCCACTCGGCATTTCTCAATGTTTCTATTAAAACGAGATCTATTGTACAGATGGTATATATTGTCCGACTCCTTCTACCTGTCCCACAAAGGGTCAAAATTTAAAATAGTTATAACTCTCTTGAAATGTGAAAAAGATGCACACATTAACACAAGATCTGGGGCAAAGATGGACTATATCGGTTCACTTCACGTCAAAATTTTGTATAACCAAAACTATCATAAAATACGAAATGAGCATTCGATTCGTTCTAAGCTTTACATATTCCAATATTTTCACTAACGTAAATCTTGCAGGAGGATGGAATATATCGGGTTACTTCTTGTGGTACCTTCCCTACAAAGGGTCAACATTTTGGCCGAGGGTATACATCTGTTGCAAAAAATCGGCAGATACTTTCTAATAGCGTACATACGAGTGTTTATCCGGAGTATTCCACAAGTATTTTTTAAGATATAGACATATTTTCCAATCAATTCTGCAAAATGCTCGTATTTGGAGTCCTGGTGATGCAAAAATCTATAAAAATGAGCACACTTTTTGCTATAGCAGGGAGTACCACCTGATGTAAGTTTCTTCAAAGCCTATTGGCTATATTTCCAATTCATGTGGTGTTTTGGTTTTTCAGGAAGTAGAACATCTCTTCACAGAAAATTTTCGATGTAGGTCAGGGATTTGGAATAGTGCTAATATGGAAGGTATCTCTGAGTTTTGCTATTTTGAGTTGCTTGACCAAATTTTTCCAATTGATTTGATGGAAATTTTGTATTTTGGTTTCTTTTTAAATAGACAGCCTTATCAATACAAATATATTAAATTAGGAATAGACTAATAAATTCGAAGTCTACTGATATTAAAACCTACACAAAATTTCGAGTACCTGAGGTATAAAAAGGTCTAGTATCGATCCACTTCTTAAGGTCCTCTCTCACAAATTTGACTTGGTCCAAATTTGGAATATAGTTATATTATCCTCTAATTAAGATTCTTCCCAAAGACTAAAACGTAGAATACTTGGTCCTTTTTAGTTCGAACTTTCCTGACATAGCATCCTATTCTAGACCAAAATGTCATCTATTCCAGAAAATAGCAATTTGTCGAATAACTTTCTTTTAAAAATATATAGCTCATGCAATTTTAAGGCGGGGACATAGGGAGATAATTGACCGAACTTTCTATATTGTACGTACATATATGCTCAAATTCATAGGGGGCCATTATTTATACCCTCTACCTTGAAAACATCTCTAAATGTTCATCGTGGACCTCATATATTCATAATCACCGTAAAATTCTAAGTCGATTTAACGATGTCTCTCTGTTTTTCCGTCTGTTGAAATCACGATACAAGCCACATTATTTGACGTAGAGCTTCAAAATTTGCAAGAAAAATGTATTGTGTCTAGGATGGTTGGTATTGAAAATATATCGGTCCAGGTTTAGGCATAGCCGCCATATAATGGTACCTCCCGATATTCGGTATCTTGATAATTTTTGCCACATTTTTCCAAAAATTTGTCTACAAATTGCTATTTGTTGTTCATAATGGGTACTAGTTCCGGTAGCGAAATTTTTTATGTATAGGTCCACGTTTTCCTATATCGCACATATAACGATACCCACCGATATTCGGTATAATCCTAGTCTTATTTACCCACGAAATTATTTCCAATGTGGTATTTTAGATGATTTGATAGATGACAATTCTCGAAGTATAAAATTGTCCATAGAGGTTCCCGTTTTGGTATGCCCAATATAACGGCCTCATTAACTTTATGGCTTTTTTTATAAGATTATCTGCATTATCCAAACGGTCTCACGGCTATATGAAGTTCAAAGTGAAACACGCTTGAATTCAGATACCCAAAAGGTGGAGGGTATTAAAAGTTCGATCTGGCCGAACTTATTTCTTTTACTTGTATTATTTAAGTTTTTCTTAAAATAGTACCATTTTTGTGCATTTGTCAATAAAATGTAAACATTCGTGCCGTAATCGTTTTTACAATATTTTCTTTATAGAAATAAAGACTTATCGAATTTTAATCTTAAAACATTTACTATAGTGTTATTGCATTTCTCAATACACAAGGTCTATTTTTGTTTGACGAATGCGAACGAAAAATCACGACTACCAATGTGTTTTTTCCAATTTTTTGATATCAATCAAATCAAAGTTATGATGAACTGATTTGTTTTTGTTTTTCTAAAATTATGTTACTACGTTCTATCTAAATTCGCCGGATGTGCCGTCTGTGTAGTCGCTTCATTCTCAAAACAATTATAACTCGCCCAAGTTACCACAAACATAACAGGGTGACAACGAACACCCTGTACCGAAATAAAATGTTGTGTGGTTTATGGAAACACTTAAAAATACAAATCATGCTCTTCAAACTAATGCTACAAAGATTTTCAAACTGTTTAAAAATGTCGTTTCTTTTTCCAATTCTTCACTCGCTTGCCAGAGGGCGCATTGTGCAGTTATTTTCATTCGCGTCGACAACAAAGGAGTGTGTTTTGGGAATTTTTTGTTTGTTAATGAAAAACATTCGCTAGACCCTAACATCGTCCGAAAATAATCTTTTGATACCGTAGATATCCCAGATAAAGTTGTTCTCGAATTTTATTGAATGATAAAGGTTTAATTTTAACATTCTCTACTACACATTATAAGCTCTATATGTACCCACCAAAATGTTGGATTTGTCCATTACCAATTGTGTTGAAGGCGGATGACTTATATTATGCCATATTTTACCATGGATTGACAAGTAGGCCTAGAATTCTGAAGTTAAGTACATGACCTTTTCCATGGACATTTAAATGATAGGCACAAATGTTTTCTAATGTTCGCATTAAACTAAAGTGTGTACTAATAGAAGTAAGCTATTGAAAATAACCATCAAGTGAGTGAGGCCATTATATGGGGACCATACCTAAACGGGAACCTCTATACACAGTTTTATACTTCAAGGATTGTCATTTACCAAATCTTCTTAAATACCAATACCAATTTCGCGGGTTAATGTGGCAAAAATCAGCAAAATGCCGAAAATTGGCCCCCATTATGTGGGGGCTATACAAAACGTGGACATATATATTAAGTTACGCCACCGGAGCTACAAATACCAATTTTTAGACAAATCGGTGAAAAAATGTGACGTAAATCATCAAAATACAGAATATTGGGAGGTACCGTTATATGGCGGTTATATAGAAACGTGGACCGATATATCTCATTTTCAATACCAACCATCGTAGAAACAATACAAAAAGTTCTGCTAAATTTTGACGCTCTGCGGCAAATAATGTGGGCTATATCGTGATTTCAACAAAAGGACAGGCAGACGGACAGACACACAGACATAGTTTAATCGACTTAGAATTTTATGCTGATTATGAATATATGTACTTTATGGGGTCTACGACGAATATTTAGGGATGTTACAAGCGGAATGACAAAGTTTCAAGGTGGAGGGTATAAAAACCAATCCTTAAAAGTAGAACAAAGAGCACTAAAAGGTACAAATCTACAACGTAAATTTATAACCTCGAATTTTATGCAATTCTAACTGCTAAAATATAATTGGTTGTTGAGGTAGACACGGGAAGTATAAAATATCGTAACAAAATTATAACATGGACTTAAGCAATATAAAAGAGCTAATGTGAGACAAATTGTTCCGGAAATTTTAAGAAGGAAATATGTTAATAAAGAAATGCATCGAAAGCTAACATTTTAGCATCCAAAATTTAGAAGTGCTGCTAACGAAATACTTCTTTTGACCAAATGAACGTGTGAAGCTAATTTAAGTACAGATTGATTAAAAAAATGGTGATTATATTAACCTACATGCCACTGAGTGTTTGTTGGTGCAAAAAGTTACAACCTGTACCAACAAAATAGTACTCTTATATAGAATATTCGTCGGTGACGCCATAAAATATTTAATTTTAATAAAATAAAGTTATAAATTAATTTAATAATGTCTGCATAACTGTCGGTTGATTTCAATTGTTTCAAAAATTATTGGTATTGAAATTGTGTTTTATTGATCCATTTTAAACTTTTGGTCAATATAACTGTACCTGGCGATTTTCAGAATTCCGATATTTCTGTCACAATTTACAACAATATATTGGTAAAACCATTATACATTGGACCCACATCCCAATCTTTTATCCAATATTTACCTTCATATCAAAATTAGGAATTTCAGCTCTATTTCTTCATCGAGGACACATATCCACATTGAGGACACATATCCAAAACAATCTACATCTTTCCATCCAACAGTGATCCAAAATTAATAATATGTGGTACAATAACAACAATTGTCGTACGCATTTCCAAAATCACCTCCATATCTCAATTCCAGTTACTAACAGAGACCTTATCGGATGGCAAATTTTGGTATTATTGTCAAACTCAGATCGAGTTCGGAGATGAGTAATATCGGCCCACTTTTTTTGGTACCTCCCCTACAAAAGGTCCAAATAATAATTTACCTCATAGAAAGCGAAAGGACCATTCGATTTTGTGCAAACTCAGCAAGATCCAATATTTTTGTCGTTCGATGGACAGTATCAGTAAACTCCACCAAGTACCTCCCACACAGGGTCAACATTTGGAATAATTATAACTCTTATAAAATCTAATGTAAAAGTTCGATGAACTCCAAATTAAACACAAGGTATGGTGTGAAGATGGAATATATCGATCCACTCCTTCTGGTACCTTCCCAAAAAAAACGACATTTTCAAAAAAAAAAAAAAAAAAAAAAAAAATACTGCACAGACAGAGAAGGGATAATCCGATTTAGCTCCACCTTTGCGAATTCTAATATTTGCATCGGTGATAGGCGTGGTGCGAAAATGGACAGCATCGGTCCACTCTTTCATGTACTTCCCCCCAAATTTTTCGAATTATTATAATTCGTATAAAATGTTAAATAAGATTCCGATTGTGTTCCAATTACACACATCAAAAAAATATTTTTAATAACCCAAGGACTAGTGTGAATATGGAATATATCGCCCTACTCCTTCTGGTACTTTCCCATAAAGGGTCAAAATTTTGGATATCCATGAATCTCATACAACGTAAAATAAAGATCCGATTTCATTCAGACTTGGCACATTTCAATATTTCTATCAACACAAAATCTTTTATGAAGATGGTAGAGATCAGACCATTCCTTCTGGTACCTCCCCCATAAAGAGTCAACATTTTGAATATCCATCAAGCTCTCAAAAAAAAAAAAAAAAAAACGCTAAATTAACATCCGATTCCATTCAGACTCACAAGATTTCATATTACTCAAATCAACACAAGATCTGTTGAGAAGTTGTTCTGATACCACCTCCCCCACATAGGGTTCAAGATTTTGAAAAACAAAACGCATAAAGAGAGAGATAAATAAACAAAAATCTCTCTTCACAAACACGAACATTTTTGCTAACACAAGATCCGTTGTGAAGCTGTTGTTCCAAATGGTGGAGAGTATTCAAAGTTCGGACCGGCCGAACTTAGTGTTTTTTAACTTGTCAAATTTCACACATGCAAATATTTTTGCTAAGGCAAGATCTGTTGTGAAGATGATATATATCTGCCAACCCCTTCTGGTACCTCACCCATAAAGGGTCACAATTTTCATTACTTTGTTCTGTCATAACTGGTGAAACAATTCAGCGATTCTTTAGAACTAGCTATATCAAAATATTTCCCTCATCCGGAAACCTGAGATCAATATGGAATTTATGATTTCGCATAAACTTGAATATAAATTTTCAATTTTTTTTGTCCATTCCAATATTTTTATATGTGTGGTACCTCACATATCTCTCATATCTCAGTGAAGGTAGTAACCAGTATAGTCCAAACTTGGCACGTCGCAATATTTTTATCATACTTATTTAGGTCCAATAAGATAAGAACAATATTGGTCAATTTCTACGGAACATACTCCATAGAGGGCCAACAATTTGAATAATCACCACAGAAGTCAAAATATATTTAAATAATCGAACATTGCCTGAGGGTATACATTTGTCGGCAAAACTGACAGATTTTTTATAACTTGCTCAAGTTATGTTTTATTGGGGCAAGTATACTCTGCGGATTCAAAAAGGAACTAAACTTTAATATCCATTTCATTGACTTTGGATGATTGATCGCTTCTCTAGGGAATCGACATTTTTTCACAAAATAAACCACAAAATGTCACCGAAATTTTGTATAAATAAATACTCCTTCCTGCTAAAAGGACTTTTATTTCCACTATTGTTCAAACCGTTCTTATTATCCATATGCCTTGCACTCTTTTTTCTCTCCTTTAATTTCTAAGGACTAGAAATTACTGAAGAAAAATGCCACCGAACTTTGATTTGTTGGTGTTGTGTTGCTGTTTACTATTGTTGTAAGAATTTAACGGAAATATATGTCAATTTTGTAATTTATATACGGGTCGTTCGTTCGTTGTCTCGGATGTCGTGGCGAGCACCACAAAAACCACTGCTGTGGCACCCTTTCGTTTTAAATGCGGCAAATGCAATGGCAACGGATGGGATAATTCAAAATAATTTCTTAACAAAAATGTCCTTTAAGAATGTGCCATGTATGTATAGCGTTGTATTCTCTCCTACTGTGCAAAATGTTGGGCATGCAACAAGCTAGTGTCGTTCTCTATTTTTAAATTCGTACGTGCCAATGTGTGTGCTCCGTAGGAGAAAAGGATTGTTCTCCGCATGTTACTTAAACAATTAGGATATTTGTTGTCGTTTTGCTTTTCGTAAGACGGCAGTAAGAAAAAAAAAAAAAAAAAACAGTCACCAAAGTTGAAGCAATAGCAACCTGCTGATTTGATGGACAGTCAGGTTCGGTCGGGGAATGTGTAAAAAAGGAGGGATTCTTATTAGTTCATTTTTTTTTCGAAAAATTGACTTTAAATTGTTAAATTCTATAAAAATCTATAAAAAGTACAAATAGAGTCCAGGGAAGTATTCATATATTATACGCAGGGTCTAGTTGCGTATAATATATGGCACACATTTTGATTTTGGTATGGAAAAAAATTTGAAGGAAATCGAACATTTATATCCAATTTTATGGGCAATCATAAATTCCCAAAAATTACATATTTATATCACATTTCTAGAGAAATTTTTAAATATAGCAAGTTGTAAAGAATCGCCGGCTTGTTTCGCAAGTAATGACAGGTACCAGAGAAGTTCGCAGATGCATATCATCTTCACAACAGATCCTGTGTCAGCAAAAATATTTGTATGTGTGAAATTTGAAGAGAGTTGGATGTTTATTTCGCTTTTATTGATCGTTTTACCATATCTTGAACCCTATGCGGAGAGCAGGCACCAGAAGGAATGGAACGGGAGGTGCCCTGGTTCTGTCTTTTGAAAGAAGTAAGAAAGGAGAAGACATTCTTCCAGCAATATACATTTTCGGGACACTTGCCATAATATTCGTGTCGAAGTTCAGAAGGTTCTTAGTGGGTACTTCATTCATATAACAGAAAATTACATATGCGGGGCCAGGGCTCCATATAACTGTTCTTAGTGGGTACTTCATTCATATAACAGAAAATTACATATGACATATGACATATAACTGTACCTCCAGATGTTCGACATTTTGATGATTTTAGCGACATTAATTACAGGATTTGTATCAAATTTCGTATTTGAAGTTTCCAATGGGTACTACAGCATATGACAGAAAATTGCATATGCAGGCCCATGTCTTCGGAAAGCCCTCATATGATGCTGCTTCCCCATATTCGGTATTATGATGATTTTAGGGACATTATTTATCGGTGTTGTTTAAAGTTTTGCATTTGAATATGGTACTGGACTATGACGAAAATTGCATTTACAGGTCCTCGTCTTCCTATAGGCCCATTGTATCGGTACCCCCCTATTATTCGGTATTTTTATGATTTTAGCAGTATTTTTCAACGTTTTTTTTCGAAAATTTCATCCAAATGGTGTAGTGCATTCAAAGTTCGGTCCGGCCGAAATTAGTGTGGTTTTACTTGTTTAGATTCAGATACAGGGTGAGATAAAAAAAACTGCAACCAACTTCAGACTGCTGTCATTTCTAAGCCACTTGTCCGACAGCTGTTAAACTTATTCCAGTGACAGCTCATTACATTATTTGCAAGCGACCAAAATATGTTGGTAAGAATTTTCCAGAAAAAAAGAGATAGTGTGATTTGTTTATATTTGGCCGGAAAACCACAAGTGGCTATCGTTAGAGCACTCCAGCATTTAAATGTGAATAAATATTTTGTGTCTCGTACCTCGTATCGCTCGTTACTGTGATACTGTTAGCGTAGCCCGACGTCACGGAAGTGGACGGAAGAAAACAGCAACATCAGCAGAAATAGTACGAAAAGTAAAAAAGCGACTTGCTCGAAACCCGCGTCGCAGTGGCCGAAAATGGCTCGTGAGATGAAAAAAAAGTGGAAGAACTTACACCGCAACAGAACGAAAATAGACTCAAAAGAGCTAAAGTGTTGCTTCGCTTGGCTGAAAGTGGTGAACTGCCGAATTTGGGGTTTTCCGATGAGAAAACATTCGTTGTCCAGCAGTTTGTAAACAAACAAAATGATCGCCAAAGAGGTCAGCAGAAAATGTGCACCTTCGGTTGGCCACCAGGACTCAAGCGCCGGCCATGGTGATGGTGTGGGCCGCCATAACAGCCGACGGTCGCTCTCCGCTCGTATTAATTGTGGGATCAAAATAAATGCCGAATATTATCGTGAAATTGTTGTGGAGGGTGTATCAGAGCCTTAGACGCAAATATTTTGGCCACAGACCTTGGACATTATAACAGGACTCACCCTCGTCGCACTCAGCACGCTCCACCAAGAATGTTTACAAAATGAGGTTCCTTGCTTCATTTCCAGCGCATAATGGCCACCAAAAGCTCCGGATACCAATCCAGACTATTGTGTCTGGAGTATTTTGGCAAGGTTGGCACTAAAAAATACCAAGTGTCGATCAGCTCAAGCAAGCGCTTCACCGGGAATGGGCCAAAAAAATGGGACGGTTTCATTGGCCGTTTGAAGACCATTATTCGTGCCAAAGGTGACCAATTCGAATAAATCTAAACATATTCTAAAATTTGAGGCTATTTCCGACATATTTTTCCCTCATTCAATAAAATTTAAAAAAACGTAAAAATTATGGCATTTGACTTTGTTGCACTTTTTTTATCTCACCCTGTATAGGTGCACACCTTCGTATAGCCCCCATATAACGGAACCTCCCTACATTCGGTGATGATTTTAGCGACTTTATTCACTGGAATTGTTTTAAAATTCGTATATTATGTACATAATGGCTACTACAGCCTGTGACTGAAAATTGCATATGCAAGACCAGGGCTTCGTATAGACCCCATATAACTGTTCCTCCAGATATTCGGTATTTTGATGATTTTCGCGACATTATTCACCGGAATTGTTTCGAATTTGTTATTTGAAGTTGTTAATGGATACTATAGCCTATGACAGCAAATTTCATATGCAGGCCTAGGACTTCGGAAAGCCCTCATATTACGCTACCTCTTCATATTCGGTATTATTTATCGATGTTGTTTAAAATTTTGCATTTGAATATGGTACTGGACTATGACGAAAATTGCATTTACAGGTCCTCGTGTTTCTATAGGCCCAATGTATCGGTACCCCCTCCATTATTCGGTATTTTTATGATTTAGCAATATTTTTAAACGTTTTTTTTTCGAAAATTTCATCCAAATGGTGGAGTGAGTTCAAAGTCCTGCCGGCCTAAATTACTGTCTTTTTAATTGTTTAGTTTCGGATTTTCTCTATATTCTAGTGATTTCTGACCGCATTTGCCGTTTTCTCTGCAATTTCCAGTAACACTTTGGAAACGACCACTTGCAAATGAAACAAAAAAAAAATTGTCAACTTCTTGAAAAGCTGACTTGCAGCGCTCCACTTGAATGATTGAGAAATACATTTGAAATTCATACCCTATTACCGAAACTTTACAACAATACAAAATGTGTACTTCTTTTCCGTTTTCAATAAATCAATTAAAAAGATATGAGGGTTGATATTTCCTTTTTTATTTGTATGACATTGAGGTAAAGAATTGTTACAATGCCACAAAATGTTGGCAATGTTGCATTGTAAGATTTACAACGTCTGCGCTTTTTCTACCCAAAAAAGTGGCAATTTTTTATTTCAATTTTCAATTGTATTTTTTTTGTGCCTTGCCTTCTTACAATTCTATAAAGCACTTGATAATTGATTACATCCAACTTTTTCCCCTCAAAAGTATCTGACTTTTGTTATGCTACAATAATAACTGAACAATTCCGTTTTTTAGTTTGGTTGTTTACCTACCAGGCTCTTCAAATTTTCTTAGATTTTTTCGCTGATCATCATTGTCGTCATCGTTGGCATGATGACTTTTTGTTTTATTTCCGCTTTTTTTCTTGACTTTGTGTTGCTGTTTTTTTGTTCCGTTTTTGTGCGCTTTGTAAGCCCATGCCATATAATTTCATTTTATTTCATTGTTCCCAAGTAGTTTGTCCTTTCGCGAGGAGGGGCATTGTGTTGTTGCGCTTTGTAAGATTTCTGTTATTGATGTGTGTCGTAGCGTCCGTCCGTCCATCTAACAATAAGTTTGCATTGTGTGGAAGTGCTGATGTCTGGACGACGTGTCGTCTTCTATCGTTTGTTGAGCCAAATTCTCTTTAGCGCAAAATGCATTTTTCTTTCCTCACTTCACTTCCTGAAGTGTTCGCGGCCATGTGCAGCCATCCATCCATTCAGTCAGTCTCTCTGCCTCGTATCAAAAACCACTTTTACTATTTGTTTGCCCAGAAGAAGTAGGAGTGTTGTATTGCCGTCATTGTAATAACGACGACGATGACGATTACAAAAGACGCGACGTCCCCATTGTTGGAAAGTTTTTGATGATCAGCAGACTTTGAGTGCTGGCGGTGGTGGTTCTTTGCAATGCGCTCAACATTTATTCTAATTTCACAAATTTTGAGGCACTTTTTACAGCTCAAAAAATAAAAAATGACTTTTTCCATTGTTGTGACATACTTTTTGTAAAAAAATATAAAAAAGTGGAGGGGATTGTTGTGCAATATTGTACTGCAATATCCATGATTCTAGAAGTCGCAGAATGTTTCCATTTTATTGAAAACATATATCTAATAAAATATTGCGATTTAGAAAAATTAAAGAAAAACTCTTAATGAAAATGTTGACCCCATTGTGGGTGTGGACGAGAAGGAGGGGACCGATTCCATCTTCACACCAAATCTTTAGATTATTCAAAATGTTGACCTTTCAAGGGTGGGGTTCCGAAGGAGTGGGTCACTATTGTCCATTACGTAGTTGACCTAAGTCTAAGGCAAATATTACAATGTGCCAGATTTGGACTATACCGACTACCTCCTTCAATTTATATGAGATATTCAGGGTGAGATAAAAACTGCAACAAAATCAAACGCCATAATTGCTACATTTTTTTTTAATTTTATTGAATGAAAGCAAAAAATTCGAATTGGTTACCTGTGGCACGTATTATGGCCTTCAAACGGCCAATGAAACTGTCACACGCTGCCCGAATGTTGCTCTGCGGTATTCCCGGCAAAGCGCTTGTTTAAGGTGATTGACACTTTTTTAATGCCAACCTTGCTTACCAAAATACTCCAGATACAATAGTCCAACGTATTGGTATCCAGAGATTTGGGTGACCATTGAACACTAGAAATGAAGCGAGGAACCTTATTTTGTAACCATTCTTGGGTGGCGCGTGCTGAGTTCGATCGTGCTGAGTCCTGTTGGAAAGTCGAAGGTCTGCCGTCAAAATGTTTTCCGTGCCCAAGGCTTTAATACACCCTCCAAAATATTTTCGCAATAAAATTCGGCTTTTATTCTGATGCCAACGGATTGGTATCCGGAGATGTTGGTGGTCATTGAGCTCTGGAAATGAAGCGAGGAACCTTATTTTGTAACCATTCTTGGGTGGCGCGTGCTGAGTGCGATGGTGCTAAGTCCTGTTAGAATGATCAAGGCCTGCGGCCAAAATATTTGCGTGGCCAAGGCTCTAATACACCCTCCAGAATATTTTCGCGATAAAATTCGGCTTTTATTCTGATGCCAACGGATTGGTATCCGGAGATGTTGGTGGCCATTGAGCTCTGGAAATGAAGCGAGAAACCTTATTTTGTAACCATTCTTGCGTGGCGCGTGCTGAGTGCGATGGTGCTAAGTCCTGTTAGAATGACCAAGGTCTGCGGCCAAAATATTTGCGTGCCCAAGGTTGTAATACACCCTCCAGAATATTTTCGCGATAATATACGACATTTATTCTGATGTCACTGTCGAGCGGAGAGCGACCATTGGCTGTTATGGCGGTCTACACCATCTCCAGGCACGGCGCTTTAGTTCTGGTGGCCAACCGAAGGTGCACATTTTCAGCTGACCTCTTTGGCGAAGCAACTTTTTAGCTCTTTTGAGTCTTTTTTCTTTCGGTTGCGGTGTAAGTTCTTCCACTTTTTTGGGGCTCATTTTCCAATATTTGCCGAATGGAATATTGCGATATGTTTACTTTTCGAACCAATTCAGCTGATGTTGCTGTTTTCTTCCGTCCACTTCCTTGACGTCGAGCTACGCTACCAGTATCACGGTAATGAGCGATGATACGAGACACAAAAGATTTATTCACATTTAATTGCTGGAGTGCACTAACGACAGCCACTTGTGGTTTTCCTGCCAAATATAAAGAAATCACATTATCACGCTTGAATCCCATCACGAATAACTTTTTTTCTGAAAAATTCTCACCTAAATGCTTTAGTACGCTTGTAAACAATGTAATGAGCTGTCACTGGAATAATGTTAACAGCTGTCGGACGAGTGGCTTTCAAATGACAGCAATTTGGTTGCAGTTTTTTCATCTTACCCTGTATGTTAATTATTGGAAAATGTTGAAATTTGCGTGAGATACCAGATATAGTGGATCAAAGTAAAATATACCAAGTTTGAGCGAAATTGCGATAAAAGATAAACAATTTTTTTCCGCATTTCTTTATACTTCAAAATTGTGACCTCTTTGTGTGGACTACGCCTTCAGTCCGATATATTCCATCTTTACACCTGATCGTGTGTCGAAAAAAATATTGGGAGGTTTACGTTAGCCTGATTTTACGCATTTTTCAACGACATCGCTTCATTATAATCTACGTTTATTTGAAATTCAGGTCCATATTACGATATGGTCCTCATTTTACAGTACCACAGCTTTGAAGTCTTCATAAGCAATATGAACTCGAAGCGGATGCATTCGTTCGGACAAATGTTTTCATTCTCTCATTGTGGAGGGTATTAAAAGTTAAACCCGGTCGTACTGCAGGATTTCTTTACTCGTTTAAATTCACATTTTAATAAAACACTTGTGTAATAAAAATTTTAGTTTATTAATTTTTTTTTCGTTCCAGGTAAGTCTAATTCTCAAGTCTTTATTAAAATGAGTAAGTACAAAATGTTTAAGATCACAATAATAATAATAATAATAATTTATTATCAAGCCCCGAAAAAATGTAATACAAGGAAATACATTCTGCATCACCAGTGGACCAACTAAATCACAAGTTTGATTTTCGATTTTTGCATTAAATAAATGATAGAAAATTGTAGGTACATATAATTTTACTTACTTTTTTCAACGGAATATTCTGAAAATTGTTATTTAGATTTCTCTGGCAGATAGAGGTCAATAGCAATACAGGCCCACCAAATATTTCGTATTTTGATAATCTTACATGTATTAACTTGCCGTTGGAAGACAACATTGAAGCCTTTATCCGTGAAATGCTGGCTGAAATGTCGGAAACCACAATGGTTTTGAATAAACATGAACCTCATAAAAACGCGAAATAAACATCCGATTCAATTGAGACATCAATATAAGATCTGTTTTACAGATGCTAGAGATCAGACTATTCCTTCTGGTACCTTCCCCACAAAGGGTCACAATTTTCAATACTTTTATCTGTCATAACTTGCGAAATAAGTCTTTGCAACTTGCTATATCTAAATATTTCTCTAAACCAGAATTCTGACATGAATATTGAATTTATGATTTCCTGTAAATTGGATGTAAATGTTCGTTTTTCTTGTAATTCTTGCGTTTCTTTACAACTTGCTATATCTAAATATTTCCCGAAGCCAGAAATCTGACATGAATAAGTGGTTTATCAAAACTTATGATTTCGCATAAAATTGGATATAAATGTTCGATTTCCTCCAAAATTGGCACATACCAATTTTTTTATCTGTATTAGATGAAGTATGAAAATGAAATACTTCGGTCCGCTATATCTTTTACCTCAAGCATTTTTTTCACATTTTCCAAAAATTTGCACATATCTCATATAAAGTATAGGAAGTGGTCCACATAGTCCAAATCTGACACGTTGTAATATTTATATCAGTATTAGATCATATCAATCTCCCCCATAAAGGGTCAACAGTTTCAATAGCCATAACTCAAGGCTAGGGGTATACATCTGTCGGCAAAACCGACTGCTACTAGTTTACTTGTTGGTATTGGAAATGGGTTATATAGGTCCAGGTTTTGGTATAACTGTACCGGAAGATTTAAGGTGTTTTGGGTGTTTTATTCACAATTTCAAACCGAATTTTGCTGTAAATTGGAAGTATGTATTTCCATCCTTGCAGAGAACTGTGCATATAGGTCTAAGTTTTGGTATAATCGGACCGATCAATTGACGACCCGTGTTCGTGCGATTCAACATCTTTAGACTATTTTTTGTGGGCTACATTAAGCTCAGAAAATATAATTGAGGTGGAAGGCTTTCATTTTGCACACATTTGTATTTTGCCAGTAGGCAGGCTTAGGTTCATCAGTGAGCCATGTCGGTTCACGTTTTCGTGTAGCCCCCATTTAACGGTGTCTCCCAATATTCGATAGTTTCCGATTTTAGCAACATTATAGACCGAAATTGTTTCAAACTCCACATTTGATGATCTTAATGAGTAATACAACCTATGACAAAAAACATACCTTTGAAGGCCCACGTCTTCGTATAGCCCCGATATAACGGTACCTCTTAATATTCGGCAGGTCAACATCTCCGTATAGCTCCCATATAACAATACTCCCGATATTCGCTATTTTGATGATTTTAGAGATATTATTCACCGGAATCGTTTCAAATGTTCGCTATTTTGATGATTTTAGAGATATTATTCACCGGAATCGTTTCAAATTTCGTATTTGAAGTTCGCAGTGGTTACTACAGCCTTCGACAAAATTTTGTAAAAATTGTTGAAAAACGCGAATTATAATAACATTCGAATGACGTCGTATAAGAATAAATATAAAAATCTACTTATATTTAAAAAAAAAAAAAAAACATTTAATTTTTTTTAACATATCAACGCTCCCAAGCATTATGCATCTACCTGTATTCTTCTGTCATGGTCTGAGTATTTTTTTCGACGAAATATTCTTAACAAATTAACGCCTTTAATGGTAATCTCCAGCCGTCTTTAAGCTTTTTAACCCATGTAAATGTAGGTTTTTTGGCAAAAAAAATTGGAACCACTAGTTCTCGGGTCATATTTGCAACTCTCCTTTCAACAAGTTTCCAATTAGTGTTCAAGTTTTTAACTTCAGCCCCAAATTGTTTGAAGAGACAACAAATTGATATTTTAAAATGAAAATGATCAATATTGCCCAGTTTTGGAATTTATTATATGCTAGTTCCATTTCTGTACTGAATATGCAATAATTTGGTAATTAATGTTCGTAGCTGTTAGGAAACCATCTTGCAAAAAATATTTAATATTAATGTAGGATTTGATTTTTTAGTTCTTGGTGTACTTTTCAGATTTCCAGCGAATTGTTCCATATGTTTAAGTTTTCCTAAAAGTAAAGAGAAAATGTTCTGCTCTCACACCAAAGATGCGGTTGATGATCTTTTGAGCTATTCTGTTCCTTACACTGCATTGAAGCATCGTTTGCCGTTTGTGTTGGTCATTTGCCTTCGTTAGGGATGTGGTACCCTCTAAAGGATTTCTTTTTTTTTCTATCCTAGCATCAAATAGCCCGCAGGGGATTTTTCTTAATAGTTTCCTTGTGGTAGTCAATGGTGATGATGAGGATGACCCTTTTCAAACCGTCAACATTTCTCTTGTAAATTTTAATTTAAGCATGAAATTTGAAAGTTCGTTTCACTGTATACAAAAAAAGGATGCCTTGGGAAAGAAACAGAAAAAGGATAATGGAAACTGATTTCCAAATTATTTAGCACTTTCTATTTTCTAACAACAGCAACAACAAATAAAATATGCATGAAATATTAATATGACCAGCCAGCCATCCAGACACCCAAACTAAACAGCAAATTGCGATGTAAATCATTTATCTTCATTTGCATGTCATAACTGGAACGGTTATGAATGAACAATGATGATGGAAGTCCTTACGTCTGTCCTTTCTTTCTTTGTTTCAATAAAAAACTGCAGGACTTGTTGTAACATTGTGCGTTTTTTAAGAACCCCATGTCATCCTTTTTTTAGTTTCTTCTACTCCTTATATCTCATGTCTAGGATCGTTGTTGTGGCAAAATTTTCCCGCTCCAGGGTTCAAGTATTAAATCTTACTTAGGGTTGGCCTGTCATTGTCCGGTCATCGGGGACGGGGTTAGTTTGTTGCCCTGTGATTTGTATTTACCCAGGAGATTATCAAATTCCATTGTCCATGGTAATCAAATTCAAATGCCTGATAATGGCCGTTGCAATGCCACTGCTGCTGCTGCTGGTATTGTCGTCCTCGAGTGTTGTTGTCGCCAAACCTGAAGAGCGTGTACAGTGACCAACGGTCAAGTTTTTCCAAAGCCATGAAAAGGGAGGAGAGGGGGTTCATTGTCTGCTTTCCCAGTTGTTTATTCTGTGTGTAATTTAATCAAGTCAAGTTTGACCTTTTTTTGATCATCACATCACAAATTCATTGCATCAGATCATTTCCATAAAACAAACAATCCATTGCTGATGGTCAGCATGAAAATGTCCACCCTATCTAGCCGTTTGATCCCAAGACAAACATTGTCTACTTCTATTGTCTTAGAGATTCTTAAATCCCTTTTGCAATGGTTGGTCACTCGCTTAGAAGTGACTCGGGAAAAACTGCTGCGTCACAAATGGTCAACTCCCAAAAGAAAGAAAACTATCAATGGCCTTTTTTATTGCCTCTAACCTTTTTTCGTTACATTTGATTGTCCGTCGGAGCTCTTCCAATTTCATAGCTTTAATTTTTTAATTGAAAAGTCGTTTGCAGTTTTATGACAACAACAGCAGCAGTTTCGATTACAAAACATACTTACCGACTGACCATTTGTGATGAACCGGACCCCTTGGGTGTTAGGCTATCCCTGTCCCATGTTTGCATTGGTGGAATATCGTATTTGTTCTGGTTGACCAGTGGTCAGTTAATGAATGCACCACGCCGGAGAGTTTATCGAAAGGGGCTTTAAGTGCTTCCATTGTTATTTTAATTGTTTTTAGATTTTATTTTGTAACAGAATATAAATAGAGAGAGGGAGAGTGCAGCCATTGTTTTTTGTCTCCCAACCAAGGCAGGACATTGGATTTACAAACATTTTTTGAAGAAAAAAAAAACAATTTTGTTTATTTTTCTATTTAAAAATAATTGTAATTTTTCCGGTGCAGCAACTTTATAGAAGTTATCAGATTACATGCATAATTTTTTGTGATGTCCCGCAGCGGATATTCCAGTAGATTTTCATAGAAATTACGAGTTTTTCGAAAAAGGATTGCGGTTTGATTGCAACAGGGACTAGTTGATTATAGGACTTACAATGGTTTTTACAACAATTGAACAAAGTTCAAAGGTGACACATAACCGCAATTGCCACAATGTGCAGGGGTTATTGTGAAATCGGTTTCAAATTTAGTAACATATGCCCTGAAATGTAATCTTTTTTGTGTGCCATTAAAGTACGTTATAAAATTAACTTCCATTATAAATTAACTTTACTGTAGCTTGTATGAATGCAAGACCAGTTATAATCTACTTAAATAATCGACTTATATTGCCAGATTGCTTAGGATATTACATTGAATTTAAGACTAGCAACTGCCAGCTACTTCGTCAGCGGATAGTCAGTGACTAACGAAAAATCAAATTTGTACCAAATTTAGTACCATTTAGTACAGATAAGTAGAAATGTCCATAACTACCCCTAAACCAAACAATCTAATGGAAATCGTATTTATCAATTTCTGGATTCCAGCCGCCCATTGGTTCACCCAAATCCTACATACGCCAAAATTCTGCATCCCCGCAGTAAGCCTAATTTTAACGTTTACCATTCCGTCCTTATCGGTTCGCCTAAATACAAATTTGGTACCAGATAAATACGAATTTCCGAAACTTCCTACATAATCCAATCCTACACTCCAACAGTAATCTTAATTCCAAATTTCAGGATACCAGCTATATCGGCTCAACAAAAGTCCAATTTGTACCAAATTTAGTACAATTTAATACATATAAATATATATTTCTATAACAACCTACATCAAAAAATCCAATATAAATCTTTTTATACCCTACACCACAAGGTGGTCTGTCTGTCCATCCGTCTGTCCATGTATTTTTGTAAAGTATAGGTCGCATTTATTGCCCGATCCAGATGAAAATTTGCACAGATCATTTGCTTGGCCCAAGGACGAACCCTATTGAAATTGAAATTGAAATTGAGATAATCTGTCAAAATTTAGATACAGCTCCCATATATATCTTCGTCCGATTTGCCTTTTATAGTGCACCAAACGTGTAATATCAGACCGAATTGTATGGAATTTTGCATATACACCCAAATTAGGACTAAAAATAAGTATGCCAAATTTGATCGAAATCGGTTCAGATATAGCTATAGCTCCCATATATATTGTTCATCCGATTTGTTATTTTTTCCTCCGCAGCCGTAATATGCACTCTGCAACAACAATATTTTGGGAAATATATCAAATACAGCTCAGACATATCTTTGCCAAATTTTATCGAGATAGGTTCAGATTTGAATATAGCTCCCATATATAACTTCGTCCGATTTATCTTTTATTGTGCACCAAACGTCTAATATTTGTCTAAATGAGATGGAATTTGGCATATACGACCGAATTAAGTTTAGAAGCTAGAGTGTCAAATTTGGTGAAGATCGGTTCAGATATAGCTATAGCTCCCACATATATTTCTATCCGATTTTAAATTATTTGTGCACCAAATGGGCAACACATGTCCGAATTTAAAAGATACAAATGCTTCGGCATATTTAGTCCTTTGATCTTTAAATTATAATTATATTCATAGCTTGTATGATTGAATTCTCCCATAAAAACTTTTAATTGTTATGTGGAGCTCTACTAAATTAGCAAAGTGTGTAGGGTATCATTAAGTCGGCCCCCCCGACTTTAATACTTTCTTTACTGTTTTTTTTTTCAATTTCTGTATTCCATCGTTTCACCCAAATTCAAATTGTACCAAGTGTAGTACCATTTAATACACTTAAGTAGAAATATTCATAACTTCATACAGACCAATAGAAATCTTATTCTCAAATTTCAGGATTCCAACTCTACCGGTTCTCCCAACATTTAAATTGTACCAAATTTAGTACCATTTAGTACACATAAGTACGAATTTCCAAAACTACCCATAAACGTCAGTCCTACAATGCAATAGTAATTTTCAAATTTCAGGATTCCAACTCTACCAACTCTCCCAAAAATTTAGATTGGACCAAATTTAGTGCCATTTAGTACAAATTTCCAAAACTACATTCATACTTCAGTCGTAGAATGCAATCATAATTTTATTTCCAAATTTCAGAATTTCAGCTCTATCTGTTCACCCAAATCGAAATTGTAACACGTTTCGTACCATATAGTACTTTTCAGGCACATGAGTACACATTTTGTAAATTTTCTCCATATCGCAATCCCATACTCTGCCAGTAATATTTATTTCAAATTTTCAGGATTCCAACTCCATCCGTTCCTCCAAATTCAAATTTTACTGAATTTAGTCAGGATTAGTACTTTCGGTATGCATTTCCAAAACAACCACCTTACATCGACTCTACCCCTCAGTCATGATTTTCATTCTAAATTTCACATGATACGAAATGGTACCAAATATAGTACATTATATTACTTTTCGTACATTTCGTGTGAATATTCTCCCTATGGAACATCTATCATACATTCCATCAGTGACCCTCGTTCTAAATTTAAGAGATCTAGCCCAACTGCTTCCTCAATTACAAAGGGTATCATATTTAGTAGATTTTAATAATTTTCATACCGTTCTAGAACAAATTTCCAAAACCCAGCCTTTTTTGACCCCTTTGGATCTAGAGTGAGCCTCAACCAAAATTTTAAGATTCTAGCCTTACTCTTTTATTAATATAGATAGATAAATTCATCAGACATTTCTTAGTCTTTGCTATGAACATTTTGGGAGATATTTCTACAGTCTTTAAAAAATATTATTTTCGAAAACTCAAACTACTAAAAAACTGCAAAAAACAAACGCCATAATTTTTACATTTTTTTAAATTTTATTGAATGAAAGCAAAAAAGGTCGGAAATAGCCTCAAATTTTATAATAAGTTTTGTGTTTTTCGAATTGGTCACCTTTGGCACGAATTATGGCCTCCAAATGGCCAATGAAACCGTCACATGCTGCCCGAATGTTGCTCTGCGATATTTTGGCCCATTCCCGGCGAAGCGCTTGCTTGAGGTGATCGACACTTTGGTATTTTTTAGTGGCAACCTTGCTATCCAAAACTCTCCAGACAAAATAGTCCAACTGATTGGTATGCGGAAATTTGGTGGCCATTGTGCGCTGGATATGAAGCGAGGAACCTCATTTTGTAACCATACTTGGGTGGCGCGTGCTGAGTGATGCGATGGTGCTGAGTCCTGTTGGAATGTTCAAGGCCTGCGGCCAAAATGTTTGCGAGCCCAAGACTTTAATACACCCTCCAGAATATTTTCGCGATAATATTCTGATGCCACGGTCGATTAATACGAACGGAGAGCGACCATCGGCTGTTATGGCGACCCACACCATCACCATGGCCGGCGCTTGAGTTCTGGTGGCCAACCGAGGGTGTACATTTTCTGCTCACCTCTTTGGCAAGTAAATATGATAATTTTGTTCGTTTCGAAACTGCTGAACAACGAATGTTTTCTCATCTTTTGAGTCTGTTGGACGTTTTTAGAATTTCAATGGCTTTACCCAGAGCTCATTTTTCAATATTTGTCGAATGGAATATTGTGATATGTTCAGCTCACGAGCCATTTTTCGGCCACTGCGACGCGTGTTTCGATCAAGTCGCTTCATGTATTGTCGAAGCATTTCTGCTGATGTTGCTGTTTCTTCCGTTCACTTTCTTGACGTCGGGCTAGGCTACCAGTTTGTAAACAATATAATGAGCTGTCACTGGAATAATTTTAAAAGCTGTTGGACAAGTGGCTTAGAAATGACAGCAGTCTCAAGTTGGTTGCAGTTTTTGGTTCTCACCCTATATATCCTCGAGTTGAACTAGGCATAAATAAATCAATGTTACGGATAACAAGTTAAAAAGTATCAGTCGGTTGTACCGACAGATGTATACACTCAGTTCTGATTATTCAAATGATTATTCAAATTTTTGACCCTTTTGGAGTAGATTCCGAAAGAATAGACCAATATTGTCGGACCTAAAAAATGTGATATAAAAATTGCGTCGTGCAAGGTTTGGGCTATATCGACTACTTCCTTCACTTTATATGTGATATGTGATAATTTTTAGAGCTCTATGAATATTCAAAATGTTGATCCTTTGTTGGGGAGGTACCAGATCTTCACAACCAGACCTTGGATTAATAAAATTATTGTGGTGTGTGTAATTTGAAGAGAACCGGATGCTTATTTCTGATTTTTTATAACTCATAAATTATTCAAAATTTTGACCCTTAATTGGGTAGGTTCTTTATGACGTGGACCGATACTGTCTATTTTACCACCTTTCGTAGCACTTAGGATTTGCAATGTTGGAGTAAAATCGGATTATTCTTCCTCTATCTGTGCAGTGAAATATTTTTTTAAGTGTCTTCAATTTTTGTAGAGGAGGTACCAGAATGAGTGGACCGATATTGTCCATCTCCGAACTCCATCTAAGTTTGACAAAAATATTACGATATACCAGCTTGGGATACTCCTAGATTTAGATTGGCTCCGAATGCCCTGAGACGGATTTGGTCCAAAGAGACCTATGGTCTAAAATCGTTATTTCGACTAGGCACATTTTGATGGTATCAAATGATATATACCCTCTCTACCCATATGACTGAGGGTATAAAATAAATATGCAGCGGACCCTGTAGACAATCGATTTTTCGATTTTTTAACTATATTAAGATTTAAAAAATATAGATTAAAAATTGATAGAAGTATTCGATTACTGCAAGAATTATTTGCATAAACAAATGCGTCATGTCGACCAATTTTGGAAAAATTTTAGGTAACTTACCAAACTTTCCATATTGAACATATATTTGTAAATGTTAAGGGTTTTTGCCTAACATTTGTTGAATTTTTTTTAACATTTCCTAAAAAATCATGACGTTTTTGACGATTATTCAAATATTCCCTTCATTTTTTTGAGAATATTGATAACTTAAATCTGCAGTATTTCCCCAGTGGCTTAACTTCATATTATTTTCTATGGAATGGTTTTGGCTTGGCTTTTCAGCTTTTTGATTGGACGAATTCGGTGAAGAGCAAATGCCGAACATTCTCAAATCAATAAGAATCACAGCCACTTCCCCCAAAAATAATTTTTAGGATTTTTTTCGATTTTATCGTGATTTTTTAAATTTATTTTTTGGAGGGATGCCTGGAAAAAGTGAAGAAAGTTTTTACCGCACTGAATGCATTGAAAATATTAGCACATAACCGTTTTTATTTCTGTCCTAACGCTTGTGTACTTGATATCTCATGTAGTCTCAAGGATTCTTCCTCTTGTTTTTTACAGCTTGCCATGAGACCAGTAAGCTTGTTTTCTCTAATCCGAAAACATTAAAATTTTTTTGTATTTCCATGATTTTTCCCCCCAAAAAAAGAAGAAAAATAATTTATTTCACGCTTGTATTAGTAGGCATCTTCCCAAGGACCAGTGATATCGTTAACCCTTCGAGCTTGTTTGACTAACCTTTGCTATTTTTAGTAGAGAGGGAGAGGATCAAAATGCCACTGAACTTTACTGGCAACAAAAACTTGTGACCTTAATGCCGCTGCGGGGACGAGGAATTAACTATGGCAAAAGAAGAAATTAATTCTGGTTTTTCAAGACAACTTTTAATGGTTTTTCTCGAGGAAAAACTCTGTTGATTTTCCACAGCTTAATTATTAATGGATATTTGTTGGTAGTTGGTTGTGCGACTTTTCCTCAAAGTTGTTGATGTTTATTGCAATGGGATGATGTGGATGAAAGCTGGGCGAATGATGATGATGCTGATGCGCGGCAGATGTGTTTTAAAGTTTTCGTTACGCACCTTTTCCAGGGTATCTTAGGCAATGTAAGGGAGCAGCATCCCTTGGGAAAAATTAAAGAAATAGAACTTGCAAATCTTTATTTTCTTATGAGTCCTGTAGATAATTTGAAGATGGTGATGATGATGATCACGATCATCATTTTGTTGTTGATGATGCGCTGTGGTTTCCTTGGGCTACTGAGTGTTGTTGTTAATGGGTTCCTTAAGAGTTTGGGATTTAAGTTGGAAAAAATCATTAGCCAAACATTTTACCTTTTTCCCTGCCTTTACTTCGATGCTTTCGTTTTGGGTTGGGCATTTTCCCACTAGTTTTAGGTTTGGAAAAGTCCTAAAGGGTGATTTGTTTTTTTTTTTCTTTCTTTTTCTATTTTTTGTTCCCATCTTATATCTTGGCTGGGCTGGGAGTCAATCAGTCGTTCCTCTTCCTTTCAAGGGGTGGCATTTGATTGAAATTTGAGTCAATCATAATTTTGATGTCTTTGATTTCCAGTTCGGCGGGCAAGCAAGTTATTAATAACTTTTACTTATCAATGGCTCATTTTTCAATTTTTCAGTTATTATTATTTTTTTTTCTAACACCCGGCGTTTTTCTTCTTTATTCTCCTCCAGCTCGTGCTACTTGCCGATTGTTTGCGAAAAGAAAAGACACCAACAAGAAAAAGAAAAATCATGTCAATAAATTGTAATTTACTTTAAGCATCCTTGCCGTTAGGTGACAGCCGTCACTCGTTGTAATACCTTCTTTTGTTGTAAATTGTTGTTGCTGTTTTGTCTTGGCACCCAAGCATAATTATTTCCGAATTTTATGGTGTCGTCTGTCCAGGCACTCACTCACACACACATACTCGACTATACATCGATTATTACGCAATAAAAATCAAAGCACAACAAATGCATCAGGATAACTCGAAACAACAACAACAAAGTCCTGCTACTCAAAAATCTCCTTGGAATAATGTTGGGTAGCCAGTCAGCCTGCCAGCCATCGAGTCTATCCCCTCTTCGTTTATTTAATAACAACCAAGACCAAGGCCCGGTGTGACAAAAATCCTTAGCTCGTACCATGGTTCATTGACACCTGGAGATATTTTGCAATATCTTGGCAGAATCAAACAAAAACAACAACAAACTGCATCGCCACCACCACCACATCTTCCAAAATCAACATTTGCCTTGCCAGAAGTTGCATCAGAAGGACGAAACCGAAATTCCCTCCAAAAAACGAACGAGCGAACGAAATCACAAAATCAAAGTCAATGAACACATATGTCCCAAAAACGCACAACTGCATCAAAGGCATTCTTTCTTTGGTCCGTCCTTATAACGCCACATCCACATTTATTCCGGGCCCAAAACAATGGGCAACAATGAAACAATGCAATTTAATGTTGCTTGAGTGACGTTATGACTGCTGCAGTCAGTCGTCAGTTTGCACTTCGTCTTTGCTTGGCTTGTTTGGGTGGTGAGCTGAGCTGAGCTCAGCTAAGCGCACATTACAAGACATTGGCGCACAGGCTAGGGTTTCTTACAGTTTTCTTCTTCGATGCCGTTTGGGGTGGATGTAACACCAACACCACCACCGCAGCCGCACAGTGATTTGGAATTGTTTTTTTCCTGGTCAACCTTCATATGGCTATAGAGGGCATATATTATTTGATACGGCCAAAACGTGTCTCATCGAAATAACGCTTTAAGATCCAAGGTCTCTTTGGACCAATTCCGTATCAGGACATTTGTCGATTCTCGATCTAGCGATGTCCGCCCGATAACTCTCGAAGGAAGTGTCCGATTTGATCCAAACTTTATACATTGTAATATTATTATCAAACTTAGATCGAGTTCGGAGATGGCCCACTCCAATATCGGCCCACTCCTGGTACCTCCCCCACAAAATTTCAAAATTTTAAGAAAAAAAAATAATTACTGCACATCCTACTATTTGCATCAGTGCTAGGTCAGGAGCGAATATAACTCCATTAAATTCCTCCACCACAAAGGGTCAACATTTTGAATAATTATAACTCATATAAAACGTGATATAAGAGTCCGATTGTCTCCAAATTTCACACATCCCAATAACTTTATTAACCCAAGATCTGGCGTGAAAATAGAATATATCGGTCCACTTCTTCTGGTACCTCTCACACAAAAGTTCCAAATTTTCAAAGAAAATAATTTACTGCACGAAAAGAGAAAAGATAATCCGATTTGCTCCAACTTTGCATATGCTAATATTTACATCAGTGCTAGGTCAAGTAAGAAAATGGACAAGATCGGTGCACTCCATCAAGTACCTCCCCCCACAAAGGGTCAAAATTTGAAATAATTTTAACTCTTATAAAATGTGAGAAATGTGTCCGATTTTCTTCAACTTACGCACATCGCAATATTTTTATTAATCCAAGGTCTGGTGTGAAGATGGAATATGTCGGTACACTCCTTCTGGTACCTCCCTCACAAAGGGGTCAACATTTTGAACAAAAGACGCGAAATTAACATCCGATTCCATTGAGACTTGACACTTCTCAATATTTCCATCAACACAAGATTTATTATAAAGATGGTACCTTCTGGTACCTTCCCCACAAAGGGTCGAAATTTTGTATAACCAACACGATCATAAAATCAGAAATAAGTATCCGATTCTCTTATTAACGCAGAAGGGAATATCCAAATTTGGAACATCGGATTATTATACCCTCCACCATGGTAGGGTGGAATCAAAGCCAGACTCTTGAAATTTTGCTCGAGGGCCACTCTTTGAAAATTTGTACAAAAAGAGTACGAAAAGTACGAAAATGTACTAAAAAATGAACACTTTCAAGACAAAGTTCCAATTTTAGTGCATTTTAGTACTTTTCGTAGCCTTTTAGACGAACCGAATGAACCAGAACTCTAAAATTTGGAATGAGACTCACCGATGGAAAGCAGGATAGATGTACCAATGGGTTTTTCGAACTTTAAGGTTTCGAAAAGTTATAAAATGGTACTAAACCGCTAAAGTGGTACTATTTGGCATTATGTGAACGGATGGAGCTAATAACTTGAAATTTGGTATGAGAATCAAGGTTCGAAAAGTACTAGATAGTACTATATTTAGTACAATTTGGTATTGGGTGAAAAGATAGTGCTTGAAATCTGAAATGTGGTATTAAAATCGCTGTTTATGTGTAGCCTGGATATATGGAGCTGGTTTCTGCAGTATAATTGTACGAAAGGTACTGAATGGTACTAAATTTGGTAATAGGTGAAGCGATAGAGATATAATTTTTAAATTTGATATACATGGTATATAAAATAAAATTTATATATGGTATCTGCCTTTGAAATTTGGAGGTTGTTTGGAAATTCGTCCTATATTTGTACAAAAAGTACGAAATGGTACTAAATTTGTTTTTGGGTAAATGGAAAGGGCTGGAATCCTCAAATTCGATATTGAGATCTCTGTTGGTATCTGGTATTGGGATATGGAGGTGGTTTTGGAACTGTGTACTGTATTTTATTACAAGAAGTACTAAATAGTTCCAAATTTGCTATTGGGTAAAGGGATAGGAATACAATTCTGAAATTTAATATTTAGATTACTGAGGGTATTGAGGTCTCCATTGTTAACTGGATTTAAAATATGGAGGTCGATTGGAAATGTGTACTTTAATTGTACGAAAAGTACTAAATAGTACTAAATTTCGTATTGGATGGAGGAATAGGGCTTAAATCCTTAAATTTGATATATATGTCACTGTTGGTGTCTGTGGTTGAAAAAAGGAGCAGGTTTTGAATATGCGTACTATGAAAGTACAAAAATAGGGCAAAATGACACAAAACTTACCATTGGGTGTTTGGTGTCTAGACTGGAGAAAAGGAGGTGGTTTTGGACATGCGTACGAACTGCACTAAAAGTATAGTAATACATTTTGGAGTGGGTCTTAGGAAACAGCTGGACTTCTAAAATTTGATATGAGGATCCATATATAGCAACTAGTTTTCGGAAAATGACTCGACTATCTCAGAAAAAATAAACAGGTATGCTCCTTTCAAATTTAAAAAAAAAAATAAGCATCCTTGGGAGCCACTCTCACACATAAAAATATGTTGGCTCAATTTTTTGACTCTCTCAGTTTTAATATATTTCCTATCAAATCCCAAAAATATATTTTTAATATCGATGACGACTAACGATGTTGACAAAAAACGGATTTTGCCCATGAAAATCAAATTCCGAACCACTGTGCGTCACATCAGCCATCAACACATGCCCCATAAATTTTTTTGGAAAGAAGGAAGAAAGGAACTCGGTGTTTAAGAATGTTTGGCATCTTTGGTGTTTCATTGATCGAAGGCATCACCTTGGAGGGAGGGAGATTCTTTTTTTCTAATGTCAAAAAACAAATTAAAACTACAGATCTTTGAGCCATGATAATTTAGCTAGCTCATGAGGGTGAAAAAAATGTGTCATAGCCAAAGGTTATTACAAGCACACCCGCTCTTCTCGCCGCTCATCATCAACGGACGGTTTTTTTCTTGTGTTACTAAATAAACGGTGGCTCTATTGAATGAAATTACTTGGAAGACGTTAGAAAAGGCGGCTGGAAGTTAACATTTTTTGTTCAAGATGTTTTCCTTATGGCAGCGGAGCGCAGTGGTGGTAAAAGTGGTGGCGGTAGCACGCGCCAAAAAATGCTAGCCATTGTTCTTTAATTTTTTTAAAGCAAATATAACCACCACCTCGTTTTTCAATTTTCACATAAACATTTATGTAAATTATGAGTTTCATATTTGAGAAAATATCCCGTTTATAAATGAGGAATTTATGAATGATATTCCTCAATGGGATGGCAATGTAAGAAGAGAAGGGGAAGGTAGGACAGGGAGTGTACACAGGCGCACTTTCTTTGTAACTCACAACCAGTTTAATGTCCTGTCTTTTGCCTCAAAATATAATTCCTTTTGCTTTTCTTTGAAAATCCAAATGATATGCATAAAACTTTCCCCCTTTTTCTTTCCTTTTAATGGCTTTTCCGTTAATCTTTTTACATCTGTTGTGGCATGGCGCAAGCCGCTCGAATCTTATTACAATTTGGCACAAGTAAAGGTGTGTCATTACAACCATTCGAAGAAAACGCCTTTATTATTTTGGTATTTTGTAAAAGAAAAATAATTTATTTTCTTTGTGAAATGATTAAAAAATGAAAAGCTCATAATCCTTGTGGTAAAAGGTAAGATTTTGATAAGGATTTGTGGGTTATGATTTGGAAAAGTATTAAAAATATTAAAATTTTCTATTTGGATTGTGTGAATTCATCTATGTAATAGTATAATTAACTTGTTTCAATCAGGTCATTGCCATTTAGACAGACTTCAGTTTTAAGAAAATATACGAATTCCGCATTTTTAAGTGTTGTCAAGTGTTATTATTAAATTTTGCCCTTGGGGAGGTTCGAAAAAGAAAATACGGCCATTGAAGTTTAAACATATGCAACAGATATAAAAGTAATACAAATTTTAAAATGTGCGAAGTTTGGACCAAAGTTTCGGAGTCCAATAATTTTGCTGAATAGGAATCTGAGTCGAAGAATAACCCTGAGTAGGATTTTTTTTATTTTTTAATTACGCCAATTTTAGTGAAATAACTGATTGACTGACTGAGAATCAACGACCAGACTAAACGGCTGCGTTCTTGGAAAGTCGTACTAAAAGATACGAAAAGTACTAAAAATTGAATACTTCACAGTGGAAAAACTGTAATTTGGAATGACAACTTTGATCTTACGAAAAGTTCTAAAATGGTACCAAACGTTTAAAATTACCATAATATATATGGTAAATGTACTCAGTGGTACTAAATTTGGAACAGTTTAGTTTGGGGAGAACGGATGAAGCTGGAATGTGAAATTGTATAGATATCCCCGTTGATAAAGAATTTTTGAGAGATGTGTACTCCAAGTGCACGAAAAGTACTAAATAGTACTATATTTGGTATTGAATGAAAATATAGTCTTTGAAATTTTAAATTTGGTACTAGGGTACCTGCTGATGTGTAGCTTGGACATATAGAGGTGGCTTTGGAAATATGTACTGTAATTGTACGAAAAGTAATTAATGGTACTATATTTGGAATTGGTTGAAGGGATATATATATAAAATTCTGAAATTTGATATTTTGTTTACTAGTGATATTTGGAATTGAGATATGGAGGTGTTTTCGGAAATGTGTACTATAATTGTATGAAAAGTACTAAATTGTTCTAAATTTGGTATTAGGTGAAGGGGTTGGGCTGAAATTCTGAAATTTGATATAGGTGTCAGTGTTGGCGTCTGTGGTTAAGATATGGAAGTGATTTTAAAAATTTGCTGGAAAAGTACTAAGTGGTACTAAATTGGGTATTCGTTAAAGGGATAGAGCTGGTATCTGAGGTACACATATGGAAACGTTGCAATAGTTATACTTATATTCTTTATCGGAAGCATTTTATGAGCTTCATGGTTTTTCAAATTATTGACCCGTTGTGGGGGAAGTATCAGAAGGAGATGTATACCCTCAGCCAATGTTCCATTGTTTAAATATATTTTGACTTCTGTTATGATTTTTAAAATATGGACCCTCTATGAACTAGATTCCTAAGGAATAGCCAATATTATCTATTATAAATAATTATTATAAAAAGAAATGGTCCGATCTCTACCATCTTTATAGCAGATCTTGTGTTGATGAAAATATTGAGATTTTCCAAGTCTGTATAGAATCGGGTGTTAATTTCGCGTTTTATGAGCATCAAAAATATTCAAAATTTTGAACCCTTTGAAGCCGATATATCCCATTTTCAAAACAATTCTTGTTTTAGTGAAAATAATGGGATGTGAGAAATTTGAAGAGAGTCGAATGCTTATTTGGAGTTTATGATCGTTTTGGTTATTCATAATTTTGACCCTTTGCGGAGGAGGTACTAGAAGGTGTGGACCGATGTATTCCATATTCACACACACCTTGGATTGATGATTGTGATGTGTGTAATTTGAAAGAGAACCGGATGCTTATTTTGAATTTTATGATCGTTTTGGTTATTCAAATTGTAATCCTTTATGGGGGAGATACTAGAAGTAATGGTTCGATCTCTACCATCTTTATAGCAGATATTGTGTTAGTTGAAATATTGGGTTGTGCCAAGTCTGAATGGAATCGGATGTTAATTTCGCGTTTTATGAGTTTCATTAATACTCAACATTTTGATCCTTTGTGGGGGAGGAACCAGAAGGAGTAGACCGATATATCCCATCTTCACAGCAGATCTTGCGTTAATAGAATTAATGGGATGTGTGAAATATGAAGAGAACCGGATGCTTATTTCGGATTTTATAATCGTTTTGGTTATTCGAAACGTTGACCCTTTGTTGGGCTGTTATCAGAAGGAATGGTCCGATCTATACCATCTTCATAACAGATCTTGTGTTAATAGAAATATTGAGATGTACCGAGTCTGAATGAAATCGGATGTAAATTTCTCGTTTTATGAGCTCAATTGATATTCAAAATTTCGACCTTTTGTGGGGGAGGTACCAGAAGGAGTGGACCGATATACTCCATCTTAACACCAGACCTTGGGTTGATAAAAATATTGGGATGTGTGAAATTACAAGACATTCGGACTCTTACATCGCATTTTATGAGAGTTGTAATTATTCAAAATGTTGACGATTTGTGGAGGAGGTACTTGTTAGAGTGGACCGATATTGTCCATTTTCACACCTGACCTAGCACTGACGCAAATATTACGTTATGCAAAGTTGAAGTAAAATCAGATTATCGTTTCACTTTCTGTGCAGTAAATATATTTTTTTTAATTTTTTTTTTTTTTTTGTGGGGGAGCTACCAGGAGCAGTGGACAGATATTGACCATCGTCGAACTCGATCTAAGTTTGACAATAATATTACGATGTATCAAGGTTGGACTAAATCGGATACTCCCTTCGAGAGTTATCATGTGCACCAGTCAGCTAGAAGGACGGACATCGCTTGAGCGACTCCAAATGTCCTGAAACGGATTTGGTCCAAAGAGGCCTAGGGTCTAAAACCGTTATTTCGATGAGGTGCATTTTGGCCGTATTAAATGATATAACCATATGGCTGAGGGCATAATTACCATTCATCTATTGATAACCCAAATCGACAATATTTCATTATAGCAAACTTTTCAATACAAACTGCGATTGTAATGGGTTCATTCGAAGCTAACCTTTAATAAAAGTTTTAATTCCTTATTTTCAGTTGCATCGAAATAAATTCCAATGCGGTTAAGAAGCTGGAAGGCAGCAGACATCCCAACAAAGGATTTTGTTCGAAATCCCAAAACGAAGGGTTACAGCAACAAGAAACTGCGCAATTTTAAATTTGCGGATAATAATTTCTTTCTCACCTTTTTCTGTTTCCCACTGTTACCGACTGATGGTAGGCTCCGCAACTGCACTATTTCAATTGAACTACATTGATTTGTGATTTATTGCCACTGCATTTCTTTCACACTCTCATTTGTTGCTGGGTGATTAATGCAATTAGTCGGATTGCGGAAGCCCAGGGAATTTCGATATTTCAATGGATTCTCATTGATTTATGCGAGACCTCTTTTTTGTGCTGCTGAATGCGATTCGCAACTCTGAGAATTCCCAGAAAAGTAATGTGTTGTCCTTGCAAGGGGCTGGGTTAGAAGACTCGATACCACCTAAGGTTCTTAATTAGATGTCGAAATTATGCCCAACACCTCTGCTAATTTAACAATCGAAAATAATGCAAATACTTAGAGGCGTTGCGTCTGCCTTTATCCCTTTTGACGTCTCAAACAAAGGATGTCAGCTCTTGAATTTGGAAAATATAAATCACTTTGTATTGAAATGCAATTTTATTCCATTGTCTAGTTGTTTTAGCTCTTTTGCGCAAAGTTGGAACTTTTTGATTCTTTGCAAAGGAAGTTATTGATTTTTTTGTTTTAATGCAAATGTGAACAATTTGGAATTGGAAATGGAATTAACGTTGCTTTTATATTTCTTTGTTATGCAATTAAATTATATACATAATCAATAATGGAAAATAACGAACTTATTCCTTATTATCACTTTATGAGGGAAGTGTTAACATTTTGACTGAATTCTATAGAACATTTTTCCCATATACATTTGTCCAATTTAGGGATTTAGACCCTAGGTCTCTTTGGACCAAATCCGTATCAGGACCTTTGGAGTCCGTCCGTCTCACTAGCTGGTGCGCACGATAGCTTTCGAAGGTATTTTCTGATTTAGTCCCAGCTTGGTACACCGTAATATTATTATAAAACGTAGATCAAGTTCGGAGATGGGCAATATCGGTCTTCTCCTTCTGGTACCCACAAAAGGTCGAAATTTTCAAAAAATGTTTTAAAATATTCTGCACAGAAAGAGAAAGGATAATCCGATTATTTTCAATTTTGTAAATCCTATTATTTGCAACACTACTAGGTCTGGTGCGAATATGGACAATATCGGTCCTCTCCATCAAGTATCCACCCCACAAAGGGTCAAATTTTTGAATAATTATAACTCTTATGAAATGTGTTGTAAGAGGCCGATTTTTTTCAAATAACACATACCACAATATTTTTATTAACCCAGGGTCTTGTGTGTAGATGGAATGTATGGTCCACTGCTCGAATTTCCACTCAAATTTTCAAAACAATTTTAACTTCAGATACCAACAGTGACCTTAATTTCAAATTTCAGCATTTTAGCTTTGTAATTTCCCCCATTACCAATTTTAGTACCATTTAGTACAATTATAGTACACATATTCAAAACCAGCTCCTCTCAACCACAGACACCAACAGTGACATCTTTATATAAATTCGGGATTCCAGCACTTTCCCATCAGCCAATACCGAATTAGTAGTTTTCGATCAACTTTGGTACGGATTTCCAAACCCAAATCTCAAGCACAGATTACCAACAGTTATCTAAATATCGAATTTCAGAATTGTATCTCTATCCCTTCACCTAAAACCAAATATAGTACCAATTAAGTGCTTTTCGTACATTTATAGTACACATTTCCGAAACCACGTCCTTCTCTCCACGCTAGACACTAACAGTAACCCCGATAGAAAATTTTAAAATTCAATATCTATCCCAACATCCAACCGCACATGTTGTGACATTTCGCATTTTAGTTCCTTCTCTCAGCCACAATCACCAACAATGACATCCTTTTCAAAATTCAGGATTTCTACACTATCCCAGAACTCCAGCTCTTTTGGGTCACCACAATTCCAATTTGTTCCAAATTTAGTACCAGACAGTACACAAAAGTACAAATATCCATAACAATCTGCATCATACCATCCAATAAAAACCATATTTCCAAATTTCAAGATTCCAGCCCTATCAGTTCAAATGCAAAATTTACCAAATCTAGTACCATGTAGTACACATAGGCCCGAGTTTCAACAACTTACTACCTACCATAAACCTGCACTCAAGCAGTAATAATAATTCCCAATTTCAGGATTCCAGCTCTATATTTTCACCCAAATTCAAATGGTAACATATTTAGTAAATTTTAGTACATATGAGCACAAATACCTTCATATCCCTGTTCTACACTCTGAAAGTAATCTTATTTCCAAATTACAGCATACAACCTCTATTGAATCTTTGGGTGAATCCAAATTGTACCAAATTACCAAAGTGTCATTTAGTACACATTAGTACAAATTTCCATAACTACCTCCATATCCCTATTCTGCACTCCGACAGTAATCTTATTTCCAAATTACATGTGCCAGCTCAATTGGTTCACCCAAATCCAAATTATACCAAATTTGGTACCATTTAGTCCTCAAATGTTCAAATTTCAATAATAACCTGCATCATACAATTCCGTAGAAATCTAGTTTCCAACTTTCAGAATTCCACCCCTATCAGTTCACCCAAATCCAAAGTGTACCAAATTTGGTACCATGTACGAATTTCCAATACTTCCTACACACCCCAATCCTACACTCCAACAGTAATTATAATTCCCAATTTCGAGATTCTAGCTTTATCTGTTCATCCAAATCCAAATTGTAGCAAATTTAGTACAAAATACAGCATACCAGCTTTATTGTTTCACCCAAATCCAAATTGTACCATTTGGTAAACATAAGTACAAATTTTCATAACTACCTACATCAAACAATCCAAAAGAAATCTAACTTCCAAAATTCAGAATTCAAACTCTTCCGGCTCTCCAAAAATTTAAATTGCAACAATTTTAGCACCATTTAGTACACATTAGTATGAATTTCCAAAAGTTTTTCGTGAAAGACATAAGTAATATTATTTACAAATTTCAGCATTCCAGCTCTATCTATTCGTCCAAATCCAAATTGTACCAAATTTAGTTCGTATAAGTACAAATTTCCAAACCTACCTCCATATTCCTATCCTACACTCCGACAGAAATCCTATTTCCAAATTTCAGCATACCAACTGTATTGGTTCACCCAAATCACAATTGTACCAATTTTAGTACCATTTAGTACACATTTCCAGAACTACGCACGTCGTACAATCCAAAAGAAATTTTATTTCCAAGTTTCAGGATTCCAACTCGGTCGGTTCTCCTTAATTTTAAATTGTACCATATTTGGTACTATTTAGTACAAATAAGTACGAATTTCCAAAACTTTCTTTATACCCCAATTCGGCAATGTAATAGTAATTTATTTCCAAATTTCAACATTCCAGACATTCCACCTAAATTGAAATTGTACCAAATTTAGTACCATTTAGTGCACATAAGTACAAATTTGCAAAGCAACCCACATCATACAATTCAATAGAAATCTTAGTTACAAATCTTATTTCAGGATTCCAACTCTACCTGTTCTCCTGACATTTCAATTTTACTAAATTTAGTACACATAAGTACTAATTTCCAAAATTAATTATAGTAATCTTATTTCCGAATTTAAGCATTGCAGCCCTTTCAGTTCACCCAAATTGCAATTGTACCGAATTTCGAATTACCACTTAGTACTCATCGCAACCCAATCCTACTCTCTTGCCAGTAATGTTATTTTTAAATTTCAGGTTTCCAGCTCCATCCGTAACTCCAAATTTAAATTTTACTAAATTTAGTACCGTTTAGTACTGTTCGTATACATGAGTACACATTTCCAAAACTACCTCCTTATATCGAATCGAAATTGTCTGTGCAGGTCCACGTCTTCATATAACCCCCATATAACTGCCCCACCCAATATTCGGTATTTGGATGATTTTAGCGACTGTATTTACCGGTATTGTTTCAAATTTGGTATTTGAAGTTCGTAATGGATACTACAGCCTATGTCAGGAATTCTGTGCAGGTCCACGTCTTCGTATATACACTAATATAACGGCTACATTCGGTATTTTAACCGAATTTTAACGGATTCTATTTTTTGAAAATTACCAAATTCGTTTCAGATGGTGGAGGGTATTAAAAATTTTGTTCAGCAGAACTTACAGTTTTTTACTTGTTTTTTGCCACTTGGCTACGTCGGTAATTGTCAGGATCCCCAAAATTGAACCTCCCCTAGAGACTCAATTCCTTGTATCCGTTATTCAGCCTTGAAAAATAAAGAAATTAAAACGAATCGTTTTTCATTTTTTCAATCCTTTTTCTTTTTGGCAAAAAATCCTTCCTTCTTGCCATCACCTGGCAGGAAAGTTATCATGGCATATATATTCTTTGTTTTTTAATCGAATTAAAACGACAATGCCAGCCAGTCAGCCAGTCCCCCTTTAACCACGTAATACGATCAATGGATCACCGATCGCTGATCTATGTCATCAGCTGTTTGTTACCAAATAAATATTTGCCAAAAAAAAAAAAATCGAAAATTGTAGCACAAGCCAAGAATGGATATTTGCCAGCAGTTGCCAAAAAAAATGTTTTTGAAAGGCGTGACAAATACTGCCGCAATGATCATGGCATTAGACAGGCAGGATGCAACGATGAAATTGAAAATAATGTATCCTCTGTTGTTTTGTGTGTTTGCCCTTAGCGAGACATTCATTACTTACGCCAGCCAGCCAGCTACTCTCTAAAGTAATCAGAACCAGGTGATAATGCCTGCAAGGAGAAAATGATGATGAAGGTGGTAGGACGACAATCGAGGAAGGCGCAGTTGTCTCCAAGGAACAATGTATTGATGATGTGTAGTATTGTTTTTGTTGTTATTATTTTGGCCAACTAAGAATTCCTACAATTGCCAATTAGTTTGGTCGAGCGATCGCTCGATCGCTATGTAGAATGTGGATGGGGGAGAGAGAGTATGTAATGTGCGTGTGTGTATCTGCAGGTTGTTGTTGTTGTTCCATTGTATCGGGAATAAGGATGTTAGGACGCGTGCCATCCGCAAATTACAAAACAAAGACTTAAGCCAATTGTTTGAGCCGGTGTGTGTGTGCGTTCTACGGGAAGAAAATAGAAGCTAAACAAAAGGATGTCCAAGCCAAAGGCGACAACAGCAGCTCCATGGAAACAATACCGAAATAATTATTGAAATATGTGTCTTTTGACACCTTCCAGTCCAATAGAAGAAGCTGGAGTTGCTTCTTATTTTCTATTTTGGGTTGTGGATGGTCAGCCAAGAAAGAATGGTCGGTAGGGTCAGTCAGCCAAACGGCCAAGATGTTGTTGATCCAAAGGTGGTAAAGCTGCAAAAATGAAAATACGGCCAGAGAGATGGTGTCTGTCTTGCCCCTAATGGCCTATAGAAAGCGAGTTAGGCGAGGCATTGTAATGGTCTTGCAAAAGTCATTGATGTAAGCCAATGTTGATGTTATAATATGGCCAATACTACTAGTTGCCTTGTCAAGGGGCTGGCTAATCAAGGGAGGAAAGATCTTTGATTAGCCGGAAATTTTGAGAAGGGCTTGCCGAAGGAAAGGAATGACAAACTGACTTTTTTCTCTCTCGACAATGCCCACCTAATGATATTGTGGCTAGGAGCCCACTGGCAAATGTCACATTAATACTTGAGAGCAGCTGATTTGGCAAGAGGAAGCCGTGCTGCTAAAAGAGGGAAAACCCCTGATGTTTTCCAACACTCAATTGGGCAAATGTGCTTGAAATGCATTCTCCACAACTTGGAACGTACGTTCATAAATTCAATTATGATTTTCATAATGTAATTCATTTTTTTTTTCCGATTATTGGTGCATTTTCTCATGTGTGCAATTTTTCACCCCTCTACAGGCCTTGTTTCTCCAAAGGAAACTTATTTTCCCTTGTCCTGCATTGTGGAGTTGGTTTTTTTGTTTAAAGTTCGATATTCATTCTTGTTGTTCTGGTATATCTGGCACTCATTTGCCGTTTTTCCTCAGCTACTTTCGTAGCATCTCACCTTTCGGAATCTCTTGGTTTTCATTTCTCATAAAAAAATTTGTTTTCCTGCCGATTTCAATTGCATTGTTTTTATTTTGGTTTATTATTTTCTGTTAGGCTTCACCCATAAAAAGAAGTAAAAAAGTCATAAAACTAGGAAGGGATACGAGAACGAGGGATGGTATGATAATGAGAGTAATAGTGTTTGCTTTGGTGTCAAAACTATTTATATTCTACAGATGGCTATTAAAATACCCTCATTCCGTTTGCAAATCCTTGAAATAGTCATAATAGAGCCTGGATCAGCGTATTCTTCTAAGACGATCTAGTGATGTCCTTCCGTCTGTCCGCTTGTCCGTTGTAATCACGCAATTTTTCGGACGAATTGAGATTGAAGGCCAACATTTTGCATGCATGCATAGTTTACCAGTAGGCACGTTAGGTTCGTAAATGCGCCATGTCGGTCCACGTTTTCGTATAGCCCCCATATAGTCCCGATATTCGATATTTTCATGATTTTAGCGACATTATTTTCCGGAATTATTTCAAATTTCGTATTTGAAGTTCATTATGGGTACTACAGCATATGACAAAATTTTCGTAAACAGGTCCACGTCTTCGTATAGCCAGCCCCCATATGACGGTACCTTCCGTAGTATTCTTGATGTATTTTGATGATTTCAGCAACAGCATTAATCGGAGTTGTTTCAAAATTCCTTTTGGAAGATCTTAATGCGTACTTCAACCTATGGCAAAAAAAAATCGTATGCAGATCCACGTCTTCGTATAACTCCCATATGACGATACCTCCCGATATTTGACATTTTAAGATTTTTGCACAATTATTCACTGGAACTGTTTCATATTTCGTATTTGAAGTTCTTAATGGGTACTACAGGAATTGACAAACAATTGTCTAAGCTGGTCCACGTCTTCGTATAGCCCCCATACGACGGTACCTTCCGATAGTATTTTTGATGATTTCAGCAGCAGCATTCATCGGAATTGTTTCAAATTTCCTTTTGGAAGATAATGTGGGTTGTAGTACAAAATTCGTGTGCAAGTCCACGTCTTCGTATAACCCCCATATGACTACCGATATTTGATATTTTAAGATTTTTGCATTTAAAGTTTGTAATTTGTACTACAGCATATGAAAAAAAAACGTAAGCAGGTCCACGTCTTCGTATAGCCCCCATATAACGGTTTTCAAATAAGTGGTAGTTTTCGGACTTTGGTGGAGGGTATTCAAATTTCAGTCAATTTCAATTAAAAAAGTACCTAAAATCTTCAAATCTCTTTAAATCGGCGGGTACCGTTATATGGATGACTATGCCTAAACGTGGAACAATCTTCCCAATTTTATGATTACATATACCTTCAGCCATTTGGCCAAATACGGCCAAAACGTGCTTTATCGAAATAATGGTTTTAGACCCTAGGTCTCTTTGGACCAAATCCGTTTCAGGGCATTAGGAGTCGATCTAGTGATGTCCGTGTGTCTGGCTGGTGCGCATGATAACCTTCGAAGAGAGTATTCGATTTGGTCCAAACTTGATACATCGTAAACTATTCACAAGTTTAGATCAAGCTCGTAGGTGGGCAGAATTGGTCTACTCCTTTTGGTAGCTCCAACATAAAAGGTCAAAATTAAGAAAAAAATACTGCGCACAGGGAGAGAAATCTTAATATTTGCATTGCTACTAGGTCAGGTGCGAAAATGGACAATATCGTTCCACTCCATCAAGTACCTCCCCCATAAAGGGTCAAAATTTTGAATAATTATAACTCTTCTAAAATGTGATGTAAGAGGCCGATATTTGATATTTTTATTAACTCAAGGTCTAGTGTGAAGGCGGAATATATCGGCTCACTCCACCCCTTCTGGTACCTGCCCCAAAAAGGGTTAAATTTTTGAATATCTTTGAATCTCATATACCGCGAAATACTCATCCGATTCCATTTAGACTTGGCCCATCTAAATATTTCCATCAACACAAGGTTAGTTATAAAGGTGGTAGAGATCGGACCATTTTTTCTGGCATTTCCCCACATAGGGTCTAATTTTTTTTGCGCCACACGTTTTATTCGAACGCATTTCGAAACATTCGAGAGAATTCAGCCCAAAAGCAAGTGCTTAAAATTTTGTTTAGACATCGATTAAGATATAGCTATAGCTCCCATATATATTTTCCCACCGATTTGGGGTTTAAATTCCTAACATTCGTATGTATACACTCCACAGGAGTGATAATTCGAACCAGATACACCCCAGAAGACCTCTGCCAAATTTCATCAAGGTCGGTTAAGATTTGCATATTGCTCCCATACATATCTTTATCCAATATACATATATTTTATATATTATGCCATATATTTTTTCGGCCGATTTAAATTTTATTGTGCGCCATATGTGCAATATTCATTCAAATGGGATAGATTTCGGCACATCCTACCAATAAAAAATAAGCTCTGCTAAGTTTTATTGATATCGGTTCTCATTTGGATATAGCCTCAAACTTTATCCACGTTGACCCAAATTGTATGGATTGGATGGTTCCACAGTCTGGGTGTGACCACAAATCGCTCGATTTCGTAGTCCTGATTTTCGGAGTCGTGGTGTATCTTTTTTCGCAAAATCCATGTTTAAAGGTTTACCAAAATTTGATATACCTTCCCTCCTATTGGCACATTGCTTTAGCTCATTCCTCCGAAGGAGCTACCTCAGAGCGAAAGAACCAAAGGAAGTAATCACAACCATTAAAAGGAGAAACTCCTTAGAACTCTTGCATAGGGTGTTTATGGTTATTGGTGTTGTTGTTGCTGCTGCCTTTGCCTTATGTACAATAGCAATTGAATTTCATTTCATTTTGCCAAACATTAAGATCTTGATGAACATTTGTCTGATCCCTTGGTTTCTTCTCCTATAGTTGTTGCAAACCGTGTTTCTTATTTTTGGTTACTTTGGGGCGAAATCACGGCGCTAGAGTTGCAGCAGGAGCTAGTGAGCTGGTACCATTCGTAATAGTGGATGGCAGCAGCACCACCACCAGGCCTTAAAGACGTTGATGTTGCGATTCACATTTTGCCTGATGGTCTTCGTCGTCGTCGTCTTGGTGGTGGTAGTGGCAGATGCAGAAATCAAAAAAGTGCGCTCAAAACGACAAACTGCCGGCCGCTGACTTTGAACAAATGTCTTGTGGCATGAATTGTTTAGATTTATTTACGATTATTGTTTTTTCTTTGCTAACTATTTTTAACAACCTTAGGGGGAAATCAATGCATTTGCTGTGTTCCAATGCAATGCAATTGCGCCATGAGTCTTGGGTGCTGCACTTGAAAGTTTAAAAAAAGCTGACAATTTTTATAAATTATTTAGCAATGTTTATTTCTTAGGCACAATGGCGGCCTGACTTGGAATTGTACTCTAGGTTCGAGAAAAAATACCACCCAGTTCCTTTACTCAGGAGGGCTACAGGAGGTATATATCAATCGATACGGCCGACATGGACTTTGGGACGAAATTCGTTTGAGGACAAGGATTCGGTATATTGCTATGTCCATCTGGACTTGTTTCGCAAGTTAGGAGATATATAAATGCTGACAATTGTGACCCTTTTTGGGGGGAAGTATATAAAGAGGTTGGCCGATATTTGCCAGCAAAAACAGAAAAACCTTGTGTTTGTAAAGATATTGGAGTGCGCGAAGTTAAGAAAGAATCATATGATTATTTCGCTTTCAAAATTTTGACCCGTTTTGAGGGTGGTACCAGAATGAGTGGTCGTATATATTTCATTTTCATGCCAGATCTTGTGTATGTAAAAATATTGAGATGTGCGAAGTTTTAAGACGGAATCGGACATTTTTTTCACATTGTATATGGGTTGTAATTATTCAAAATATTGACCCATATTGTGAGATAGGTACCAGAAGGAGTGGGCTGATATCTACCATATTTACATCAGATCTTGGGTTAGTAGAAATATTGAAATGCGCGAAGTATAGATTAAATCTGTTGGTTATTTCGCAATTTACGAGAGATATAATTATTCAAATTTTTGACACCTTTGTGCGGGAGGTGCAAGAAGGAGTAGGGGGATGTATCACATCTCCTTACTAGAGATTTGCGAAATTTTAAAGCGGAATCGGACACTTATTTACATTTTATAGCAGTTGTTATTATTCAAAAATTTTACCCGTTGTGGGAGAGGTATCGGAAGGTGTTGGCCGATATCTATCAGCTTCACACTAGATCTTGTGTTAGCAAAAATATTGGAATGTATGAATTTTACAAAGAATCAGATGCTTATTTCACCTTTTATGAGAGATATAATTATTCCAAATTTTGATCCGTTGTGGAGAAGGTACCAGAAAGAGTGGTCCGATATATTTCATCTTCATAACGGATCTTGTGTTGATAAAAATATAAAGATGTACGAAATTTGAAGACGGAATTGGACACTTATTTCACATTTTATAGGAGTTGTTATTATTCACAAATTTGGCACTTTTTGAGGGAGATACCAGAAGGAGTAGGCTCATATATCTCATATTCATACTAGAACTTATGTTGGTGGAAATATTAGGATGTGCCAGGTTTGAAAATAATCGGATGCTCATTTCGACTTTTCTGAGCATCAAATGCAAAATGTTGACCCGTTGTGTTGGAGGTACCAGAAAAAGTGGTTCGTTGTATTTCTCCTTGATACCAGGTTTTGTGTCGGTAAAGCAATTGGGACTCTTATTTTACATTTTATAAGACATACAATTATTCAAAATTTTGACCCGTTGTAGGTTGTTAATAATAAAATTGAGATGTGCGAGATTTGAAGATAATTATTCAAAATTTTGACCTTATGTAGGAGGACGGAGTGGACCGATAGATTCCATCTTCACACCAGGTCTTGTGTTAGTAGTAATGTTGGGATGTATGAAAGTTGAATAGAATCGAGTGCTTATTTCGCAAGTTATATAGAGATATAATTTTTCAAAATTTTGACCCGTTGAAGGGGAGGTACCAGAAAGAGTCCGCTCTTTTTGGCCTTGATGTCAGGTCTTGTGTTGCCAAATGAATTGAGATGTAGGAAATTTAAAGTAAGTAGGACTTTTATTTCACATTTTATAAGACATACGATTATTCAAAATGTTGACCCTTTCTGGGGGAGGTACCAGAAGTAGGGGCTGATATATTCCATCTCCACGCTAGATCTTGTGTTAATAAAAATAATGAGATGTGTGAGATTTAAAGATAATCGGACGCATATTTTGCATTTTGTAGGAGTTTAATTATTCGAAATGGTAGGTATCAGAAGAGTAGAAGAGTACTAGAACTTGTATTGGTGGAAAAATTAGAATGTGCCACGTTTCAAAATAATCGGATGCTCATTTCGCCATTTATGAGCGTCATGGTTATTCAAAATTTTGACCAAATTTGGGGGGAAGTATCACAAGGGGGTTGGTCGATATATATCAGCTTCACACCAGATCTTGTGATATCAAAAATATTGAGATGTGCGAAATTTGAGGACGGAATGGGACTCTATTTCACATTTTATTAGAGTTGTAATTATTCGAAATTTTGACACTTTGTGGTATAGGTTCTTGATGGAGTGGATTGATACAGTCAATTTTCGAACTAACCTAGCACTGATAAAAATGTTGGGATTTGCTAAGTTTGAGCAGAAACAGTTGAACCTCCTTGTTTTTATGAGGTAAACTATTTTCTATGAAAATTGTGAACTTTTGTGTGGGAGGTACCACAAGGAGTGGACCTATATTGCCCATCTCCGAACTCGATCTACGTTGGACAATAATATTACAATGTGCCAAGTTTGGATAAAATCGGATACTCCCTTCGCCAGCCATTCGGATGGACATCCTTAGATCGACTCCAAATGTTACTGAAATGGCTTTCCTACCTCTCTTTGGTAGGGTCTAAAACCGTTATTCCGATGAGGCTCTGTAGCCATATGGCTGAGGGTATAAAAATCCATTGGTTTTCCCTAACAATTTTATTTACCCCACTTTACGGAATTTTTTCTGATGCCAGGGCGATTAATACGAGCGGAGAGCAACCATCGGCTGTTATGGCGGCCCACACCATCACCATGACCGGCTCTTGAGTTCTGGTGGCCAACCGATGGTGCAGATTTTCAGCTGACCTATTTGGCAAGTAAACACGATAATTTTGTTTGTTTACAAACTGCTGGACTACGAATTTTTTATTCCGATGAGGCTCTGTAGCCATATGGCCGAGGGTATAAAAATCCAACGGTTTTCTCTAACAGTTTTATTTATCCCACTTTACGAAACGGAACTTGAATCCTTCCATTTTCAACATCCGTCTTTTAATTAAATCATTATCATTTAATTGATCCTTTTGTGTGTTCGGCCACATCCTTATCTCTTCTATTATCCTCTTAAAATGTTAGAAACCACTTCTCTCAACAAACTCCTTAGAATAATGGCAGGTTGTTTTTTCCCTCCATTCCCTTCCAGAAAGCGCGCCACTAGACAACACAGAAAAACCTGTTCCCCTTTGCGCCAATAATTCCTCTAATATTGTCTGAGATTTCCTCACCTTCCACAGCAAAAAGGGGGGAACTTGGGACAAAAGCTTTCTCTCCTTCCCCTCCCCTCAAGGAAGGAACCTGTATTTTCTCGGTGTTGTCCACAAAACCGAACACAATAAGAACTTGAAATATCCAGCTTCTCTTTCCTCATCCCTGCTTGTCTGTCTCCGTACAGATTTATTATGTTCATTGTAGTTTCTAGTAAAGCCAGAACCAGAGAAGCGAAACCAATTCAAAAAAGTATAAAAATCTGGAGGAGGGAAATAGAATTTGCCGCGCGCGCGCTTATTTTAACAAATGAGCTTCTATTCAATTGCAATGTGCTGGCTTTGTTGTGTTGTTGTTATTATTTAGTTAAAAAAAAAAAAAAAAAAAAAAAAAACAACCAGCATCCTTTTTTTATTTCCAGCTTCCATTGAAAAAACCAACAATGTTTTCATTATCACTGACCTCTTGAGGAGCAAAACAAGACGACAATAGACTGCGACTGGCAGCGGCAAACCAGGCATTGAAGGACGATGTCGTTATTCGTCATCGTCACAAAGCTTAGGACAAAAGCTAAATAACTAAGCATTGAATGAACGGCACCAAGCAGAACAAGATTTCAGTTCAAAACTTGTTAATGAGCCAACTTGTTTCCGCTGGTGATTTGTTTTTTGTTAAAAAAGGAGTTGGAACTTTTGTTTTCTATTTTTTTTTTTAATTTTGAAAAAATATTCTCTGTAAACAAAACATTACATGGGGTCGTTGAGGTTAAAAGAAATTGAAAACAATTTTTTCCTTTTGGGGGGTAAATCATGTAATTTAAATATAATCCATTAATTCTTTTGAAATAATGGTCATAACGCTTAGCATTAAAAGCTGTTATTTTAAGAGAAGACCATGAAAAAAATATTCCATTAAAGATATTCATTTTTAACTGTCGTTGAATTATGTAGGTTTTTTTGAATCACATAATTAGATGAATCCGATATATATTCTATCCATACAGGGTTAGATAAAAAAAAAACTGCAACAAAGTCAAACGCCATAATTTTTAGATTTTTATACCCTCCACCATACTATGGAGGCAATATTAATTTTGTCATTCCGTTTGTAACTCCTCGAAATACTCATGTCAGACCCAACAAAGTACATATATTCTTGATCAGCGTAAAATTCTAAGACGATTTAGCCATGTCCGTCTGTCTGTTGTAATCACGCTCTCTTTCGAACAAATTGAGATAGAAGGCTAAAATTTTGCACACATGTATATTTTGCCAGTAGGCAGGTTGAGTTCGTAAATGGGCCATGTAGAACCAGGTTATCATTGAGCCCCCATATAACGGTACCTCCCGATATTCTGTATTTTGATGATAGGGACATTATTCACCGGAATTGCATCAAATTTGACATTTGAAGTTCGTAATGGATACTACAGCCTAAGTCAAAAAATAAGCCATGTAGGTCCACGTCTTCATATAGCCCCCATATAACGGTACCCCCCGATATTCGGTATTTTGATGATTTTAGCGCCATTATTTACCGGAATCGTTTCAAATTTTGGTATTTGAAGTTCGTAATGGATACTACATTCTAAGCCAAAAAATGGGCCATGTAGGTCCACGTCTTCGTATAGCCCCCATATACCGTACCCCTGATATTCGGTATTTTGTTGATTTTAGCGACATTATTTACCGGGATTGTTTCAAATTTCGCATGTGAAGTTCATAATGGATACTTTAGCCCATGCCAGAAAATTGTCTGTGCAGGTCCACGTCTTCGTATAGCCCCCATATAACGGTACCCCCTATATTCGGTATTTTGATGATTTTAGCTACATTATAAACAGATTTTTCTTCAAGTTTCGCATTTAAATATTGTTATAAATTATGACAAAAGTTGCCTATGCAGGTCCACGTCGTCGTATAGGCATTCGGTATTTTTAAGATTTTAACAGAATTTATAAAGGATTTTTTTTTTGGAAATTGCCAAATTTTTACCAAATGGTGGAGGGTATTAAAAGTTCTGCCCGGCCGAACTTACAGCTTTTTTACTTGTTTTTAAATGTTATTGAATGAATGCAAAATATATCGGAAGAAGCGTCAAATTTTAGAATAAGTTCAGATTTGTTCGAATTGGTCACCTTTGGCACGAATTATGGTCTTCAAACGGCAAATGAAACCGTCACACGCTGCCCGAATGTATTTCTCCGGTATTTTGGCCCATTCCTGGCGAAGCGCTTGCTTGAGGTTAACGACAGTTTTTAGTGCCAACCTTGCTTCAAAATACTCCAGACACAATGGTACAACGAATTATCCGGAGATTTTGGTGGCCATTGTGTGCTGGAAATTAAGCGAGAAACATCATTTTGTAACCATTCTTGGGTGGCGGGTACTAAGTGCGATGGTGCTGAGTTCTGTTGGAATGTCCAAGGTCTGCGGCAAAAATGTTTGCGTGCCCATGGCTTTAATACACCCTCCAGAATATTTTCGCGATAAAATTTGGCATTTATTCTGATGCCACGGTCGATTAATACGAACGGAGAGCTTCCATCGACTGTTATAGCGGCCTACACCATCACCATGACCGGCGCTTGAGATCTGGTGGCCAACCGAAGGTGCACATTTTCAGCTGACCTCTTTAGGAAGTAAACACAAAATGCTGGACAATGAATGTTTTATTATCGGAAAAAACGAAATTCGGCAGTTCATCACTTTCGGCCAAGCAAAGCAACTCTTTAGCTCTTTTAAGTCTATTTTCTTTCTGTTGCGGAGTAAGTTTTTGCACTTTTTGGAATTTCAATGGCTTTACCCCGAGTTCCCTTTTGCAATAGTTGCCGAATGGAATATTGCGATATGTTCAGCTCGCGAGTCATTTTTCGGACACTGCGACCCGGGTCGCTTTTTAATTTTCGAACCATTTCTGCTGATGTTGCTGTTTTCTTCCGTCCACTTACTGGACGTTGGGCTACGCTACCAGTATCACGGTAACGAGTGATGGTACGAGACACAAAAGATTTATTCACATTTAAATGCTGGAGTGATCTAACGATAGCCGCTTGTGGTTTTCCAGCTAAATAAAAAGAAATCACACTATCACGCTTGAATTCTATCACGAATAATAGCTATCAGACGAGTAGCTTGGAAATGACAACAGTCTGAAGTTGGCTGCAGTTTTTTTCATTTCACCTTGCATGAACCTTATTGAATGATTCCTGTGGACATGAAGTTCCCATATTTCGGGAGCCCATAAAAGCCGAAATACATGAGATAGGAAAAAATGAAAGATTCTAGTTTTAAATGTTAGCAATTCACAGGTTGTGGAACTTTTTAATCTTTTGTGCATTTTAAGCGATACACAGTTTAATACATTAAAAAAATTAGCACCCGGAAAGTAGGACTTTGCAATTAAATTATACAGAACATTTAATCGACAAAACTATAGTAATTCTAGTTCTAAGAGTAGAATACTGAGCACCTTTACCCATTTTCGAAAACAGAAGCGAAATTCCACTGTTTTGCTCTTAAAGGAAGATAGTTCTTAAGAATTTGTGATTTTTAGAAGAATTTTTATAAAATCGGATATTTTTATACCCTCCACCTTGGAAAGGAGGGTAAATTAACGTTGTCTTTCCGTTTGTAACATCCTTAAATATTCGTCGTATATATATTCATAATCAGCATAAAATTATAAGTCGATTTTACGATGTCCGACTGTCTGTTGAAATCACGATACAGCCCACATTATTTGACGTAGAGCGCCAAAATTTAGCAGAGCAATTTGTATTGTGTCTAGGATTGTTGGTATTGAAAATGAGTATTTTGATGATTTATGCCACATCTTTAACGGATTTGTCTAAAAATTGGTATTTGTAGGTCATGATGGGTCCTAGTTCTTGTGGCGAAACATTGCATGTATGGGTTCACGTTTTGGTATAGCCCCCATATAACGGTACCTCCCGATTTTCGGTATTTTGATGGTTTTTGCCACATTTTTTTCAAGAATTTCTCTGAAAATTGGTAGTTGTAGGTCATAATGGGTTCCAGTTCGTGTGGCGAATCATTGTAATTATAGGTCCACGTTTTGGTATAGTCCCCATATAACGGTACCTCCCGATATTCGGTATTTTGATGATTTTTGACACATTTTTTAGCGGATTTGTCTAGAAATTGGTATTTTTTGGTCTTAATGGGTTCTAGCTCTTTTGGCGAAACATTGCATGTATACGTCCACGATTTGGTATAGCCCCCATATAACGGTATCTCCCGATATTCGGTATTTCGATGATTTTTGCCACATTTTTTAACGGATTTGTCTACAATTTGGTAGTTGTTGGTCTTAATGGGTTCTAGCTCTTTTGGCGAAACACTGTATGTATAGGTCCACGTTTTTGTATAGCCCCATTCCCGATATTCGGTATTTTGATGATTTTGGCACATTTTTCTATCAATATGTCTAAAAATTGGTATATGTGGGTTATAATGGCCCTAATGTTTCCTTTCCTCCTAGGGTGGAGGGTATTAAAAGTTTGGCCCGGCCGAACTTAATGTTTTTTTACTTGTTAATTTCTATGCCCATTAAATATTCTTGCATAGTGTCCATCCATGAGCAAAAAAAAAAAATGCAAATAAAAAATTTCTTAAAAATAAAAAGGCGCAAAAACGACTTTGTTTCTGATTGCAAGGATGATACATCCGTGTATAGCTATGTTTTTGTCTTTGGCGGTAATGCATCAGTTTTGGTTTCTTCTTCCAAAATCATAGTCTTTAAATGAGTATACAACAAATCGGAGAATAATTTGCATTCTTAAAACAAAATCCATGGTAATTGTTTCTCCATTCTCTGTTGTTGCTTGCAATGCAAGTGCCAAGAAGTTTATGGACCTCAAAGAAGGTTGCAAGGTTTTGTATTCAGATTTTTGTGCTCCCATTTGCAAATTTGTTTTGTTTGACATTATCATTTGTTATGCCCATTTTTTTATTTATTTATTTTCTTCCTCTTCTTCTTTTTCTTGAGCAAAATTTTCGTTGTTGTTATTTTATGATTGCAATCAACCTCGATGGAAGATGATTTGGAAATCAGGAATTATTTGTTAGGGGGTACACAGAACAGAAAATGTGGTTATCCCTGAACCTTTGTCTCGTGCTAAAAGAAAAAAAAACTACACAACAAGAAGAAGTATCATTCCAAGGAATGGTGGGTCCCTCTTCCGTGAGTGTGTGTGTGTGCATGGGTCGTCCCTACTGTGTTGTGCAAAACCAATTTCCTACTTTGATTCCCTTCTTGGCAACAAGGTGATATGCCTTTGCAAATTTTCTTATAATTCCACATTACGCTCAACTCTTATCCCTCCTCTGGTAGCAAACAATTTGTCTGTCCGCCAGTCAGTCCGTCGTCCCTTTGATGTGTGTGATGGTGTGATTTATGCTGTGTTAGGTTAATTTTGGCACAGCTGTGCTCCTTGGCTCGCGTTTTTTTCTTTTAGCGCTATTTTTTCGCAACTTCTGCTTTCTCGTTCTCCTTTAATTATGGGTTCATATGACGTCGTCGTCGTCGTTGTCGTGGTCGTTGCCATCGTGCTCTTGTTACGCGATCATATGTTTGTTAGAGTAGTGGTGCTCATGTGCTTCGCAGGGTTATTACCGAAACACCCTTTACCGTTTTCATTTTGCACTTTATTTGCCAAAATGTTTTCTCAGCTCTGCAGAAAGCCTAAAGATAAAAATATTACCCTAGGTCATGGTTTTGAAATATGTGGTGTGTGCGTGAATCCTTTAAGGAAGAAAGATCCTTAAGTAGTATGTGGTATATTTAAGGAATTTTTTTTTTTTTTTTTTTTTTTTTGTGTGGATAAAGGAAATATGGAATGTGAATTTGTGGATACTTAAGCACAAGGGAACCTATATATAAGGGATATACGTATTTTTAAAAATTTCAATTTAAATTTTAAAAATATATAGTCCTTGCCAAAGAAATTTGTATGATAATTTACCCACAATTGCAATAAAAGGATCTGTTTCGGAACGAGAAATCAATTGAAAAAATTAATTGCTTAAAAAAAATTCCGATCTTCAAGTTTTATTGAAATCAAACTTTTGAATATCTTTATGAGTTCTCATGGCAAAATGGAATCAAAATATGAAAGCCTAGACTTTGCCTGTTAAGGCGAAATGGTGAACAAGATATTTCTGAGAATTTCGTTCTGAAAAATTACAAATAAACAACCTGTAAATACTTAGAGAGAGGGAGAGTAGGGGTCTCAAATTTTTATACTATAATGAATTTTTTTGTACTTTTTGTAATCGCATAGAGGTAGAATTTTGAATGAAGACGTTTGTAGAGCCGTATTAAATTTGCACAACAAGGGGCAGTAATCAACTTTTTACAGATTACGATTATGATTTGGAACAAAAAAATCAGAAATTATTGAAAGACAAAAGTCGAAACTCGTCGTTTGGCACTCACATACGATTCTGCTTGCGAAGTTTAGAATTTGAAAAAATCAGTAACCCATTGCTGTTTAATGAGAATTATGGACGCTCGGATCGGCCACTCGGTCTCGATTACAAATATTACGACGTTCATAGTTTAGATCAAACCATAAATTCCATTCGTTTGGCACTCACATACGATTCTGCTTGCGAAGTTTAGAATTTGAAAAAATCAGTAACCCATTGCTGTTTAATGAGAATTATGGACGCTCGGATCGGCCACTCGGTCTCGATTACAAATATTACGACGTTCATAGTTTAGATCAAACCATAAATTCCATTCGCTCTATTTATACCCTCAACCATATGGCCACAGAGGATATATATCATATCATTTGATACGGATCTCCGTTTCAGGACATTTGGAGTCGATCTAGGGATGTTCTTCCGTTTGTCTGGCTGGCTGACTGTCTTTGATAATTCTCGAGAGAAGTATTATATTCTCAAACTTAGATCGAGTTCGGAGATGGGCAACATTGATCCAGTTCTCGCCCACAAAAGGGACCAACCTATTTTGTGCAAACTTTGTAAGTCCCTACACTTTTGTCAATGCTAGGTCAAGTGTGAAAATGGAATGGCAAAATTATCGGCCCACACCACCCAGTACCTCCATAACGAAGGGTCGACAATTTAGATTTATTATACCCTCGGCCAAATGTCTAGAGAGGGCTTATATCATTTGGTACGGTCAAAACGTGCCTCATCGAAATAACGGTATTTGACCCTAGGTCTCTTTGGACCATATTCGTTTCAGGACATTTGGAGTCGATCTAGCAATGTACTTCCGTGTGGCTGGTGCGCACGATAACTTTCGAATTAAGTATCTGATTTGGTTCAAACTTGGTACATGGTAATATTATTCTCAAGCTTAGGTCGAGTTCGGAGATGGGCAACATCGATCCAGTCCTTCTGGTACCTCGCCCACAAAAGGTTAACACTTTCACAGAAAATAATTTATCTTATAAGGATCAACCAATTTTGTGCAAACAATGCAATTCTTCATATTTTTGGCAATGCTAGGTCAAGTGTGAAAATGGAATGGCAAAATTATCGACCCACTCCACCCAGTACCTCCATAACGAAGGGTCAACAATTAATAGGGTACATATTATTTGATTCGGCCAAAACGTGTCCCATCGAAATAATGCTTTTAGACCCTAGGTCTTTTTGGACCATATTCGTTTCAGGACATTTGTAGTCGATCCAGCGATGTCCGTCCGTCCGTCCTACTGTCTGGCTGGAGCGCACGATAACTTTCGACGGGAGTGTCCAATTTGGTCTAAACTTGGTACATCGTAATATTATTGCCAAACTTAAATCGAGTTCGGAGATGGGCAATACCGGTCCACTCCTTCCCAAAGGTCAATATTTTCAAAGAAAATAATTTGCATCATGTAGTGAGAAGGGATCATCCGATTTTGCGCAAACTTAATAAATCCCAATATTTTTGTCAATGCTAGGTCAGGTTCGAAAATGGACAATATCGGCCCACTCCATCAAGTATCTTCCCCACAAAGGGTAAACATTTGCAATAATTATTACTCCTATGAAATTGGAAATAAGAGTTCTATGGTCTTAAAATGTCCAATATTTCTAACAACTCTACGTCTGGTATAACTTGTTATCACTCATCTTTAATTCTTTACGGAAATTGCTATTTTTATAGACAAAAGCTTCGTCTTAGTATCCATCTCACGAAGACGGACCTAAGCGAGGAGGCCCCGTTCTGCTAATTTTCAAATTTGTCTCTATATATTGTTCTACCATTGATTGAAGTTTTTGAAGAGCCTTCGCTGCCGCTATGTTTTTCGCCAAATAATTAGGCATGTACTTTTTGGCGCCAATAATAACATTGCCATTGGCAATTGAGTGGTGGTGATTTTGGTCCCTTCTCCATGCATTTATTTTGCAAATGATCTTGAAATTCGTATCGCATCGCATCACATCATTTCAGATTTCATCTCACCTCAACACTCCTCGCATTGCATTACAAAAACAAACCTGAAAGGATAAAGAGAAGAAGAAGTACGAAAACTAAATAATTTTCTTATGTGAACAATTGCAATATTATGTTTTCGCCAAAGAAAAGGGGACGAAATGATGAGGGATTAATTCGGCTGGGTACATATATTTTATTTTGCCTCTTCTTATTTCATATTCCATTTCACATTCATCATTGCCTCCAATCTCATCGTCTTATTTCGCATTTGCAAATGCAATTTGTAATTTTCTTCAATGTTTTCTTTTTTTTCTGTGCAATGCCTCAACCCAAAATACACGGATAATCGCTCAAAATTGATTTGCGAATGGAATGAAATGAAACACGTCATAAATCACTGTGAGAAGAAGACGAGAAATCAATCAGACACGTGAGACTTTTTGGGCAATCGCAAATTTTCTTTCTTTTCTACCTGGATCGAATTTAAGATTTGCAATACGAAATGTTAATTGAAGATTATTTGTTTGTTTATTCAAAAGATTAAGATGCGAATTTGCATTTTTTTTGATGCGCAGAAAAATATTCGATGATTATTTCCCGGTGATGTTATTTTAATGCAATCGCTTGCTGATTATTCTTGCAGAAATTGTCACCAAAGACCAGATGGCAAACATGCGATTGAGATCTTGTCTTGATAGTTAAAGCTCATACATAATTCGTACAAAATCTATCAAGACATACATACTCAGGCTGAAAGGCATTAATACAATAGTAAATTCGATCATCGCCTAAAAAACTGTTACGACCAGGAACTTGTTTTATGATTTTTAAGACAAATTAGGAGGTATTCTAATGGAAGACCGGGATGTTTTCTTTTGGAAGTCGAGACGATATTCTAATGGAAGACATGAAGGTCTTCCAATGGAGAATCTTTCCATGACGAGCAATTAAAGACAAACAGGAAGTCTTTTCATAGAATCCCAGAAGACCTTTCTATAGAATAGAAGGTCTTCTCCCAGAAAACCAGAAGGTCTTCTAGACCAGAAGGTCTTCTCATAGAAGAACAGAAGGTCTTCTCATGAAGACCAGAAGGTCTTCTCTTGGAAGACCAGAAGGTCTTCTCTTGGAAGACCAAAAGGTCTTCTCATGGAAGGTCTTCTCATAGAGGACCAAAAGTTCATCTCATAGAAGACCAGAAGGTCTTCTCATAGAAGACTAGAAGGTCTTCTCGTAGAAGACTAGAAGGTCTTGTCATAGAAGACCAGAAGGTGATGTCATAGAAAACCAGAAGGTCTTCTAGACCAGAAGGTCTTCTCATAGAAGACCAAATGGTATTCTAATAGAAGACCAGAGGGTCTTCTCATAGAAGACCAAGAGGTCTTCTCATAGAAGACCAAGAGGTCTTCTAATAGAAGACCAAGAGGTCTTCTCATAGAAGACCAAGAGGTCTTCTCATAGAAGACCAAGAGGTCTTCTCATAGAAGACCAAGAGGTCTTCTCATAGAAGACCAAGAGGTCTTCTCATAGAAGACCAAGAGGTCTTCTCATAGAAGACCAAGAGGTCTTCTCATAGAAGACCAAGAGTTCTTCTCATAGAAGACCAAGAGTTCTTCTCATAGAAGACCAAGAGTTCTTCTCATAGAAGACCAAGAGGACTTCTCGTAGAAGACCAAGAGGACTTCTCATAGAAGACCAAGAGGACTTCTCATATAAAAGACCTGGAGATCTTCTTATAGAAGACCAGAATGTCTTCTTATAGAACATCAAGAGGTCTCCATATAGACGAGCAGAACGTCTTCCTATGGGTGAGCGCAAAGGTTTCCCATAGAAGACCTACAGGTCTTCTTATAGAAGACCTACAGATCTTCTTATAGAAGACCTACAGATCTTCTTATAGACGACCTACAAATCTTATAGAAGACCGACAGGTCCTCTTATAGAAGACCTACAAGTCTTCTTATAGAAGACCAAAGGGGTCTTCTTATAGAAGACCGACAGGTGTTCTTATAGAAGACCTACAGGTCTTCTTAAAGAAGTTTGAAAGGTTCTTCTTAAAATTTTGATTCCACAAGTGTTTCATTTGACTTTTTCAATTATTTTGTTTGCCAATATTTCCATTTCTTCCTCCAGCTAAGCAATTTAAAATCTGCCATTAAATAATTAAAAATTTCAAGCTTTAAATCTCAATAAAGATCAACATGACACGCCTGCCTTTATTATTATGATCCAATTAAAATTTGGCCTCATTATTTTGAACTTGGGTCGTACATTTGTTGCTTTTCATATTTTTTTTTTGCAATGTTTGGTTCCCCAAGATTGATGATAAGAATTGGGGTCAATTTGGAGTCTATGGCAAATGCCATAAAACTATGTTGTTTTAATTTAAAAGAAAAAAAATTGAAATAAAAAATGTTATGGTTGTCCCCCGTGTCCAACATGTAAGGGTATGTTATTCTTTTCATTAACAGCAGCAAAAACAACAATAACAAATTCTCTCCAAGGGAGCTCAGATCAGCAAATATTCTGTCACAGCGGTCGAACGGCTACGCCTACACCCAGGGGTCTTCTGTCGTTAGTTGGCGCCATATGTTGTGATTAGGACCAAAACAACAAAAAATCTAACTTAAAAACTAGGACAAATCATTTATGCTCGCTCACACTCCAGCCCCGAACCAAGTCAAGTGGTCGAAGCTGGAAGAGTAGAAAAAATAAAAATAATATTTTAAGTGTTTGCTCAAATATAAAAACAAATCGGAAATTAGCAACAAATTATGGTGGGTAGCAGGCAAGGCAATGACATTGGGACAAACTATTTGGGTTTTTTGCTTTGTTGTTGCTGTTTTTCTCTCAACTATAAATGGTGGGCCCCTGCAAAGCACACATGTTTTTTTTCTTTTTATTTCAACTCGCCTATTTCTGCTGGAAATACCAAGCTGATATTAGTCAGCAATTAGCATTGCTTGTGTGGCTTTGTTTTTTTTTTTTTTTCTTTGTAGTCGGAAAAAATATGTTCTATGGAGTCTGTAAACCTCGAGGAGGTCCATTCGCTGTTTCTTGTTACACTTCTCTTTGTTGTGGAAATGAAAATCTCGTGGTGAAGCTACTGATGAAAATCCGTTAAAATTTAGTCATGCCTTCAATGAGAGTTACTTGTTTGAAGTCACGTTCCAAAACTATTGATTTCCATTGCGTGGGAACAAGCAGCCTGTAACAGTCTAAAGGCTTATATATTTTCTATTAATTATGAATTTGGAAACAGATTTGTAGAAATTAGAATTGTTGGTCTGTTCGTCATTCTTCTACTTAAAAAGGGAATTAGGAGGATAAAAGTAAAGAAAATTAAGAATTTTGAAGTTTACTGAGGATAATTTTAGTAAAATGGACATACATCTAATTTTTTTATCCGAAACTATTTCAAAGTCTTCATATGGAAGGCCTAAAAACCAATAGTGACCTCAATATAAATTTACGGAATTACATCTCTATACCCTTAACAAATACCAATTTCAGTAACATATACGCATATTCAAAACAATTTATATCTCTACATAGTGAATCAAAATTAGGACCGCTTATCTACCATTTCGAAAAATTTAGAATGCATCTGGAAAACTACCCCCCCCCCCCCCCCCCCGATATCATCAGAGAACACAAAATCAAATTTCGGGATTCTAGCTCTATCCCTTTATCCCGTACCAAATTTAGTATCATTTAGTAATTTTCGTATAAATATAGGATGTATTTCCAAAACCACCACCATATCTTTGCCACAGACACCAACAGTGACCTCCATATCAAATTTCAGCTCTATTACTTCACCGAATACCAATTTTTAAATTTCGTACATTTAGTACTTTTCGTTCAATTATAGTGCACATTTACTAAACCACCTCCATATCTCTATTTTAAATACCAACAAAGATCTCAATATTAATTAATTAATTAATAATTTTCTGGATTATATCTCTATCCCTCCACCCAATACCAAATATAGTACCATTTTGTACTTTTCGTACAATTATAGTACAAATCTCAAATTCAGATACCATCAGCAATCGTTATATTCAATTTCAGAATTTTGTCTCTATCCCTTCACAAAATACCAAATATAGTACCATTCAGTAGTTTTTGTAAAATTATAATGCACATTTCCGAAACCACCTCCATATCTCCCACCTATCATATCAAATTTGAGATTTCCAGCCCTATGCCTTCACTCAAAACCAAATTTAGTACTATTTAGTACTTCTCGAACAAACATAGGACGCATTTGCAAACTACAGCCAAATTTCAAAAATTTCAAATTCTTGGATTTCAATTCTATTACTTCACCGAATACCAGTTCCTATATTTAGTACCATTAAGTACTCTTCGTACTATTATAGTACACATTTCCAGAACCACCACCATATCTCTTTTACAGATACCAACAGAGATCTCAATATTAAATTTGACGTTTCCAGCCCTATGCCCTCATCCAATACCAAATTTAGTACTACTTTGTACTTTTTGTACAAGTATGGGACGAATTTGCAAACTACCGCCAAATCTCAAACTCATATGCCATCAGTACTCTAAATATTAAACTTTGAAGTTTTATCTCTATCCCTTCGTCCATTATCAAATATAGTACCATTCAGTACTTTTTGAACAATTTTATTACAAATTTACAAAACCACCTCTATAAGTCCTCGCTACACATAAACAGCGATCCTAATACCAAATTGCAGCTTTCAAGCACTATCTATTCACCCAATACCGAATTGTACCAAAAATAGTAATATTTAGTACTTTTTGTACACAACATTTCCAAAATAATCTATCTTAATTTAATTAATTAAAACGGAATTATACCAAATTTAGTACACTTTCCACCGCATTTCCAAAACCACCTTAATATATCGAACTTATTTGCCAACCCTTATTCTTCTACCAAATTTCAAATCAATCAAATTCAGTTTTTAGCTATGTTCGTTTACATGATACCAAATGGTACCATTTTAGAAGTTTAGTACAATTTGAGAACTTTTCGTAACCTTAAAATTCGAATTTCCAAAAATGCGTTGGTATATCTTACCTGCACACCATCAGCACTGCACTTTTATCTCAAATTTCGGAATTCGTGCTCATTCCGTTTGTCCAATACAAATTATGCAATTTGTAGTACAATTTAGTACTTTTCGTACCCTTTTTTGTACGAAATTTCAACAATTCAGTAATTTTGTCATCTATGAAAGCTACAGTTATTCAAAAAGTTTGACCCGTTCTGGGAGAGGTATCAGAAGATATATTCCATATTCATATCAGATATTTTGGTTATTCAAAAAAAATTGTGCGTGAGGTACCAGAAGGACTGCGCCGATATATCCCAACTTCATATCAGATCTTTTGTCAATAAAAATATTTGGATGTCTGCAATTTGAAGACAATCAGATGCTCATTTTAACATTTTATAATCCTTTTGGTTATTCAAAATTCCGACTCTTTGCGGGGAAGTACCAGAAGGAGATACACGAAGTTTAAAAGACATTGTATGCTTATTTCGTGTCTTCCGAGCTTCATTGCTATTCCAAATTTTGACCCGTTGTGGGGGAGGTACCAGAAGATGTGTCGCATCCCATGGGATATGTCCCATCTTTCATCGTCATCATCGTCAGACCTTGTTTTACTAAAAATAAAGGGATGGGTGAGATCTGAAGGGAATTGGATGCTTATTTCGCATTTATTTATAATTATTCAAAATTTGACCCTTTTGTGGGGGAGGTACATGATGGAGTGTGCCGATATTGTCCATTTTCTTGTCGTTTCGTAGCTATGTGGGTCGTTTTTCGTCCTGTCAGTGTTCTTAAGGTTGTCGGTTCGGGAGTATTTGGGTCCTCTGAAGTTGTCGTAAGTTTTCGGATTGATGTCGGCTCGAAATTATCCGGGTTGATGCCGACTCAGGAGTTGTCGGATTGCTGCCGGCTCGTAGGTGTTCGGGTTAATGCCGACTAGGGTTCTCCGAAGTTTTCGGATGGCTTGAAGCTGGCTATGAGCTTTGAGCTGGCTATGAGCGTGGAGCTTACTATGAGAGTGGGGCTTGCCAAGAGCTTGCAAAGAGCGTGGAGCCTGCTATGAGCGTGGTCGAAGTGTTTGCATAACGAGTACCAGTATCCGAGACCGCAGACGAGCCACACGTCAATTTCACTCGTAATTTGTTGGCGGAATTCGACAACCTCTGTGATGAAAACTAAACTATAAATCCGGGTTATGCAGTTAAGTGAATGAGAATGTCTTAGTATGGGTTTAACAAATATTGACTTATTTTCCAATTTATGTATTAGAAGGTTATTACTTATATCCTTATATAAAATCACTAGAAGTCAGGTCTAAAGGATTTAAGGTTTTTTTTTGGAATAGTGTTGGCTTGTTTGTTCGGTATACGGTAGTATTTTGTTTTTGCAAAATGGTCAGGCTTAATCCCTTTATTGTCGTTTTTATTTTATTTTTTTAGATTATCTCTATAAAAATTAATAAAATCATTTCTAACCTGAGGGTTCTTCAATTTTCAATTAACAACAACTTCCCTACATTCATTAAAAATCACTAAATATCCTGTATCCTGATGGTGATTTCAAGGCGCACAGTTGACACCAACTGTTGCCAGCACTTCTATCCAGCTACTGGTTGCTTTGGAAATTCCATTCAATTAAAACGAATTACTCGAAGATTGACTGGCGAAAATCAAATGATAGGTGTGAAACTCAAAAATATACGGGCTAACATCCTTCGAGCACAATTCGAAAGCATACCACTAGCTTCTTGACTTGAGAGTTCTTTGGTGATTTCTTTTGGATAGTAAGAAAATGTTTAAGGTTTGTTTTTCTCTCGACTGAAAAAATGGGGGAGTTCAAAGGTTGTAGCTCGTACCATTGTGGGATTCTACTGCAGGCGGCAGGATATCTAAGAAGGATTTTTATGCAGGTTCTAAAATTATAACCAGCAGTAAGAAAATTAAACAACTCCTCAACATTTTTAAATCTGTTAAGATAGGAGAACGAAATTTGAAAGCAAAGTCACCCTTATGGAAGATTTTGCACTTGGTTTTCTATTTTCCCAAGAAAGACCCGGTAGAGAAAAAATCTGTGAAATGTAATTAAACTAAATAAAGGAAGAGTATCGCACACACATCAGATTTAATTATAACCTATGGTTTTTGGATTTCTTAGTGTTATCGAGGAAACAACGATTTTTTCCACACACTGTAGTTAGGGAACCAAGTTGGAAGTAAGTGGAAGTTGCCACCACCATCTTGAAATCCAATACAACATGTAATTTTTCTTTGGCTGTTTTTCCACGCAGCATTGAAAATGTCACTTTAATTAATAATGTCAGCATAAAATAATTATAGATATCAATTTGATTTCTTTGGGAAAAATTATGTAGGTGAGGGTAGTTTCTCAAATAACTTGAAACAAAAAGAAGTGGGGTTTTCAAGTCATTGTCGAACTCAAAAGGAGAATTGCATTCGTTTGTAGTGTCATAAAAGTTTGGGGAGCAATAGTTCCCAAAAAGAATGATTTCAAACTCTTAATGCCAAAAGAGGAACAGAAAAATAAGTTGGCCTAAAAAAATCGAAAAGTTGGTTACGTCCACGGTTTTGACAAACCACACTTCCACATTCAACCTTGACCCCAGTTGAAAATATTTTCCAGTCAGTTTTGAAACTATTTGTATTATTTCCAGGATCTTAGGTATTGATATTGAAGACAAATGATTCATCTGAAATTTTCTGCAATGTCATTATGACAGGAATTTTAACTAGATGGCAGAACTCAGTTTTGTCTATTACCCGACAGATGGCATGACATTCGTTCACTTGATCTTTTTCAAACAAAATTGTAATTTTAGAAATCAATCTATAAAACAAGTAAAAAACATTAATTTCGGCAGGGCCAAATTTTGAATACCCTCTACTTTAGGGTAAAAGAAAACATTAGAACCCATTCTGACCAACAAATACCAATTTTTAGACAAATCCGTGAAAAAAATGTAGCAAAAATAATTAAAATAACAAAAATCGGAAGGTACCGTTATATGAGGGCCATACCAAAGCCTGGACCCATATATACAATATTTCGCCACACGACCTGGGACCCATTATGACTTACAAATCCGTGAAAAAATTTGACAAAAATCATCAAAATACCGAATATCGGGAGGTACTGTTATATGGGGACTATACCAAAACGTGGACCGATATATCTCATTTTCAATACCAACCATCCTAGACACAACACAAATTGTTCTGCTAAATTTTAACGCTCTACGTCACATAATGTGGGCTGTATCTTGATTTCAACAGACAGACGGACGGACAGCATTATGAATATATGCACACTATGGGGTCTACGACGAATATTTAGGGATGTTACAAACGGAATGAAAAAGTTAATATATAGCCTCCTCTCCAAGGTGGAGTGTATAACAAAAGTAGTGAAGTAACAGACTGACTGACTTGACCTAGAATCAAGATGCAGACGAAACGACTGAAGCTAGAGGGTCAGTCTTGATAAGTAGGCATCTGATAAGGCTGGATTGTAGGAAATTCGTACAAAAAATACTAAAATATACTTAAAGTAATAATAGTTAATAGTGATGAAGTACTGGATAGATGTATCAAAGGGTTTGTGGAAATTCAAACTTTTAGGTTACGAAAAGTTCTAAAACTTTACTTTTTACGGATAGAGCTAAAAACTTGAAGTTTGGTATAAAAGTCAGATGTGGAAGGACCGTTTTATTTATCGAGGTGGGTTTGAAAATGTGTTCTACAAGTGAACAAAAAGTACTAAATAGTACTATATTCGGTACAATTTGGTATTGGGTGAACAAATAGTATTTGGTATTGGGTTAAGGAATAGGGCTTGAATCCCCAAATTTGATATATAGGTCTCTGTCGGTATCTGGAATTGTGATATGGAAACGTGTACAATAATCGAACGATAATTACTAAATCGTTTGGTATTTGGTGAAGGAATAGAACTGAAATCCTGAGATTTGATATAATGTCTCAGTTCGTGTCTGTGGTTAAGATGTGGAGGTAGTTATAGAAAATAAACACTAAAATTGTTCGAAAAGTACTAAGTGGTACTAAATCGGGCATTGGGTATCAATGATGTCACTCTTGGTGTCTATGGTTACGATATGGAGGTGGTTTTGGAAATATGTACTATAATTGATAAAAGAGTACTGGTATTAAATTCGGTGAATACGAAAAGTACCGAATGGTACTAAATTTGGTATTGGGTTAAGGGATCCCAAAATTTGATATTAAGTTCTCTGTTGGTATCTGGAATTGTGATATGGAGGCGGTTTTGGAAACGTGTACTATAATCTAACGATAAGTACTAAATCGTTTGGTATTTGGCGAAGGAATAAAACTGAAATCCTGAAATTTGATATGGATGTCACTCTCTGTGGCTACGATATTAAGGTGGTTTTGGAAATATGCACTATAATTGTTAATAGAGTGCTGATATTAAATTGGTTGAAGGCATAGGGCTGAAATCCTTAAAGGTCTCTGTTGGTATCTGGAAATGAGATATATAGGTGATTTTGGAAATGTGAGGTATAATTGAACGAAAATGTAATAAATAGCACTATATTTGGTACAATTTAGTATTAAGTGAACAGACAGTGCTTGAAATTTGACATTTGGTTTTAGGGTCGCAGTTCATGTGTTGTCTAGGCAATGGAGGTGATTTCGGAAATGTGTGCTACAATTGTGCGAGAAGTACTGTAATCAAAAAAATTTCCATTAGATGAAAGGATGGAGCGAAATACTGAAATTTGATAAGGACGTTACTATGGGGGTCCATTATTAAGACATGGAACGATTTTATTAATGAGTACTAAATATATGCGCAAAGTGCTAAATGTCACTAAATTTAATATCGAGTGAATGTTTAGAGCTGAAATTCAGGGATTTTATATTGAGGTCCCAGTTGGTACCTGGTGTTAAGATCTGGTGGGGGTTCACTCCAAAATAAACTAAATGGTACTAATTTTGGATCATATCAGAGTGTTTTAGGGGGTATTGGGTGAAAGAATAGAACTGAAATTCAGAAACTTTGATATTGAGGTCTCTGTTGGTATCTGGGATTAAGATATGAATGTGGTATTGGAAATTTGTGCTTTAATGTTGTTGTTTGTTGTTGAGAGTGGAGTTGGTATTGGATATGCGTACTATAACTGTACTAAATGACACTAAATTTGGTAATGGGAAAAAATACAGCGATGAAATTTGATATTGAGGTAATTTTTTTCTAGGGTTTACATATTAAGATGGTTTTGGACAGAAAAAATGGTTGTGGGTTCATTGAGCAGTGATTTCACTAGTATTCTCCTCGTTAAACTTCGAAATGAAAAATTTTGAAGACTTTTTGTTGAACCCCTTGAGAATATATAAAAACCCTCGTTTCTTCCAGATTAATCCCTTTAAAAAAAAACAACAACAACCTTGGTCGGGAAACCTAGAAATTATGTTTTAAGAAAAATCACAATTCTTGGCCAGGAACCCATAGAATTTTGTTTGACATCCACTGGCTGATTAAAAAAAAAACGATTACTAGAAGCAAACAACTGAATAAATATTTTGGAAAAAAAACGAAGATTTGTCTTCTTTGTTTAAAAAACAAATCGCGAGCGATACTTGGCCATGGATATTTCACAAATTCCGCGAGTGTTGGCCAAAACATTATCCAAAAATTTAAAAATGTCGATCTTAAAATTCTTTCGTCTTGACCAAGTCGAATAATTAATGATTATTTACCTTAATAGAAATACGATATTCGAAGTTAAGGTCAATACCAAGACTCCCTTATTACTTATACGAGATCCAGAATTTTTCAAATTTTTATAAGTCAGTTAAGGAGGACCCAGAAGGACAGCCTTTGTATCCCACAATCACACTGGGCAATATCGATCAACTCTTTCTGGTATCTCTGTCACAAAGGGTCAAATTTTTAAATATCCATGCAGATCATAAAACGCCAAATTCACATCCGATTCCATTCAGGCTTTGCACATCTCAATATTTCTATCAACGCAACATCTGTTATAAAGACGGTAGAGATAGGGTAATTTCTTATGGTACCTCCCCCCAAAGGGTCAAAGTTTTGAATAAACAAAACGATTATAAATTCCGACCGGTTATCTTCATATTTCACACATCCCATTATTACTACAAACACAAGATCTCCTGTGAAGATGGGATATATCGGTGCACTGCTTCTGGTGCCTCCCCCATAACGGGTGAAATTTTTGAATATCCATAAAGCTCAGTAAACGCGAAATTATCATCCGATTCCATTCAGACTTGGTACATCGCAGTATTTCCATTAACACAAGATATGTTATAAAGATGGTAGAGATCATACCATTTCTTCTTCAGACCTCCCCCACATAGAGTTTAAGATTTTGGCAAACGAAATGCTCAAAGAAGCGAAAACACACCCAACTCCCTTTAAATTTCACACACACAACAATTTTTGCTAACACATGATCTGTTGTAAAGATGATATATATCTGCGAACTCCTTCTGGTATCTCAACCACAAAGGGTCACAATTTTCAATTCTTTTATCTCCCATAACTTTTGAAACAGGTTAGCGATTCTTTACAACTAAATATTTTTCGCAACCAGAAACCTGATTTAAATGTGAAATTTATCAGATTTTATGATTTCGCATAAAATTGGATATAAATGTTAGATTTTTTTTTTGTAATTTTGCCCATACCAATAGATGTATCTGTATGAAGTATGTAAATGGAATAATTCCGTCGACTATATCTGGTACCTCGCACATTTCAACATTTTCTACAAATTACTAAAATTGAGTATTTTCGAGAGTGGAACTGAATTAATTTTACTCTAACTCTTGTCTCAGTGTGACTAATAATTTTTCAAAATGTTGACCCACCAGAAATGGTGGATCGATCGGAAATCGGAGGTGTTTTGTATCTATTGAGATTCGAAGATATGAAATTATTTTGGGGGAAGAAGGCGACTGGAATCTTGATGGCTTGATGGTGAAAAATATCTGAATCTGTGTCAATCTTCTACCCCAGCCATTGAAGTGGGAGTTACCACCTCCATTTCGCCCTTTATATAGTATTTGTGCGACAGAATCCTGTTCTAGATATAACTTTAACTTAAGGGTGGCGAATGAAATATCTATGCACTGGATATCAGAAATAGCAGAATTGTGTAATAAAATTGTTCGATAATAAAAATTGGTTGAACTTTTAGACCTAACTTCAATTTGTCCTTCCTCCTTAGGTGGGAAATCTAATATAAATTTCTAAATTTCCCAAAAAGGCAATACAAGTTTTTAGACCTATGTCAAATGTGTAGTTGTTTTGGAATAACCAATGTCCTACGGATTTGACACAGCAATAAAAATATGAACAACAACAGCACTAAATATGTTGCCTTTTATACTGGCGCTAACGTTTTACAGTAATTAGCCGTTTTTGGGTATCGTCACAAAAGAACTCCTGCCAGGAGGCGGGAGTTTGACAAACACAAAACATATGCGGAGGAACTTACACTCATGGCCATGTATGCATGCATAATAATTGCAACATATGACATTCGTTGGCATAGAGCCCCCGCCGCCTGCCTTTTAATGCTTTAAAAAAATAAAAGAAATTCATATTGCAAACATGCCATAAAATTAACAATAAGGAAACCTAAAAAGGATAATAAGGACAATGGCTCGGCACCATGGGTGCAAATGATAGAAGAGTGCGCGCCAGAATTCCAAGGCATTAACCATGCTATGCTAATGGGTCAACACCACCACCGACTGTGGCAGTGTCCTTCCAATGCCACCTCCGCCAACGATTTACGAAGAGAATGTGAGCGCTCGCTGTTATATTTTTTTTCCTTTTTCATTTCGGAATACATTTGAAAATTCCACTGCATGTAAGTTGTAAAATGTGTGGTCGTGACACTTGAAGCGTAAAATTTGACAAAATAAACGAACGGAACTGGGAGGGGGAGAAAAAAAAAACACTGAGTGAGTGAGTGACACAGCCCGCCAAAGCAAACCACCATCAACGCCTTTTGCATATGAGGAACATATGAGCTTCGGAAGTCGTGGCATGGAAAACCTAACAACAAACAACATGAGCAGTTATTCCAGCAATGTATGTATGTATGTTTGTACTTACAGAAATGGTAAATAGGTCTAAATAAATGTAGAATGCAGTTTGTTTTTTTTCCTCCATCACTGGTCATTATTTTGACTTAGAATGCAGTGCCGTGACGTCTGGAGGGCGAAGCCTGTTTGTCCCTATTTATTTTAAGGTTCACTGACAAAGACTTACCCCTCTCACAACAAGTTTTTTTATTTTGGAGTTAATTGCTCCTGTGGGAGAGGTCAAGTCTGTTTATAAACAAAAGCAAGCATGTCGGGAGATATAAATATCAGACTTCCAAGTTTAAAAAAGGTGAACTCTTTTTTAGAGAGGAGCGGGAAGTGAGATGCAAGTTTCAGACTTTCTTTTAGCTTATTTCTCTCTCGAGCTAAGCTTATAGTTATACATTTTCGAAGTATTTTATTTTAAAGTAAAATTTTTAAATTGTTTTAACTTTGTAAAAAACTGTAATGAAGAAAGTTGGAACAAAGTCGTGGGCTCAGGTTCTAACTAAATCATTATTTTGTAAAATTTTGGCCATTTATGGGTTAGGATGGGATCAATATCTAAGATTTTTATACTAGATATAACATTGGGATGTACGAAGTTTTGAGAAAATCGAGCAGTAATTTGAAATTTTTATACTCAGTCATAAAATATGAAGTGATTGCAAGTATTTCCTAAAAAATCCCACACTCCAACATTTTGGCCATTATTGGATAACGTTTGGAAATTTAATATGTCGATCCACTTTTTGCTGTTCTCTTGTATCTACACTCAAAAATTCAAAGTTTTAACAAATCTTTCAAGTTGATCATGGTCCTTGATTTTCCAACTGCGCACATCCACATATTTCAACCGAAAAGTATTATTACCTACCTTACTTTTCGGTTGAAATATGTATGGGTTAACAGAAATAAACTTATAATATTATTATTTTTTTTTATCAAATTTAGGTGTGTCTCAATTTTTATTAAAAAAATCGTGGACCCCCCTTTTTGCCAATAATTTTAAATTTTTTTTTCTATTTTTTTTTTTTTTTGAATTTTTTTAAATTGTTGTTTCAAGGATTTCTGTTCCATAGAGATTTTAAAAATGTTTTATAAGCGGTTCCTGATCAAGAAACGTAAATTAAAAAAAAAAATATTTTTTAGGGGCTTTCCCTAAGAATCATGCAATATTTTTTGCAAGGTTCTTCGTTACAAGGATGGTCCATTAAAAAAGAAAAGAAAAAAAAAAAAACAAAAACAAGTTAAATAGTATCAGTCGGTTTTTCCGACAGATGTATACCCCAGCCTTGAGTTATGATTATTCGAACTCTTGACCCTTTATGGGGGAGGTTCCGAAGCAGTTGGCCAACATTTTCCCATTCGTATCTGACCTATGTCTGATATATACAGAGTGAGATAAAAAACTGCAACAAAGTCAAACACCATATTTTGGGCGTTTTTTTTAATTTTATTGAATGAATGCAAAAAATGTCGCAAATCGCATCAAATTTTAGAATAATTTTAGATTTGTTAGAATTTATCACTTTTGGCACACACGCTGCCCTAATATTGCTCTGCGGTAGGGTTGCCCATATTCGACGGACCTTTGGGCCCATTCCAATCGACGAGTCTTGTCCGCAGGTAACATTCTTTGCGTCAATTGAATTTTGTACGGGAACAAATGCAAATCAATGCGAATAATCCGTTGTAAAGTGGACGGAGCCATGCCCAACTGCTGAGAACGGCGTTTTTGGGATGTTCTTGGGGACCTCTCAACACTGGCTCGTACGGCAGCGATATTCTCGGCCGATCGCCTTGGTCGACTTTTATATGGCCTCTTCGGATTAGAAAGAGCCTTACCAGTCGAAAATTTTTCGTATAAACGCTTAATGGTGTTCTTAGAAGGCGCACTTCTCACATTTTTAAATGTTTTAAAAGCACGTTGAGTTTTCACAATTGACTTCTTGTAAATTTCCACTATTTCAGAGAGCTCGCGTGGCATGTATTGGTTCATGGTAAAAATCAGCTTGGACTGACGCTTCAAACGCGGTATGTCTTTAAGCGATGTGACATCTCTGTCAAAAGTTATGGCGTTGCCAGATGGGTCCGTCGAATATGGGCAACCCTGTATTCAATTTTTAGTATATTTTAGTACTTTGCGTAACCTTTCCAGATGCAAATTTCCAAAAACCCGTCAATATCACTCCCTTACGCACCAAGACTGACCTTCGTAGAAAATGTAAAGATTGCTGTTTCGTCAGGGCGTTGATTGTTGGTCAGTCAGTTATTTCACTACTCCTTTATATGTATAAATTTTAATCTTGGTACAACTTTGCAGGTATTGGTTAATGACTTTGAAAATCTTTAAAGAGTATTTTATTTTTTTGCTACTACAAATTCTAGAGTTTTGAACTTGATACCTTTCAAAGTTTCTGTTGAGTAGCCGAAAATTTTGAATTTGTTTGGCTATTGAATGATAGGCTTCCCCAAAAAAACGTTACGTGAAACTGACAGCTGAATATAATTCCTTTCTATTTTTTTCCTACAGCCGAAGAAACCCCTCAAAAAAAAAAACTTTACTAGAAATTGAAATTTTGTTGAGCAAAGACATTAAGGAAAACATATTTTTAATTGAGCCGAAGGACAACAAAAACAACAGCAATTTGGGTATAATTCCCAAATGAAAATGACGATACGACACACATGCTCAATAAAATGAATATTCCAATGATAGATAATTCGTTGCCATATCAACTGATCCACGGAAGACAAAAAAGGAACAGCGGGTGTAAAAAACGACTTCCTAAAGACAATTCGTCAGCTCGTAGCGCGTGCGTTATGTAATAGAAAATGCAGCAGCAACAACAAAAACGCCTCAATGGCTCAAAAAAATGATAATAAAATAAACATAAACAACAAAAATACAAAAACGAAGTGAAAACAACATATGTGCCGCCACCACAATAATGCAACGGTAGGTTCTTCTTACAGCGGGAACAACAACAACAAAGTCATTACACCAAGGTGCAACAACCTCCAGGACAACAACAACGTCATCATCATTGTCGTATTTCTTTTTACGTCATCAAATGGAATACTGAAACTTTAAGGAAGTCTCGCAGTACCAAGGAAGTTAAGAAACGGAAAAAGAAAAAGGCTCGTGCCATCACCATCGCCATCCTCATCATCGTCACCACCATCACCGTAATTATGCAGGATAACTGAATGATAATAAAACAACAACTATCAGCCTGCCAGCCAGCCAGGTTGGTGTAGGTTGTTGTACCATGTGTGAGCGAGGAATTTTGTTGTTGTTCATAATAAGGCTGATGGCTGCTTAAAGGTGGTATAGGCATTCCGAGTGATGGTGGTGGTGGTGATCGTGTCCCACTAATCTACAATTAAAGCATCAGCGTTTCAAGGTGTTGTTTACTGTTTTTCTTTTTGTTGTAAGGACATTACGTAGACGTCTTAGAGGATAATTTCCTTGAGTTTCCTTTGGTGGAAAATGTGGAAATGTCATTCTGCTGTTACAGTTTTTTCCCTTCTGAATGCTTGTTGTTGTTTTCCATTCGTTTCTTTATATACCTATCCATCCGTTCCTCAATTAAATGTGTCCTCTATGATTATAGAGAAAATTGTAACACGAATATAATTACAACAACTGCTGTTCCATTGTTGATGGTGCGGCGGGGGGACACTCTAGCTGGGCTACTAATTGGGGAGGGTGTCTCTTTTTTTGTCTTCTAATGTAGATCTAATGGCATTAAAGATGTCACAACTAATTTGATAGTTCTTGAGGAGGGGGGAGCGAAACGATGAACAACTGTTTTCTTCTTAGATAGCTCGCGCCACATTTGATCGGAAAGTAACAAATGTTTGTTTTCCCCTTGTAATTGTAACGTATTTTCTGAATAGTTCAATTGGCGCAGCGGGCTTTGTTTTAGAATATTTGTCCGATGTAAAATATATTTTCTTAACCCTTTTTAAGAAAAGTCGTCTTTTTTACGCGATAGTTCTGTAAAATTCAAAGAAAATTGCAAAAACTGACGGTTAAGAACCGAAAACTCTTAGGATATATAGAGCCGTTTTGGTCATGTCCGTCTCTCTAGGCCCACGATGACTTTCTTTCCGATTTCGTTTAAATTTCTATTAAACGTAGTTCGAGTTCGAACATTCGCAAAATTCGGTCTAATCCTTAAACTCAATATTTCCTCCTGCTACACTTAAATTATCTTGAATTATAAGTACGTAGTGGAATGATAGGATAGTATATCCAATCTTTTGATACACCCCCCAAAAAGGGTATGCATACACAAGTGGTAAAAATGCTGAGGATATATATTTGTCGGAACACCGACTAAAACCTTGCTGTATTGATAGTTTTTATAGGAGATACCGTCAACGGAAAACTGTAGTTTGACTTCTGCAGTTGAGGGCATAATTTATGGGTTCCCGGATGGAAAACAGTAGTTTGACTTCTGCAATCTTAAACGTAAGGGTATAATTTATGGGTTCCCGGACATAATCCCCATTACACTTATAATAAAGTGGAGATTATGTTCGCTTCCAAAACGAACATTATCCTCATGGGGAGCATGACCGTTTGCTGTGGGGATTTTTTTCCGAAAACAGGGCCTCAGTTGAGTTTAGGGCCTATGTTCGTATTGACCTAAATTTTTTTTCGCAGGTAGGTATCTTTTAAACTATTATTACGTCAAAGTTATATTTTCATGTGGGGTTATTTAAACCGAAAGTTCGGATATAAAATCTGTGTTTTATCTGGTATATACAAAAGGTTATATCATGAGAGACTATGAAAATGTTTGAACCGATTCCGGAGCATTTTTGTACCGGAACTTTTTGAGAAACCACAAAAAGTCGACGTTGAACACTTTATGGGGTATTACTTTAAAATCCAAAGCCGGTTACATATGGCTTGCATAGCCCGTGCTGGACATATGTACATTTTAGCGGAAACAATATTATGATTTTTATCACCAATATTTTCGGAACTAAAAGAGAAAAAAATCTTTGGCGCCATTTTGGAATGACAAGAGTGTACGCTATAATGCGGTTTGTAGATCTTAATACCCCATAATGGGCCCATTTTCGACTTTTTAGAGGTTATTCAAAAAGTTCCGGCACAAAAATACCAAATTTTTTGCATTGCTCCGAAACCGTTTTAAACAACCTTATTCCCATTCCATTATGGGTGTTATGAATGAAAAAAGGTCATAATTCCCATAATCGCATTACACCTAATTAATGTATCACGGCATCTAATTAATTTATCCCAATTATGAAGGTGAAGTAGGTTCCTCCATTGTTACTTCCTTATCCTCAAATTCCTAATTTCAATTCCAACTTAAGTTTAGAAATTTTTTAAAAATCTGATCTAGATAAGTAATGAAAGAGATAATGAACTTGCCTTTGTGCAGAGGAAATTCTCCGAGTCGAACTTTAAACTTTTTCTACCCCATATGGCTACAGAGGGTATATATCATTTGATACGACCAAAACGTGCCTTATCGAAATAACGGTTTTAGACCCCAGGTCTCTTTGGAACCAATCGGTTTCAGGACATTTGGAGTCGATCTAGTGATGTCCGTCCGCTCTGTCTGGCAGGTGCGCACGATAACTCTCAAAGGGAGTGTCCGATTTGATCCAAACTCGGTACATTTTAATATTATAGTCAAACCTATATCGAGTTCGGAGAAAGGCAATATCGGTCCACTCCTTCTTGTACCTCCCCCACAACATTTTCAAAAAAAAAAAAAAAAACAATATTTTACTGCACAGAAGGAGAAAGGATATTCTGATTTTGCTCCAACTTTGCAAATTTTTATGTTTATCAGTGCTAGGTGAAGTGCGAAAATGAACAATATCGGTCCATTCCATCAAGTACCTCCCCCACAAATTGTCAACATTTTCAATAAATATAACTCTTATAAAATATTATGTACGAGTCCGATTGTTTTGAAATTGCACACATCACAATATTTTTATTAACCCAAGGTCTGGTGTGAAGATGAAATATACCGGTCAGTCCTTCTGGTACCTCCCACAAACAATTTGAATATTCATGAAGCTTATAAAACGCAAAATTATCGTCCGATTTCATACAGACTTGGCACACTCAATACTTACATCAACACAATATATGTTAAAAAGATGCTCGAGATTGAACCATGCTAACGCATGAGCTGTTGTGAAGATGATATATATCTGCGAATCGCTTCTGGTACCTCACCCACAAAGGGTCACAATTTTCTTTTATCTGTCATAACTTGCGAAACAAGTCAGCGATTCTTTACAATGTTTTATATCTAAATATTCCCCTCAATCAGAAACTCTAGCGGAATATGGAATGTATGTTTTCGCATAAAATGGAGATAAATGTGTAATTTTGCCCATACCAATATTTTTATCTGTATTAAATGAGGTATGAAAATGGAATACTTCGGTCGTCTATATGTGGTACCTCGCGCACACTTCTCACACATTTTATAAAAATTATCACATACCTCATATAAAGTGACAGAAGCAGTCGATATAGTCCAAACCTGACACATCGCAATATTTATATCACATTGTTTTAGGTCTGATACGAAATGGACAATATTGGCCCATTCCTTTGGAACCTACTCCATAGAGGGTCAACAATCTGAATAATCATAAGAGATGTCAAAATACATTTAAATAATCGAACATTGGCTGAGGGTTATAATTTCCAACAATATTTTTAATTCTAAAACCCAATTTGGCTAGACTTGGTCAGACTTTTTCGGATTTCTTTTTCCAAGAAGGTGTATTTTGTATCCAGAATCTTAAATACCAAATTACATCAAAATCTGTTAATTTTTTTCATTAACAAGGAAAATAAGCATTTCGGAGGGATTCCCTCCCTGTATCCGTTCCTGCTGCTGCATTATTTCTACAAACAATAACAACAATGTCCTCCACAGGAATAAACAAATATATGGAATAGCGACAAAAGCTACAAAGAATATTCTCAATGTATTCCTTTATTAAATCTTTTATGTCCTTCTGTAGAAAGAAGGTCCTTAAAAAACTTTTAACTGAGAAAATTCTATTAAGGACGCTCCTTATGTGGAAGACCTCTAAAAAGATCTTTTTAAATAAAAGAGCTTCTTCTAGTCGAGTACCATCTTTAGAACTATCTGTTAAATGAACTCTTATAGGTATAAAATATGCGCTAAGTTTCCTAAAATAGGAGATTAATATTTTGAAAAAATTAAGAACCGATCCTGAAAAGATAGATACCCTTTCAATGTGTTCCACAAACATTTAAAGACGAGTAAATCAACGTTCCAGGTATTTTTGGACGGCATTCTCAGAATTAAATTTCTCATAGTTTGCAGCTAACTATTTAAATGACTCATATCAAGTCAGATAATTAAGCTAAGCTTGCCACCGAATTGCTATGACATCTGCGCTTATCGCACATAATATTTAACAAAACCATAAAAAACAAAACTCCCACTACAGAGCTGAAGCCCGTGCCATATGGCGGCGAACTTGATAACGGCAACCCACACCTGATAACAAAAAATTTAACCCATCATCAAGAGTGAAGGAGTTTCATATGAATTTTGTTTGGGAATTTAGGGGACAAATGACATTTGAGTTTTTGGCAGAAACAAAATTACGACAAAAAAACCATAAACTCGAAAAATATAGACTACAAAGCACAAAATTTGAGGAAACTCTATCGAAGCAATTATGAAATTGTATTTAACTGCCTATAGAAGGCATTTCTCTGCGTGTAGCTACCCTACAAATGGATAGTGGAGTTAGAGAAAAACCCAATACAAGCTTATGTAGGAATATGTGTTCTCGGTTCTGGTCTAATGCTAAACACTGACCGTGGCATTAATATAGGGGACAATTTTCACTACCATCGTCATTCAAAAAACAAATGTAAGGGCATTTGACTTTCTTGGTATCACTGGGAGAGAAATACGTAAAAATTAAAGGTGGTGTGACGGCCACTGCCACCACCACCGCCAACGACGACGACGATACTGAAAAACGTGTATGCATATTTTGAGCATAATTTTCTTTAAAAAATAAACAAAAACAACAAGATGCCGCGGACTTTTACAAAAACAAAATTCTCAAGTAAATTCAAGTCAAGTATGTATAATTACGTCCTCTATTAACATATGAATTACTAAGCCAGGAATTCCCTATCGTGCCAAAGGTCACTAGCACTGGGCGCTAGGCTTAGTGGTTGCTTGGCTCAACATCGAGCAAGAGTTCATTTCCACCACACCGCACATTGTTACAGGGCAAAATACATTTGATGTTCGTCTGTCCATCGATCCATCCATCCCTCCGCCTTGGCCTTTCTTATACACCTGTGTCATAGAACTCATTAATGCGCGGCGTATGTTATTCCCTTACTTTTTGTTGTTTTTTCTTTCGGGTTGCAATCGGACGGAAATTCGTAAAAGAAAACCAGCAACAACAACGACAAATTAAACCGCCATAAGAAGGCATCTGTTGGGAGAAGGAAGGTGGAAGGAAATTTTTATTTACGGGGGAAAAACACTTGTTTCATTTTCGATCGAGAGTTAGAATAGCGCGTGCTATTCGCCCCATTGCTCGGCCACAAAAAAACTGAAAAGAAAATCAACCAAGCGATGCATGTCAGCTTCAGAGATCAACAACTGCTGCTGCTCACCCCTCGCAATGAAGACTTTCTTCTTCCTGTTGAGGCCGGAGAGAAGGAAACACTGGTGCTTCTACAAACGGTTTGCTCGCAAATGTGCACTGAACCTAAAATGACGATAAATTCAAACCGGAGTTTGGATTCATTCATTACTTTTTGGGTGGAAAACTCGGAATTTCATAGAGAAAATGATCTTCAGTTTTGGTTCTATTTATATCAATAGGACATCGATTGGTCCCTTATAGATTTATTGCTTTATATATCGTAGGAATATAAGTTATAGATCTGCAGATTACCTTCAACTACAGATGAGCTGTAGTGTAATACATCTGTAGAAGGCTCATAGAAGAAGTGTCTATAGACGTCGTATAGAGGAGGAGGAGAACGATTAAAAATGGTAATCTAACCCAGCAAACACTTTGACTTATGAGCTGGATGACCTATTACAACGCAGTACAGGGTTGCCCATATTCGACGGACCCATGACTCTTTGGGCCCATTCCAATCGACGAGGCTTGTCCGCAGGCAACATTCTTTGCGTCAATTGAATTTTGTACGGGAACAAATGCAAATCAATGCGAATAATCCGTTGTAAAGTGGACCGAGCCATGCCCAACTGCTGAGAACGGCGTTTTTGGGATGTTCTTGGGGACCTCTCAACACTGGCTCGTACGGCAGCGATATTCTCGGCCGATCGCCTTGGTCGACTTTTATATGGCCTCTTCGGATTAGAAAGAGCCTTACCAGTCGAAAATTTTTCGTATAAACGCTTAATGGTGTTCTAAGAAGGCGCACTTCTCACATTTTTTTAATGTTTTAAAAGCGCGTTGAGGTTTCACAATTGACTTCTTCTGTTGAATGTAAATTTCAACTATTTCAGAGCGGTCGCGTGGCGTGGTTCATGGTAAAAATCTGCTTGAACTGCGATGGAAGCGATGTGACATCTCTGTCAAAAGTTATGGCGTTGCCAGATGGGTCCGTCAAATATGGACAACCATGTATAAACAAACATTCTTTCTTCCTTCCTTCTGCATTACCAGTAGCTTCTTTATTCCCATTTTGGGTACGTATCATAAAATTGGACCTACATATCCCCACTTTTAACCAGATACATTATATAGGTGTAATTTTTCCCATAGAAGTTTATAATATAGTATTCCGTGTACTGTAGCTTATTAGAAAATCTTTTCATACCCTCAGCCATATGGCTAGAGAGGGTATATATAATTTGATACGTCCAAAACTTTCCTCATCGGTTTTAGACCCTACGTCTCTTTGGATCAAATCCCTTTCAGCACATTTCAAGATGTACTAGCGATGTCCGACCAAATTCGCTCCACGACATTTGGAGTCGATCTAGGGGTGTCCATCTCTCCGTCCGTCTGTCTGTCTGGCTGGTGCGCAAGATAACTCTCGAAGGGAGTTAGAGATTTGGTCTAACCTTGGTATATCGATATATTATTATAAAACTTAGTACTTGTGCGGAGATGGACAAGATCGGTCCACTCCTTCTGTGTACCAACCCCAAAAAAATGTAAAAATCCAAAAAAAAGTAAAAAAGTATCGGTCGGTTTTTCCTACAGATTTATACCCCCAGCCTTGAGTAATGATTATTCAAATTGTTGACCCTTTATGGGGAAGGTTCCGAATCACTTGGGCAATATTGACCAATTCATATCCGAATAGAATCAGATATTAATCTGAAGTTTTATGAGCTTCATGGATTTTTAAATTTTTTTTACTCTTTTCTTTGAAAATTTCGGATATCATCAATTGCAAGTCATAACTTCCATATTCGTCTCAGGTTTCTGGTTGAGAGAAATATTTAGATATAGCAAAACGTAAAAAATATGACAGAAAAGAGTTTTGAAAATTCTGATCCTTTGTGGGTGAGAACCAGAAGAGGTTCGGAAATATATATCATCTTCACAACAGATCTTGTGTTAGCAAAAATGTTTGTATGTGTGAAATTTGAAGAGGATTGATTTTTGGTTTCTTTCAGCTTTGTTACTTACCTCCTCCCCATGTGGGGATGGTACCAGAAAAAATGGTCCGATTTCTGCCATCATTGCAACAGATCATGTGTTGATGGAAATATTGGTGATGCACCAAGTCTGAATGGAATCGGATGTTAATTTCGCGTTTTATGAGCTTCACGGACACTCAAAATGTTGACACTTTGTGGGGATGTACCCGAAGAAGTACGACGATATATATTCCATCTTTACACCAGACCTTGGGTTGAAAGAAATATTGAGATGTATAAAATTTGGGGAGAACCGGATGCCTATTTCTGATCGTTTTGGTTATTCAAAAGGTTGACCCTTTCTGGGAGAGGTGGAAATAGTCCGACCTCTACCATCTTTATAACATATCTTTGTGTTGATATAAATATTGGGACGTGCCAAGTCTGAATGGAATCGGATGTTAATTTCGCGTTTTATGAGCTCCTGGATATTTAAAATGTTGACCCTCTGTGGGGGAGGTACCAGAAGGAGTGGACCGATATATCCTATCTCCACGCCATACCTTTATGAATATATTGTGGAGTGTGAAATTTGACGTCAATCGGATGCTTTTATCACATTTTTAAGAGTTGTAAGAATTCAAAATGTTAGCCCTTTGTGGGTGAGGTGCTTAATGGAGTGGACCGATATTGTCCATTTTCGCACCTCACCTGGCACTGATAGAAATTTTAGGATATGCAAAGTTGAACTTAAATCGGATTATCCTTTCTCTTTCTGTGGAGTAACATTTTTTTGACTTTTTGTGGGTTGGTACCAGAAGGAGTGGACCGATATTGCAGATACTCCATTCAAGGGTTATAGTGCGCCCCAGCCAGCCAGGCAGACGAGACCTAGGACCTACAGCCGTTATTTCGATGAGCCACGTTTTGACTGCTTCAAATCATATGTACCCTCTGTAGCTGTATTGTTGAGGGTATTAAAATCCTCTGCGACATAGTAACTGGAGTCAGAAATCTCTTCTAGTCTTAGTGGCTTCGACTCTGGTGTAGGTGGTCTGAAACTCCCATAAGCTTTAATAGCTGGCTCAGTAACCAACTGTACAGAATCTAGTCTAAAAGTGTACTACAATTTATTTGGTATAGTCCCCATATAACGGTACCTCCCGATATTCGGTATTTTGATTATTTTTGCCGCGTTTTTTCATGGATTTGTCTGAAAGTTAATGGGTTCTAGCTCCGGTGGCGAAACATTGCATGTATAGGTCCACGATTTGGTATAGCCCCCATATAACGGTACCTACCGATATCCGGTATTTTGATAATTTTTGCCATATTTTTCCATTGATTTGTCTAGCTCCGGTGGCGAAACATTGTATGTATAGGCCCACGCTTTGGTATAGCCTCCATATAACGATATCTTCCGATATTCGGTATTTTAATGGTTTTTGTCACATTTTCCCACGAATATGTCTAAAAGTTGGTATTTGTGGGTCATAATTGGTTGTAGTGTTTCCATTACCCTAAGGCGGAGGGTATTAAAAGTTCGGCCCGATCGAACTTAATGTTTTTTTTACTTTTTTTTTACTCTTCTATTGCTGGGTCTATTAAGTCTATAGAATCAGCATATAGAACAAAAGGTCCTTCACCAATAGCACATATTTAGAAAATATTTCTCTAACATACGTCCAATAGATTTTCATATATACGCCTTATTATTATGTGCCTAATATACGTTATTTCTTTTCACAGAAAAACCTTTAAAGACCTTCTATCTACTGAAGACTTCAGTAATTGCAACGATTTACCTATTGCTATGTCCTGTTATCCGCTTAGGCTTGTGACAAATTTGATTAAAATATTGCATCACATAGATTTCAATATTCCCAATTGTTTCAATTCATAGAATTTCAAATAGAAATATGCATAACAAAAAAGAAATACCCAATGTCGGATATGCAAGGACAAATTGCAGTTTCCTTTCTTTTCAAAAGAAAGTGTTAACAACACAATATAACATTTGCATAACAATATTTTATTTCTCTATTGAATAGCATACGAAAATATCAAACGCAAAAAGAACAATATTATTTTCAATTCTAAAAAATAAATCAGCAATCCTTTCAGGACACGTGCTACACAAAACAAGGATTTATCTTGCAAATCGGAAGTAGAAACGAGACAATAGTTCCTTTCTTTCATTTAGATAGACACAAACAAATGAAGGTGAATTTTGGAGTAATATGCTAAACACTTCCGCTTATTAGAAAAACATGAGTGGCAATCACCTACTGTGCGTTCGCACATCAATTCTATTGAGAAGTAACGACAACCGATTGTCAATTGAATTGATGCAAATTTGTCTTTCTTTGTTTTGTCAGCTCTTCAAGGAAAGGGGATGTTTTGGAGGCCAATATGGGTTAAGATGTATTTCTTTGGAAAGAATACAAAGACTGATTATTACCAACAATTGCTTAATATTTGGCGCCCTTTTTTTATCATAGCTTTCTAGATTTACTTAAATAATATAAAGAGTATCGGAGAGTAAGGTAAAGCATATCGAAAGTAGAGTAAAAATCTCTTCAGTTTTTAATAATGGATAAAGTCGAACATTATGGTAAAGATATATCTTACAATAATCATAATATTTTATACTTTCTACCTGAATTAAGGCAAATATTTGCAATTTTTTCGGAAATTTTTATAAATTATTGCGTTGGATATTAAATTGCGTTCACTTCTCAGCCGGAATCACGATTTTCTTACATGATACGCTGTTCAAGTTTTTATCTATGCTGACAAAATCGACTACTTTATTGAAATTTTTACTTGTTTTCGCTAATTTTAGTTTTTTTTAGAAATTATTTTGGTATCAGAGAAGGAGATGAGAAAAAAATTGAACTAAAATCGGCGTTTAACCAAAACTGTTTTGACTCCAATACTAGTGATAATTAGGGTTTAAAAAAAAAAAAACAATTCATATAGGAAAATATACAAGATGAGACAAAAAAACTGCAACAAAGTCAAACGCCCTAATTTTCAAATGTTTTTTTTTTTTAAATTTTTTGGAATGGAAGCAAAAAATTCGGAAATAACATCAAATTTTAGAATATGTTTAGATTTGTTCGAATTTGTCACCTTTGGTACGAATTATGGCCTTCTAACGGTCAATGAAACCATCACACGCTGCCTAAATGTTGCTCTGCGGTATTTTGGCCCATTCCCAGCGAAGCACTTGCTTGAGGTGATCGACACTTTGGTATTTTTTAGTGCCAACTTTGCTTTCCAAAATACTCCAGACACAATAGTCCAACGGATTGGTATCCGGAGATTTTGGTGGCCATTGTGCGCTGGAAATGAAGCGGAGAACATCATTTTGTAACCATTCTTGGTTGGGGCGACCTGAGTGCGATGGTGCTGAGTCCTGTGCCCAAGGTTTTAATACGCTTTCCAGAATATTTTCTCCATTATATTCGGCATTTGTTCTTATGCCACTGTCGATTAATACGAGCGGAGAGCGACCATAGTCTGTTATGGAGGCCAATCGAAGGTGCAAATTTTCAACTGACCTCTTTGGCAAGTAAACACGATCATTTTGTTTGTTTACAAACTGCTAGACAACGAATGTTTTCTCATCGGAGAAAACCAAATTCGCCAATTCACCACTTTCGGCCAAGCGAAGTAACTCTTCAGGTCTTTGAAATTTATTTTCGTTCTTATTTAGTGTAAGTTCTTGCACTTTTTGGAATTTCAATGGCTTTATCCCGAACTCAGTTTTCAATATATGCCGAATGGAATATTGCGATATGCTCAGCTCACGAGTCATTTTTCGGCCACTGCGACGCGGGTTTCGATCAAGTCGCTTCTTTAGTTTTCCAACCATTTCTGCTGATGTTGCTGTTTTATTGCGTCCACTTCCTACGCTACCGGAATCACGGTAACAAACGAAAAGTATGAAACACAAAAAATTTATTGACATTTAAATGCTGGAGTGCTCTAACTATATCCACTTGTGTTTTTTCAGCCAAATATAAAGAAATCGCACTATCACGCTTGAATTCCATAACGAATAACTTTTTTTCCGGAAAAATTTTCAACACACTCCGAACTAAATCGATCTAATATTAAACTGGTCCATAATGTGGACAAAATTAAACTAGTCCATAATGTGGACTGATAATCCCATCTTCACAGCAGATCTTGTGTTAGTGGAAATAATGGGATGTGTGTAATTTGACGAGAACCGGTTGCTTATTTCGGATTTTTGCTCATCCAAAACTTTGACCCTTTGTAGGGGAGGTACCAGAATGGGTGTATTGGTATTTCCCATCTTCACGCCAGACCTTGGCCTAATAAAAATATTTTGCTGTGTATAATTTGAAGGCAATCGGACTCTTACATCAAATTTTATCAGAGTTATAATTACTCAAAATTTTGACCTTTTTGAGGGAGGTACTGATGGTGTAAACCGATATTGTCCATTTTCGCAACTAACCTATCACTAAAGTAAATATTAATATTTGCGAAGTTGGTGCAAAATCGGATCATCCTTTCTATTTCTGGGTAATATTTTTTTTTTTTTTTGAAAAACCCGGTATTACCCATCTCCGAACTCGATCTAAGTTTGCGAAGTTGGTGCAAAATCGGATCATCCTTTCTATTTCTGGGTAATACATTTTTTTTTTTGAAAAACCCGGTATTACCCATATTCGAACTCGATCTAAGTTTGAAAATAATATAACGTCAGAATGGCGGACGGACATCGCTAGATCAACACCAAATGTCCTGAAACGGCTTCGGTCCAAAGAGACCTAGGTCTAAAATCGGTATTTCGATGAGGCACGTTTTGGCCGTATCAAATGATATATACCCTCTCTAGTCATATGGCTGAGGGTATAAAAGGTGGGTTTTATTGGTTTACTTTTTGGAAAATGTCCATTTAATTTTTGATCATGTTTCCATTCAATTCCACCAAATTTTGGCATTTTAAATCATTTCTCATTACTTGGTAATGAGCAAAACATCGTAACTTTCCATGGGATAGCCTGAATAATATTTATAATGATGCAGTTATTTATATCACATATCAAATATATATGATCCTCGAAGTCCAACCCTATCTATTGCACCTGAGAAACATTCGAAATCTAAGAAACCAGATGAAGTGAAGCAAAATATGTTCAGAATGGTTCAGTTCGCACTGAGTGCGGATTGATTGCCAGCGATATGAATGTTCTTGCTCAACTCATGGCTAACATTTTTTCGGGTATTAACATCTAACATTTTGCCATGTGAATGGATATTCATTTAAAAAAATGTTCAAACTCTAGGAACTTGAAAATGTTTCCAAAATTGGACTTAGAAAATATCAAAGAGGCTCACAGAATTTTCCTCCATAATAAAACCACATAAAAGAAATGAATTTAATTTCCCCCTCTATTTCCACTTCCTTTTTTCTATTTTCCGAAACAAGCTGTTAATTATGCTATTCCGAGTGTGTGTGTGTGTGTGTGAGTATGTGCGTCTGATGAGGCTTTGCACCTGACTACAAGAGCGCGTTCAGATCAGAGCATACGGTATTTATTTCGTGTCTAAGACAGTCTGTCCAACTATCTAACTGCTGACTTACAAGACTGACTATTACCGCGGAAAAGTCACCAACTACCAACTACTGCACTCCAGAAAGAAAAAAGGAAGGTGTCTCAATTGCAACCCTCAAAAATTTTGAAGTTCACTGAAGCATTTCACCCGCTTACCAAAAGGAACTATGAGGGAGCATTCCATCACAGAGAAAAGCCAGTAACTGCTGGCAGGTTGACTGTGTTGAATTTTGTAGCACGAGACAAATTATGAAAATTTCGTGTTTTCTTTCACCCAAAAATGAGAATTTCCATAAAAATAGAGAAACAGTAACAACGACAACAACCACCACAACTAATACCAACAATAAGAAATAATTTGAAGCACCTTGCACAGCCTTGTCCCCAACAACCCAGTTGACCATGTTAGGTATTTAAATTTGTTAGAGCCATGTTTCTCCAGTCGCATAGTTTTCGTTTTTTTTTGTGCCAAGAAATGTGTGTCAGATGGTCAAAAAAGCTGTTGTCCTTGTTGTTTTGACCATCGGTCCCTATTTTCTTCTCCTTCCACTGCCTTCCTTTGTTACTTGTTTTTGGTAAATAATATTTTAATGATCCTTTGTTGCTGGATTTACTAGGAAATTTGAAACTTTTTTTCAAACCTCTCTTTATTGTTGTTGTTTATTTGTTCGTATTTTTGCCTGCGACTTAAACTTTTGCCGGTCTTGAGATTAAGATTATGCTCAAACTATTTGACTTGCTTTACTGTCGTAGGAAGAGGTATTGCCTTTGCGAACATTAATGTAATCCTTTAATGTGAGAACCATGAGACCACCATCATTAACCAAGAAATCAATACAGTCTGTTTTGGGTTCCTGCCTGCCCTGAAAATGTAATTAAAAACCGCAATGTGGCAGGGAAGGTTTTAGCTGTGGCCAAATGTTGTCGAGCAATACAGTGGTCAATATTAATTGAATTAACAGCAGAGAATTTATTTTGGTTCTTAAAAAGTAGTCATAAAAATCGGAAAAAGTATTGTTAAAATCCACGTTAATGACCTTAAAAAATATCCTTAAACATCCTCGTTCGGGACTCTGTAAATCCTTTAAAATGTCTTTGAACAATGTTCTGAAAATTTTTCTTTCAACAATCCACGTTTAAGGCTCATTTGGTCCTTCAAAAGTATTCTTTAAAAAAACCACGTTTTAGGCTCAGTTGGCCCTTGAAAAATATTCTTTAAAAAATCCACGTTTGAGGCTCAGTTGGTTTTTGAAAAATATTCTTTAAAAAATCCACGTTTGAGGCTCAGTTGGTTTTTGAAAAATATTCTTTAAAAAATCCACGTTTGAGGCTCAGTTGGTTTTTGAAAAATATTCTTTAAAAAATCCACGTTTGAGGCTCAGTTGGTTTTTGAAAAATATTCTTTAAAAAATCCACGTTTGAGGCTCAGTTGGTTTTTGAAAAATATTCTTTAAAAATCCACGTTTGAGGCTCAGTTGGTATTTGAAAAATATTCTTTAAAAAAATCCACGTTTGAGGCTCAGTTGGTATTTGAAAAATATTCTTTAAAAAATCCACGTTTGAGGCTCAGTTGGTATTTGAAAATATTCTTTAAAAAATCCACGTTTGAGGCTCAGTTGGTATTTGAAAAATATTCTTTAAAAAATCCACGTTTGAGGCTCAGTTGGTATTTGAAAAATATTCTTTAAAAAATCCACGTTTGAGGCTCAGTTGGTATTTGAAAAATATTCTTTAAAAAATCCACGTTTGAGGCTCAGTTGGTATTTGAAAAATATTCTTTAAAAAATCCACGTTTGAGGCTCAGTTGGTATTTGAAAAATATTCTTTAAAAAATCCACGTTTGAGGCTCAGTTGGTATTTGAAAAATATTCTTTAAAAAATCCACGTTTGAGGCTCAGTTGGTATTTGAAAAATATTCTTTAAAAAATCCACGTTTGAGGCTCAGTTGGTATTTGAAAAATATTCTTTAAAAAATCCACGTTTGAGGCTCAGTTGGTATTTGAAAAATATTCTTTAAAAAATCCACGTTTGAGGCTCAGTTGGTATTTGAAAAATATTCTTTAAAAAATCCACGTTTGAGGCTCAGTTGGTATTTGAAAAATATTCTTTAAAAAATCCACGTTTGAGGCTCAGTTGGTATTTGAAAAATATTCTTTAAAAAATCCACGTTTGAGGCTCAGTTGGTATTTGAAAAATATTCTTTAAAAAATCCACGTTTGAGGCTCAGTTGGTATTTGAAAAATATTCTTTAAAAAATCCACGTTTGAGGCTCAGTTGGTATTTGAAAAATATTCTTTAAAAAATCCACGTTTGAGGCTCAGTTGGTATTTGAAAAATATTCTTTAAAAAATCCACGTTTGAGGCTCAGTTGGTATTTGAAAAATATTCTTTAAAAAATCCACGTTTGAGGCTCAGTTGGTATTTGAAAAATATTCTTTAAAAAATCCACGTTTGAGGCTCAGTTGGTATTTGAAAAATATTCTTTAAAAAATCCACGTTTGAGGCTCAGTTGGTATTTGAAAATATTCTTTAAAAAATCCACGTTTGAGGCTCAGTTGGTATTTGAAAAATATTCTTTAAAAAATCCAAGTTTGAGGCTCAGTTGGTATTTGAAAAATATTCTTTAAAAAATCCACGTTTGAGGCTCAGTTGGTATTTGAAAAATATTCTTTAAAAAATCCACGTTTGAGGCTCAGTTGGTATTTGAAAAATATTCTTTAAAAAATCCACGTTTGAGGCTCAGTTGGTATTTGAAAAATATTCTTTAAAAAATCCACGTTTGAGGCTCAGTTGGTATTTGAAAAATATTCTTTAAAAAATCCACGTTTGAGGCTCAGTTGGTATTTGAAAAATATTCTTTAAAAAATCCACGTTTGAGGCTCAGTTGGTATTTGAAAAATATTCTTTAAAAAATCCACGTTTGAGGCTCAGTTGGTATTTGAAAAATATTCTTTAAAAAATCCACGTTTGAGGCTCAGTTGGTATTTGAAAATTAAAATCAGTCTTTAAAAAAATCCACGTTTGAGGCTCAGTTGGTATTTGAAAAATATTCTTTAAAAAATCCACGTTTGAGGCTCAGTTGGTATTTGAAAAATATTCTTTAAAAAATCCACGTTTGAGGCTCAGTTGGTATTTGAAAAATATTCTTTAAAAAATCCACGTTTGAGGCTCAGTTGGTTTTGAAAAATATTCTTTAAAAAATCCACGTTTGAGGCTCAGTTGGTATTTGAAAAATATTCTTTAAAAAATCCACGTTTGAGGCTCAGTTGGTATTTGAAAAATATTCTTTAAAAAATCCACGTTGAGGCTCAGTTGGTATTTGAAAAATATTCTTTAAAAAATCCACGTTTGAGGCTCAGTTGGTATTTGAAAAATATTCTTTAAAAAATCCACGTTTGAGGCTCAGTTGGTATTTGAAAAATATTCTTTAAAAAATCCACGTTTGAGGCTCAGTTGGTAGTTGAAAAATATTCTTTAAAAAATCCACGTTTGAGGCTCAGTTGGTATTTGAAAAATATTCTTTAAAAAATCCACGTTTGAGGCTCAGTTGGTATTTGAAAAAATATTCTTTAAAAAATCCACGTTGAGGCTCAGTTGGTATTTGAAAAATATTCTTTAAAAAATCCACGTTTGAGGCTCAGTTGGTATTTGAAAAATATTCTTTAAAAAATCCACGTTTGAGGCTCAGTTGGTATTTGAAAAATATTCTTTAAAAATCCACGTTGAGGCTCAGTTGGTATTTGAAAAATATTCTTTAAAAAATCCACGTTTGAGGCTCAGTTGGTATTTGAAAAATATTCTTTAAAAAATCCACGTTTGAGGCTCAGTTGGTATTTGAAAAATATTCTTTAAAAAATCCACGTTTGAGGCTCAGTTGGTATTTGAAAAATATTCTTTAAAAAATCCACGTTTGAGGCTCAGTTGGTATTTGAAAAAATATTCTTTAAAAAATCCACGTTTGAGGCTCAGTTGGTATTTGAAAAATATTCTTAAAAAATCCACGTTTGAGGCTCAGTTGGTATTTGAAAAATATTCTTTAAAAAATCCACGTTTGAGGCTCAGTTGGTATTTGAAAAATATTCTTTAAAAATCCACGTTTGAGGCTCAGTTGTTTTGAAAAATATTCTTTAAAAAATCCACGTTTGAGGCTCAGTTGGTATTTGAAAAATATTCTTTAAAAAATCCACGTTTGAGGCTCAGTTGGTATTTGAAAAATATTCTTTAAAAAATCCACGTTTGAGGCTCAGTTGGTATTTGAAAAATATTCTTTAAAAAATCCACGTTTGAGGCTCAGTTGGTATTTGAAAAATATTCTTTAAAAAATCCACGTTTGAGGCTCAGTTGGTATTTGAAAAATATTCTTTAAAAAATCCACGTTTGAGGCTCAGTTGGTATTTGAAAAATATTCTTTAAAAAATCCACGTTTGAGGCTCAGTTGGCATTTGAAAAATATTCTTTAAAAAATCCACGTTTGAGGCTCAGTTGGTATTTGAAAAATATTCTTTAAAAAATCCACGTTTGAGGCTCAGTTGGTATTTGAAAAATATTCTTTAAAAAATCCACGTTTGAGGCTCAGTTGGTATTTGAAAAATATTCTTTAAAAAATCCACGTTTGAGGCTCAGTTGGTATTTGAAAAATATTCTTTAAAAAATCCACGTTTGAGGCTCAGTTGGTATTTGAAAAATATTCTTTAAAAAATCCACGTTTGAGGCTCAGTTGGTATTTGAAAAATATTCTTTAAAAAATCACGTTTGAGGCTCAGTTGGTATTTGAAAATTAATCAGTTGCTTTAAAAATATAAAACTCCACGTTTGAGGCTCAGTTGGTATTTGAAAAATATTCTTTAAAAAATCCACGTTTGAGGCTCAGTTGGTATTTGAAAAATATTCTTTAAAAAATCCACGTTTGAGGCTCAGTTTGGTATTTGAAAAATATTCTTTAAAAAATCCACGTTTGAGGCTCAGTTGGTATTTGAAAAATATTCTTTAAAAATCCACGTTTGAGGCTCAGTTGGTATTTGAAAAATATTCTTTAAAAAATCCACGTTTGAGGCTCAGTTGGTATTTGAAAATATTCTTTAAAAAATCCACGTTTGAGGCTCAGTTGGTATTGAAAAATATTCTTTAAAAAATCCACGTTTGAGGCTCAGTTGGTATTTGAAAAATATTCTTTAAAAATCCACGTTTGAGGCTCAGTTGGTATTTGAAAAATATTCTTTAAAAAATCCACGTTGAGGCTCAGTTGGTATTTGAAAAATATTCTTTAAAAAATCCACGTTTGAGGCTCAGTTGGTATTTGAAAAATATTCTTTAAAAAATCCACGTTTGAGGCTCAGTTGGTATTTGAAAAATATTCTTTAAAAAATCCACGTTTGAGGCTCAGTTGGTATTTGAAAAAATATTCTTTAAAAAATCCACGTTTGAGGCTCAGTTGGTATTTGAAAAATATTCTTTAAAAAATCCACGTTTGAGGCTCAGTTGGTATTTGAAAAATATTCTTTAAAAAATCCACGTTTGAGGCTCAGTTGGTATTTGAAAAATATTCTTTAAAAAATCCACGTTTGAGGCTCAGTTGGTATTTGAAAAATATTCTTTAAAAATCCACGTTTGAGGCTCAGTTGGTATTTGAAAAATATTCTTTAAAAAATCCACGTTTGAGGCTCAGTTGGTATTTGAAAAATATTCTTTAAAAAATCCACGTTGAGGCTCAGTTGGTATTGAAAAATATCTTTAAAAAATCCACGTTTGAGGCTCAGTTGGTATTTGAAAAATATTCTTTAAAAAATCCACGTTTGAGGCTCAGTTGGTATTTGAAAATATCTTTAAAAATCCACGTTGAGGCTCAGTTGGTATTGAAAAATATCTTAAAAAATCCACGTTTGAGGCTCAGTTGGTATTTGAAAAATATTCTTTAAAAATCCACGTTTGAGGCTCAGTTGGTATTTGAAAAATATTCTTTAAAAAATCCACGTTTGAGGCTCAGTTGGTATTTGAAAAATATTCTTTAAAAATCCACGTTTGAGGCTCAGTTGGTATTTGAAAAATATTCTTTAAAAAATCCACGTTTGAGGCTCAGTTGGTATTTGAAAAATATTCTTTAAAATATCCACGTTTGAGGCTCAGTTGGTATTTGAAAAATATTCTTTAAAAAATCCACGTTTGAGGCTCAGTTGGTATTTGAAAAATATTCTTTAAAAAAATCCACGTTTGAGGCTCAGTTGGTATTTGAAAAATATTCTTTAAAAAATCCACGTTTGAGGCTCAGTTGGTATTTGAAAAATATTCTTTAAAAAGTCCATGTTTGAGGCTCAGTTGGTATTTGAAAAATATTCTTTAAAAAAACCATGTTTGAGGCTCTGTTGGTCCTTGAAAAATATTCTTTAAAAAATCCACGTTTGAGGCTCAGTTGGGCCTTAAAAATTATTCTTTAAAAAATCCACGTTTGAAGCTCAGTAGGTCCTTGAAAAATATTCTTGAGGCTCAGTTGGTCCTTGAAAAATATTCTTTAAAAAATCCACGTTCGAGGCTCAGTTTAAAAGTTTAACGTTTCAGGCTCAGTTGGTCCTTGAAAATATTCCTTAAAAAATCCACGTGTGAGGCTCAGTTTGTCCTTGAAAATAATCATTAAAAGATCCACGTGTGAGGCTCAGTTTGTCCTTAAAAATAATCATTACAAAATCCATATTAGTGGCTCAGATGGTCCTTGAAAAATATTCTATAAAAAATCCACGTTTCAGGCTGAGTTGGTCCTTAGAAAAAATTCTTTAAAAAATCCACGTTTGAGGCTCAGTTGGTATTTGAAAAATATTCTTTAAAAAATCCACGTTTGAGGCTCAGTTGGTATTTGAAAAATATTCTTTAAAAAATCCACGTTTGGGGCTCAGATAGTATTTGGGAATTGAATTCCTCTAAGCCTCAATTTCCATTTCTGCCACACTGTGTGTGTCACCGTGCCAATGACACTCACCACTCCTTCGTACCTCTCCGAAGAAAAAAACCATAAAAATTAAACCAATATGTTGAGCCATTTAAATTGAGTTTAAAAGAAAATTCACTGAAGCTTATTTCCTTTCCTTTGGTGCCTCCTTGTTTTTTTTTCGTCGCTTGAACTAAAAAACGAATTAGGTTTTTTTTCTCACTGCGGTTTTGCGGGGCTGTAAAACGCAAATATGTAGCAACAGAACGACGTGCCTTTTTCTAGAGGTCTTCTCATGTTTTGTGGTGTTGTTGTTGTTGTCGTTGTTGTTGTTTCTGTTGTTCAAAAGAAAGTGTGGGCACATTGTGTTTACATCGAAAGGAAGTTGTTCTGCGCAGGCGCAACACCATTACATTCTGCATAAATAAATACAAAGTTCCACGTCGTCTCTGTCTCGTCTCGTCATGTCGTCAACGAAGAAGGCGACGACAATACACCACCAGATCTAAAGAATTTTGATGGGTCTTTGTTTGTTTGATTGTTTGGGGGAAAATATGCAAAATATCACGTACTTCGTCAACAATATCGCTCCGGAGTTTATGATTGCTTTGCTGTGCATTACTTGAGTTGAGTGCTGAAACAACGGTTGTTTTTATGCCACCAACAGACAGAACACGTACGCGAACTGATTTTGCGTATTTTTGTAAAATAATTGATTTCAATCATAATGATGGGAAGAATAACCAACGCCAATATAGAGATTATAATTCAAAACCATAATTTAATGGCGGCCACAGTGGGTATATATATCATTAGATACGGCCAAAATTAGGCCTCTTTGCACCAAATCCGTCCGGACATTTGGAGTTGATCTAGTGATGTCCGTGATCATCAAATTTCACACATATCAATTCCTTTACCAACTCAAGATCTGGTATTAAGAACGGGCCACTTCTTCTGGTAGCTTCCTCACAACGGGTCATAAATGGCGAAATGAGACATGGCACATCCTTATATTTCAACCAACACAAGCCCTGGTACCTCCCCCATAAAGAGTCAACATTTTGAATAATTATAACTCTATAAAATGTCAAATAAGAGTCCGATTGTCTTCAAATTTCACACATCTCAATTCTTGCACCAACACAAGATCTATTATCAAGAACGAATAGAACGGATTTCACCCTCTGGTACCTCTCCGACAACAGGTCAATATGTTAAATAATATTACAGGGTGAGATGAAAAAACTGCAACCAACTTCAGACTTCTGTTATTTCTAAGCCACTCGTCCTACAGCTGTTGAAATTATTCCAGTGACAGCTCACCATATTGTTTACATGCGTAAAAAAGCATTTTGGTGAGAATTTTCCAGAAAAAAAGTTATTCGTGATGGAATTTATGCGTGATGGTGTGATTTCTTTATATTTGGCTGGTAAACCACAAGTGATTATCGTTAGAGCATTCCAGCATTTAAATGTGAATGAATCTTTTTGTCTCGTACCATGATACTGGTAGCGTAGCCCGACGTCAAGTAAGTGGACGGAAGAAAACGGCAACATCAGCAGAAATGGTTCGTAAAAAAGTAAAAAAGCGACCTGATCGAAACCCGCGTCGCAGTGGCCGAAAAATGGCTCGTGAGCTGAACATATCGCAATACTCCATTCGGCAAATATTGTAAAATGAGCTCAGGGTTAGGCCATTGAAATTCCAAAAAGTGCAAGAACTTAAACCGCAACAGAAAGAAAATAGACTCAAAAGAGCTAAAGAGTTGCTTCGCTTGGCCGAAAGTGGTGAACGACCGATTTTGGTTTTCTCCGGCGAGAAAACTTTCGTTGCCAAAAACAAACAAAATGATCGTGTTTACTTGCCAAAGAGGTCCGCTGAAAATGTGCATCTTCGGTTGGCCACCAGAACTCAAGCGCCGACCATGGTGATGGTTTGGGCCGCCATAACAGCAGATAGTCGCTCTCCGCTCGTATCAATCATCAGAATAAATGCCGGGTATTATTGCGAAAATATTCCGGAGGGTGTAGTAAGGCCTTGGGAACACAAACATTTTGACAGCAAACCTTGGACATTCCAACAGAACTCAGCACCATCGCACGCAGCACGCGCCAACCTAGAATGGTTACAAAATGAGGTTCATCGCTTCATTTCCTGCGCACAATGGCCACAAAAATCTCCGAATACCAATCCGTTGGACTATTGTGTCTGGAGTGTTTTGGAAAGCAAGGTTGTAACTAAAAAACACCAAAGTGTCGATCACCTCACGCAAGCGCTTCGCCGGGAATGGGCCAAAATACCGCAGAGCAACATTCGGGCAGCGTGTGACGGTTTCATTGGCCGTTTGAAGGCCATAATTTTGGATGTGTGAAATATGAAGAGAGTTGGATGCCTAATCCCCTTTTTGAGCGTTTTGTTTTTCAAAATCTAGAACCCTAGGTGGGTGAGGTACCAGAAAAAATGGTACGATATTTTCCATGGATCGGATGTTAATTTCGCATTGTAAAAGCTAAATGAATATGCAAAATTTGAACCTTTGTGTGGGAGGTACCAGAAGGAGTGGACCGATATATCCCAATTTCATACCAGACCTTAAGTTGCTAGAAATAATGGGACGTGTGTAATATGAGGAGAACCGGAGGCTTATTTCGGATTCTATGATCGCTTTGGTTATTCAAAACTTTGACCCTTTGTGGGTGAGGTACCAGAAGAAAATCTCCGATCTCTACCATCTTTATAACAGTTCTTGTGGTTATAGAGATATTGGGATGTGCTAAGTCTGAATGGAATCGGATGTTAATTTCGTGTTTTATAACCTTCATGGATATTCAAAATTTTGAGCCTTTGTGGGTGAGGTAACAAAAGGAGTTGGCGAATATATACCATCTTCACACCAGACCATGGTTTAATAAAAATATTGTGATGTGTGTAATTTGAAGAGTCGGATGCTTATTTCGGCTTTTTTTTATCTTTTTTGTTGTTCAAAACTTTGACCCTTTGTATGGGAGGTACCAGAAGAAATGGTTCGATCTCTACTATTTTTACCATCCTCACACCAGACCATGGGTTAATAAAAATATTGTGATGTTTGTAATTTGAAGACAATCGGACACTTACATCACATTTTATAAGAGTTGTAATTATTCCAAATTTTGACCTTTGTGGGGGAAGATGGAGTGGGCTGATATTGTCCATTTTCGCACCTGAATGATGCAAACATTAGGATTTGCAAAGTATGAGCAAAATCGGATTATCCTTTCTCTTTCTGTGCAGTAAATTATTTTCATTGAAAATGTTGACATTTTGTGGGAACTATATTGACCATCTCCTAACTCGATTTAAGTTTGACAATAATATTACGATGTACCAAGTTTGGACCAAATCTGGTGTAAAATGGTTATTTCGATAAGGCACAATTTGTCTATCAAATGATATATGCTATCTGTAGGCACTGGACTTATGATCAAGTCCAAATGTACTGAAAAGAGTTTTTTTCCAAGGAAACAGAGGGTCTTTTATTTGGACGAGGCACGTTTTGTATATATCGAATGTTACATATCCCCTGAGACCATAAGATTGCACCCTCAGTCTTATGGCCTCAGAAAAGTACTAAGAGTTACCAATTTTTTTATGATTGGCATTGAACTGTAGATTCGAATACTCCATATATATCTATATATTTAGAATGATCTGAGATAGAAGGCTAAAATTTTGCACACATGTGTTGGCAGGTTATGTTCGTAAAGCCCCCACGTCTTCGTATAGCCCCCATATAACGGCACCTACCGATATTTTATGTTTTTGATGACATTATTTACCCGAATTGTTTCAAATTTCGTATTTGAAGGCCATAACAACAAATCTCGTATGCAGTTCCACTTCTTCGTATAGACGCCATATAGCGGTACCTCCCTTTATTCAGTATTTTGATCATTTTAGCTACATTGTCCGCCGGAATTGTTTCAAATTTCGTATTTGAAGTTCAGGATCGGTACAACTGCCTATGAAAAAAAATTACTTATGCAAGTCCGCGTCTTCGTATAGCCCCCGTATTAAGCTCATCATGTTAACGGTATTTTTCGGAATTTGTTGGAATTTTTCAAGTTCCTTGCAAATCGTACAGGTATTAAAAGTATTAAAAGGTATTAAAAGTTCGGCCGATCGAACTATCAGACGGCCGATCGAACCATTTTACACTTGTTCATTTTTTTTTTTAGAAATTTCATATAAGCTCCTTTTATACTCGAAAAAAAGGTGTAGCGTTTTGCAATAATATTTAAATCTCTGAGAATTTTGTTAAGTTAGAAGTAGTGTAACACGATTTGGAATTAAAAATGTATACACACATACCAAAAAATATTACCCATACCCATTATCTCCAATGAATTTGGGAATTCTTTCTTAAAGATTTATGAAAAAAGGCATATTTTGCCAAATTCTAGCCACAAATCGTATTTCACTTGATTAATTACATGCCATCCTCAGAGATCGACGGTGGCCCTTAAGAAAATGTTATAGTGTTCTTTCTAAGAAATACGGAAGCAGGAAGCCTTTTTTAAATTCAGTAAGTGCCATAGACATCCTTGATTTATTAGGTGCTAACATACGACCACAAAAAAGTGTAATTTCCCCATTCTAATATGAATCTGTAGTCAATGATGGTAGATTGGGGTTTCTATCAAAAACGAAAATCAATTTTTAACAGAGATTTATTGCATGCTATAGAATTCAAACCGTTAGCTAAACGGTATAAATTTCATCAGCATTGCTAGCAATAAATAATTTCAAATTCAAGGAAGAAGAAGGACCTTTACACTTGCCATCTATCCAAAATGGGAAAGGAGGTTCCATATTTCTGTTGTTTATGTTTCCTGCCGTTATCTGGCCACTGATTTTGCACTTGCAGTACTCTAGTCATTTTAATTTTTTCCAAGAATCCATTGATTTATTTCTCTTGGCCAAATACTAATTAAATATTCTGTTTTTTTTTTTTTTTTCTTTCTTTTTAGATGGCAGAATCCTGGCAACAAAGGACTATTGTATGACCAGTGATAAATTAGGCGACGAAGAAGAGTAAGTACCACCATGACCACAAACGAAATACCAAAAATGAAATAGAAAAGAATCCCTGTCTCCGACCAAATCGCACAAGTGCCAGAATAATGATTAGTTTTTTATCTTTCCAAGATTTTATTTTTTTTTGTGTTTTCGTCAAGTAGCCAGTCTAGTTAATTTCTATTTGATTTGTTTTTTTTGGAGAGCGGCACAGAGAGAGGGAAATTTATCCTTGCCATAACAACAACAAATATATGGTTTGGAAAGGGCAGAGTAATGCAAACACTTGTGCGTCCTTGTGAAAGGACATCCTGGTACGTTTATCATTTTCCTATCACTTTCATGCAATCTTCCACACTCACCAAAGTAAATGATGATGATGAGTGGAGGCTTCTGCTACCTGTTGCCTGTTCAAACTCTATTGTTCTTTTCGGCCAAAAAATATAGATTTTGTTGCTGCTTTTCTTTATAGGTCCTTCCAAAGAATAGAAATTGAAAATTGCACTTGTCTCGCCATTACTTCGTTATTCTTTTCGATCTTCGGCCAAACCATCGATCCCATTGTCCCTATTGCCAATGTTCTTGAAAAATTCGATATGTAATGGTGCCTCATAAATTCGAAATCTGTTCTGGACCATTGTCATCACTGTTACTTTATTGTTCTGAATTTAATGAGTTTTGTATATTCTGGCCATTGTTCTCTTGAACTCCGGTAGCCTTATCTACCGTTTTGAAATTTGTTTCTATTGTTCCCAACTCTGATGGACCCTTTTTGCACAAGTGTCAAGTGCATTCTTCTCTCCCACTGAGGTGCCATATCTTTTGTCTTCTCTCCTACCTTTTCCATTTGTTGGCTATTTTGATTGATCCCATAAAAGCATTTTTATTATCCCTCCAAAAAAATGGGTGTTAACCCGCTCTACTTTGTCCATCACATGTTATGGCCAACACCATTGGTGGGAGCCTCATTCTCCAGCATGCCAGTGACCACACAGTATCTCTCTCCTCGTTTTTATGTCGATTTAATGGACCTCAGCTACTGTAAATATAAATTGCGGGTGGCTTCTCGAGTGGACCACCGTAATTGAATCTAGGGCGTACCGCTCTAAACAAAGCAGTTTTTATGGTTCATCAATGTGCGATTCTCTTGAAGTCTCTCACATTGTAAAATGAATTGAGTAATTGTTGTTTAATTATTAAATTGACACCAATAGCGAGCTGTTCTCTGATATTGTGCCGAAGGTTTTCTGTGCAATAACTTCAAAGTCGATACATGCCACGATTATGTTTTTGGAATAGCTGTATCGCTCTATTATGCTGGGGGCACTACAAAGATCAAAGATTGTTTATATCATTGTGTAGCCTACCCCATGTTTTTGTATCGGAAAAGAAACCTTCCCAACGAAAATTTGGTACTTGTATGTGTCAACATAAACATTACTAGTAATGACTACCAAATACCCTCTACATTACCAGCATTCTAAAAATAATGCATTACCGGAAAGCTAGAAAATAGTGATTTATTCCTATAAAGACAAGACAAAATAACATTACGTGTCCAAGTATCCTTTGTAAGGTCGCCAGTTTCTTAGGTTAGGTTAAAGGACGCGCGGTCCGTTGTTTTCATCCTAAAAGAATGTTAAGAAAAGAGGAAAAGGTAATTGGTAGAAGAGGTGAAGATAAAAGATAAAGTTGTAGAATGTGATCTACGGCTGAGGCGTTTACCGTGTCGTCTTTAGCCACTTGAATCTTCTGGCTAATTGAAGGATTACTAGAGGGTCAGTGTTAGAAATAGAAGACAGGTCATGTGACACTAGTTCTCCCACTAGTCTGTGTCCCACATTAATTAGTGCTGGGCAGTGGCAGAGCAAGTGTTCGACTGTCTCGATTTCTTCTTCATCTTGACAGATCCTACAGTAGTCAATGTCGTCGCTGTCCCATTTCAAGGTCATAGCCCTCACCTTACAATGACCTGTGATGATACCCACAACAAGTTTTAAATCAGGTTTTGACAATGACATCAGCGACCTTTTTCTCTTTTCTGAGAGTGTGGGCCAGATTCTTTTGGGAATTTCGTCCAGCCATTTTTGTTGGATTCTCTCAGAGTATTGTCTGTGAATAACCTGTAGGAAATCGCTAGTTCCTTACTTCATTCATATTACGCTATGGATTTTACAACCCAGATATTGGATTGGGAAATTCCACATTTTTATGGTCGTATTGGAATAGTAAATCACTTGGGGCGCCCAGACACAATCCCCATGGGGAGTATGGCCTGAATTGATTTTAAAGATGTTAACTTTAAGATTGATAGACAGATATTTACAAAAGTTATAAAATTTAGAAAAACAGTATGGCTTGTTTGTTCGGGATACCGTAGTATTTTGTTGTTGCAAAATGGTCAGGCTTTATCCCTTTATTGTTGTTTTTATAAAAACGACGTTTGTTTATTAGTGGAGAACGATGGCAATGTTTACCAGGGGGTAAGGCAGGTTGAACGAAAGCATAACAAGTGGAGAAAGATGTAAATGTTTATAAGTGCGGTTGTAAGATTTAGAAGACTTTCCAAAAGAATTTTAGTTTTATTTAATTCTTTGGTTCCTCTTCTATTGAGCTTACGATCTCGTCACTTGGGTAAAAAAATGTTTTTTGTCATAGAAGTTATTTTTAAAATAACTTCTGGGGAGAATATCCCAGACAAAAACAAGGGAACTGATGAGGATTGGTGGCTCTTTCCGAAACCTAGGTATTTCCTGCCTTACCCCCTGGTAAACATTACCATCGTTCTTCACTTATAAACAAACGTTGTTTTTATAAAAGCAACAATAAAGGGATAAAGCCTGCCCATTTTGCAACAACAAAATTTAGAAAGACTGTGAATCTCTCGATTATCCGGTATTGGGCATACCCCAGAGCAGAAAATCTCGCCCGATACATATTAGTGAAGAAAATCTCAATTTTTATAATTTTTATCGCTAATACCTTCGTAAGTACAAGAGATATCGACACATTATATAAAGGCAAAAGTGCAGGCTACAATGTTGTATGTAGATCTTAATATCCTATAATGCGACCATTTTCTTCTTGTTGGGGGCTTTGCAAAAAGTCCCAGTTCAAAAATACCAATACTAATAATGCTAATAATGCTTTCAAATTATACCCATAAATATCATATTTTGTAAGAACCGGATAAAAACCGGATTTTGTGTCCGAACTTTCGGTTCGAAAAACCGGGTTTTTCCCACACGACAAAAATACTTTGCTGTAATCAAGTTAAAAATACTAAATGGAAAATGGTGTTCATTTCCGCTACCGTTTCGCGATTTTAACCGATTTTTGGAAATAAGCCTGATGGGGGCTATGACCGTAAAAAGGTCTTAATAAGGTCAACGTATGCATATCCAATCTAAATCTCTTTCAATAGAGATTTAAAATTAGTGCCATTTAGTACTTTTCGAATAATTATAGTACGCTTTTGCACAAAAAAAAAAAAAAAAAACAGATCTCAACACCTTTGACCTCAATATTAAATTTAGATATTCCAGTTCTATCCTTTCACGCAATAACAAATTGATTAACATTTAGTACTTTTCATATAATTTTAGTACTTATTTACAAAATTGTTCCATATCTCAATCTTAGACACCTACAGTTATCGCTATATAACATTTCACGGTTCCAACTCTACCCCTTCACACAATACCAAATCTACTACTATTTAGTACTTTTCGAGCAATTATAGTACACTTTTCCACATCTTAGCCGCGTACACCAACATCGGCATCTATATCAAATTCCAGCTCTGTTCCTTCATCCAATACTAAATTCAGTACTAAATATCACTAAATTTAGTTTTGGTAAATTATGGTACATATTTCAGGGACCTTCATTTCAAATTTCGTGACTCCTGTCCTATCTCTTCGTACAAATATAGGACGCCTATCCAAACCACCTCCAAATCTTAAACACAGACACCATCGGTAATTTAAATATCAAATTTCAGAATTTTATCTCTATCCCTTTCCCCTTGGTATGCCGAAATTTTCATAAACCCCGCTTCGCTTCGGATGCAAAATTCAACTTCTATTAACAAATGTGGCTAAAATCATCAAAATACCGGAGACATTATTATATTGGTGAGGCTATACGCAAACATGGACCTATTCGATGGGATGCAAACCATAGTCGCTGATTGGTATAAAAAAATATAAACTTGTCCGAAAAAAAAAAAAAACTTTTGCCATTTCTTATACCTTGAGTCATATGGATGCAGGGGCTATATATCATTTGATCAAAATAGCAGCTTTAGACCCTATGCCCCTTTGGAACAAATCCGTTCAAGGACATTTGGAGTTGATCTAAATGTGTTCATCTGTCTGGCTGGTGCGCACGACACTCGAAGGGAGTTTCCGATTTGATCCAAATTTGGTACATCGTAATATTATCGTCAAACTTAGATCAAGTTCGGAGATGAGCCACTCCTTCTGGTACCTTCCCCACAAAATATCGAAATTAAAAAAGAAGAAACGGTCCAATTTAGCTCCAATTTTGCATATCCTAATATTTGTTTCAGTGCTAGGTCCAATCCATCAAGTACCTCCCCCGCAAAGGGTTAACATTTTGAATAATCATCACCCTGATGTAAGAATCTAATTGTCTCCAAATAACACACTTCACAAGGTCTGGTGTGAAGATGAGATATATCGGTTCACTCCTTCCTTATTCATGAAGCTCATAAAACGCGAAATTAAACCCCGATTTCATTCAGAATTGATACAATTCAATCTTCCATTCCATTAACGCAAAATTTGTTACAAAGATGGTAGAGATCGGACCATTCCTTCTGGTACTTCCCCCACAAAGGGTCAAAGTTTTGAAAAACCTATACGATCATAAAAGCCGAAATAAGCATCCGATTCTCTTCAAATTTCACACTTGTCATTATTTTTACTAACACAAGATCTACTCTGAAAATGGGATATATCGGCGCAATGGGATATATCGGCCTTTTGGTACCTCCCCCCACAAAGGGTCAAAGTTTTCAAAAACTTAGACGATCATAAAATCCGAAATAAGCATCCGGTTCTCTTCATATTTCACACGTCCCATTCTTTCTACTAACACAAGATGCTGCTGCTACCTCCCCCACAAAGGGTCAAAATTTTGAATATCCATGGAGCTTATAAACGCGAAATCAAAACCGACCTTTAAACTTGTGTTTTTCAATTTTATATCAAAAATGAGGATACACATTGGCCCGTCCCTTCTGGTACCTTTGCAAATAGGAATTCTGACCCAATAGGTTACTCTCTTCTGGAGTTACCATGTGCAATTCAGACAGACGTAAAACCGGAAATGTCTAATGTCCCGAAACAGATTTCCTCCAAGGCAACATGGGGTTCAAACAGTTATTTTGATGAGGCAAATTCATTATCCGATGACATACAACTTTCTACAGCCACACGGCTGAAGGTATACACTTCCTATGCAGAAAATAACGACGTTTGTCCATTTCTTGGCCCTAATTTCAATTTTATCTATCTTCACCGGATATGCGATTTAATTGATACATCCTGAGCTAAGTAAGTGTAAAAAAAGCAGATAAGTTTTGATATTTCTCACCTTGACATCGAGTGGTGAAGTATTCAATATCCTACACTCTGCAGCATACTGTGAGCTTATCTCAAAACTTCCTCTACATCCTTTTCTATGCATAGCAGATCAAGTTCTCATTGCCTTGCACTGGGAATTACAGGATACTTTAAGGAAGTAAGGTCGAGGAATCGCAGAAATCCTTTTTATTTGTCTTAAAAATTATGTAAATTCTTTACGCTGTTGGCATTGCACAGCCAGCTAAAACCCAGCATGGCCAACAAGGAATCCACTTACATCAGAGTGAGCCTTAATTTCGTTCTACTCTCCACGAAGAACACGAATGCAAAAAAAAAAAAAATCCAGAAAATAGAATCCCAACAAAAGATGCACTTGCCTTGATCGCCTTAGGATTTGCTGATTGAAATCCAACCAAAAAGTGCACCACAGGATAGGCGCCATCTCCCACAAAGTCAAATGAGCAAAGGATAGCAGCAAGTGCAGAATTGTATCCTTGCCAAAAACAAAAAGAAAACAGTGCCGCTGGACCGCTTTGCTTTGTCCTGTGGCACAGCAGTCCACCCAAACAATAAAATTGCTCTATTGTCCGGAGGACAGCAGGACAATTTTCCCTTTGGCATCTTCTTCTTTTTGTTCTCTGTCAACAATTTTTTTTGCTTTGTCATTTTAAGCCTGGCGTTAAAGGGATTTGTGTACGTGCAAAAAATGTCCTCCCGTTGTGTGCGTTTTTCGTTGTTGTTGTTGGTTTTGCCAGCCAGGATCTTCGAACGTGAGTGCAACAAGTGCTTGAGCGCATTGCGTTATCTCTGCAACGTGAAATATTTGCCATTCACGCTAACCTGCTGACAGGATATGGAACTCCGAAAAAGTTCCATTGTTTTGCCCAGCGCCCAGCGAGCGAGCAGAAAATTTGAATGTCCTTCCATTGTCATGCGGCTGGCTAGATTGTGGCAAGTGCCATAAATGTGCCTGGCAAAGGCTCGAAACAGTTTCGAGTTATGTGTCGTAAATAAGGACAGGTTGAATATTATTTTGAATTTTATTGCTTTTGGCTATTGTAGATGTTGTTGTTTACCTGTTCTACTGATTTAGCACCCATTGTGTTAAGGACGAAGATGTATTCAGGTGTATTCTCTTCTCTCGATTGTTGTTTTGTTTTCTAATTTGATTTCATCTTTCTTTGCATATTTCTCGTTCGTCCATTTGTTTGTTTGTTTTCCCTGCTTTTCAACACCCACCCACCAAACCTGGGCTTTGTTCTGCTGACCTCCGAACCATAAATTTTGGTAATTATTTTGACATTGACTTGAAATAGTTTGTTGCGAGATCTCATTAATTTTTATTAGTCGGCATTACCTTGAGGGAGAAGGTTTATTAATCGAATTTTGGTATGCCATGGCCGGCAAATATCCTTTACACAGTGTCCTTGAGCTGAGAATTTCATATTTGAGTGACGTGTGTTGAACATGTCGCTTAGCGATTTTGACACCTTTGTTTCCCAATTTTTTGATTACCACCGACATTGAGCCACGAGAGAGCGTGCAACATTGAGCAAAGTGCAATGATAGATGCTTTGGTATTATTTCAGGGACAAATGGGTCATTTGGGTTAAGGAGGCCTTTCCTGTTATCTAAATTGTTGCATTAAAGTGTTACTGGTTTTTTTATTCCTTTCCTTAAATATGTACCAAATTTGCAGAACCGTCATTACTTTAAAGACCGCGATATATTGTATTAAGCGTGCTTTTTGGTGTTAGGATTTATGAGGAAATTAAAAACAAGGATACTTGTCCTTGAAAAACGAAGACTGAACGCAAAAAAGCCTTAAACATTAACCTATTATTGACAGGATTATTAACAACCTAATAATGAATAACAATTCCGTGAAGAATTTTCCCCCTGTTAGGCATCACAAACAGAAATGCCTCCCGGTAAATAATTTCTAAAGAGAGATGCTCTCGAAATTGTATTTTCCCCCACAAAAATATTAGTTGCAAAATTAGATGAAGTTTGCACAAAACTGGCAATATATCTAAGACAAAAGCAACCATGAGATATATAACCAGATTTTTTCGATTGAAAATAGCGACCAAGAAACATGGACCCACAAAGAAATTTATTGAGAAAAATTTACAAAAAACCGAGTTAAAACAAAGGCGATTGAAAATATGGTCAAAAACCTCGTAATATCGAAAATCAGGGAGAAGCAGACCTCCTTTCACTCATTTCTTGCTCTAGCTCGAGCGAAAAGAGTAAAACTTACTCGAACTTGAGTAGAAGCAATCGTGGGAGTAGAAGTAAGTACTAAATATATGGCAATTTATTAAGCCAAGGTGTGAAGATGGAATATGTCGGTCCCTTTGCGGCAATAACAAAAACAATAAAAAAATCCGAAATAAGCATCTGGTACCTCCCCTACAAAGAATTTGAAATAGCTATTAAGCTCGTAAAGTTTCAAGTTTCACACATCTCAATTTTATCCATGGAGCTCAAAAAAGCGATATTAACATCCGATTCCATACAGACTTGCTGCATCTCAATGTTTTCATCAACACAAGATCTGTTATAAAGATGGTAAATATCGGACCATTTTCTACTGGTACCTCCCACACATGGGGTTGAAGATTTTGAAAAGCAAAACTCTCAAAGAAAGCGAAATATGCATCCAACTCTCTTACAAACATTTTTGGTAACACAAGATCTGTTTTGAAGTTGATGTGTATCCGCGAACCCCCTTTGGTACCTCACCCTAACATTTTATATAATATTTATTTGGGACCGATACGAATGAACAATATTGGTCCATTCCTTCGAAACCTACTTCTTAGAGGGTCAACAATTTGAATAATAATAACAGAAGTCAAAATATTTTCAAATAATCGAACATTGACCGAGGGTATACATCTGTCGGCAAAACCGACTAATACGTTAAATTTCAATTTTCTAAATTTTTAGACTTTCAAGGTTATATGTATTATCCAAATTTTCCTTTTCTGGAAATGATAATAGGAAAATGATTACCTTTTAAACAAAAAAGACATCAAGAGCTGCCATTAGTTGAACAGAGCAGGATAATAACAAAAACCATTGCACTATGGATCCACATCTAATTTTTGTGTCTAAGATTACTTCAAGGTCTTCAGATGCAAACCCTAGTAACCAACAGGGACCCCAGTATCACATTTTAGGGTTTCAGCTCTGTAATTCCCCGATTTTCAAATTAAGTATCATTTTCTACGCATATTCAAAACCTGCTTTTTCTCCCAAACACAGAAACCAATAGTGTGATATTCATATCAAATTTCAGGATTCCAACTCCGTCTGCAACCAACTTCAGACTGCTGTCATTTCTAAGCTCATTATAGTGTTTACAAGCGTACAAAAGCATTTTGGAGAGAAAAAAAGTTATTCGTGATGGAATACAAGCGCGACACTGTGGTTTATATTTGGCAGGAAAACCTGCGCACAATGGCCACCAAAATCTCCGGATACCAATCCGTTTGGAAACCAAGATTCGCAAAAAAAAGTACCACATTGTTGATCACCTCAAGCAAGAGCTTCGCCGAGAATGGGCCAAAATACCGCAGAGCAACATTCGGGCAGCGTGTGACGGTTTCGTTGGCCGTTTGAAGGCCATAATTCGTACCAAAGGTGACCAATTTGAAAAAAATATGAACTTATTCTTAAATTTAACGCTATTTCCGACATTATTTGCTTTCATTCAATGAAATTTAAAAACAAAAATGTGTTTATACCCTCCACCATACTATGGAGGGTGTATTAATTTTGTCATTCCGTTTGTAACTCCTCGAAATACTCATGTCAGACCCAACAAAGTATATATATTCTTGATCAGCGTAAAATTCTAAGACGATTTAGCCATGTCGGTCTGTCTATCTGTCCGTCTGTCTGTCTGTTGCAATCACGCTACCTTTCGAACAAATTGAGATAGAAGCTAAAATTTTGCACATGTGTATATTTTGCCAGTAGGCAGGTTAAGTTCGTAAATGGGCCATGTAGGTCCAAGTTATCATATAGCCCCCATATAACGGTACCTCCCAATATTCGGTATTTTGATGATTTTAGCGACATTATTCACCGGAATTGTTTCAAATTTGGCATATGAAGTTCGAAATGGATGCTACAACCTAAGACAGAAAATTATCTGTACAGGTCCACGTCTTCGTAAAGCCCCCATTTAACGGTACCCCCGATATTTGGTATTTTGATGATCTTAGCGCCATTATTTACCGGAATTGTTTCAAATTTGGTATTTAAAGTTCGTAATAGATACTACATCTTGAGTCGAAAAATGAGCCATGTAGGTCCACGTCTTCATATAGCCCCCATATAACGGTACCCCCACGATATTCGGCGACATTATTTACCGGGATTGTTTCAAATTTCGCACGTGAAGTTCGTAATGGATACTTCAGCCCATGCCAGAAAATTGTCTGTGAAGTTCAACGTCTTCGTATAGCCCCCACATAGCGGTTCCCCCTATATTCGGTATTTTTTGATTTTAGCTACATTATAAACAGATTTTTCTTCAAGTTTCGCATTTGAATATTGATATAACTTATGACAAAAGTTGCCTATGCAGATCCACGTGGTCGTATAGGCATTTGGTATTTTTAAGATTTTAACAAAATTTTTATTTTTTTTATTTTTTTTTTATTTTTTTTTTTATTTTTTTTTTATTTTTTTTTTTTTATTTTTTTTTTATTTTTTTTTTCATTTTTTTTTATTTATTTATTTATTTTTTTTGAAAATTGCCAAATTTGTACCAAATGGTGGAGGGCCCGGCCGAACTTACAGTTTTTTAACTTGTTTTTATCTCACCTATTATAATTCATACCTTTAATTTCACTGATCTCGTTAAAATGTCTTCGTATTTTAATGTAATTAATTCTAAGGATAATATACTGTTGTATAGCATCGACTTCTAGGAAAACATCTCCTTACGAAAACGTGTCATAATTTATCAACGATCGACGTTCAAGGAATTCACTTGTGTTCTCCCAAGTATATATTTGCTTATCATTTTTAGCTGATCCATCTTTGGAAAATATGTTTACCTTTGGTCCTTTCTATACAAGTTAGATATGGACCTTTATCATGTGGGATATTAAATACTACATATTCAACGATATTTATCCCTAAAATAAAACAAAGACGATTTCCTTGGAAAATTGCTGAACGTGTAACACTTTGATTAAGTGGTCAGCCTTCGTAGATTTCAAAATTAATATTTCAAGTGTCTGTATGTGGCACTGATTTACCCTGAAATTGGGGACATTCTTGCCATCCATTGTCCTTTTGTCACCCTCAAAACGGCCACTTGATTGTGTCATTGTTTTCACTAAAAAGCGAGAGAGAGTGGATAACCAAACATTGACATTTCTCACGGCTAAAAAACGTTCTCTCCAAGAAAAACCTTAGAATTGAGGACGAAAAGTGAAAAATTACAATTTCATTACATTACAATTATAAAGGATCGATCGAAGTATACGTGGTCGTGGACGACGGTGCTTTTCTAATTGTCCTTTTTTTTCTCTTTGGTCCAGACCAGGCCTCACATATCGTCCCCCAGACAATGGCAAAAAACAATAGCTGCAGGATTGTTTTTTTATTTATTGCGGCTCATTTTCTTAGTTGGCCTAAAAAAACTATCGCTACGTTTTCACTTGTTGCAACATCATCAGCCATTAATGATCCTCTAATCCTTGGTTAGGCACACTCACACGAACACAGGGATTCCTGGAATATAGCCATGATTTGTAATGCAATCGGGCAAACAATAACAACAACAAAAACAAGAGACAAAAACAACAAAAGCATTGTTTTGTTGACAATTTCTTTGTGATGTTTGCCGCTCTGGCTGGAAACAAGAAAACCAAAGGCCCACGAGAGGATAACGATGACGTAGTAGATATCGCAGATTTTTCTCTCTGGCCACACACACACACTTTCTGGTGGACCCATTAAGATGCAATTCATTTGTGGCAAAAGTGGCAGGCCGACTAGACTCGGTCATAATTGCAGTCACGAGAGATGCCAGGATCTCTTTGTATCCCTTCGAGTACCTTAAAAGAAAAACAAAACTCCAGCCTACTCCCTTGAGGCACGATGACTGACTTATTATCCTTTTTGTTGAGTTTTAAGATTTTCGACAATGACTTTGTATTTTCTTGGCAAAAATATTGGATGGAAAATAATAATAATAACAAAAATTTATGAATGTCCTTTTCGAGGATATTTTTTTTTTCTATAAAAATATTATTTCTCTTGACGATTTGTTTTTCCTAAATACTCCTTGTTGTCTTTGGAAACGTAACAAAAACATATCCTTTTACAAATCCTTTCTCCCGCACTATGTGTGGGTTTCTTCTCATTTATGATTAATGATTTATGATCATTCGCTGGCAAGGATTGAAAACATGGAATTCCATGTCTCCTTGGTCCTTGAAGACATTGAGATAACAACATGTGTTGTTTGCATAGTCTCTCTGTGCGTGCATATTCTTGTTGATTTTTATATGCATATCTGTGTGTGTGGGTTCCTGAGCTCTGTGAAATTTTATTCGATTTTTTTCTCGTTAATGTGATCTTGGCATTGGTCTTGTTTATGTCTACCTTATGATTTTGTTTATGTCTCCTCCTTCACTCATCTTTTTTTTTTGGTGATCAATTAATGCACGTCTTGTCTGTTGATAGTCTAAACACAACAGAAAAGATTTAATTGCCCCGACATAATACCGTTATAAAATAGGGTGTTCCTGAGTGAGGCAAAAAAGAGTGTTAAAATTTGAAAATGGGAATTCCACGTAAAATATTTATGAAACAAGTGAAATAGGCTCCTATATTGGCCAGGCCGAAGATTTGAAATCCTCCGCCATCTGAGGGTCTTGTATTGTATTTTTATTTTGGTTCCATAAAAATACCTGTAAATTTATATTACAACGAGGGCAAAGTCTTCAAAAATATGGTAACGTCATATTGGGCATGTACCCAAGAGTGGAACTACACTTCATAGTCGTATCTCAAATACCAACAGTGACCCTGATATCAAATTTCACGATATTAGCTCTATAATTTCCCCCTTACCAAATTTTGTACCATCCGGTACACAGTACGCATATTCAAAACAAACGATACGAATCGTAACTACAGACACCAACAGTGACATTTATATCCAATTTCAGGATTGCAATTCCAGAGATACCAACAGAGACCTCAATATGAAATTTGACATGACCAAATTTAGTAGCACTAAGTACTTTTCGTACAATTTTGGTACACATTTCCGAAAACATCTCCATATCTAAGATACCCAGATACCAACAAAGACCTCAATATAAAATATATCGGGAGTCTAGCATGCCTTCACCCAATGCCTAATATCAAATTTTTAGATTCCATCCCTATATTCTCGAGTCCGAGCGAATTTAGTACCACTTAGTACTTTTCGAACAATTTTAGTACACCTTTCAAAAAACCATGTCCACATCGAAGCCACAGATACCAACGTAGACATATATATCAAATTTTCCCAATACCGAATTAAGTACCATTTAGTACTTTTCGTACAATGATAGGACACATTTCCGAAAACATCCTCATATCTCAATTCCAGATACCAACAGAAATCTCAATTTCAAATTTCGGAGTTTCAGCTAACCTTCATCCAATGCCCCATTAAGTGCCACTTAGTACTTTTCTTACAATTATAGTACACACTTCCGAAAACATATCCATATCTCAGGCCCAGATACCAATAGAGATCTCAATATCAAATTTGAAGGTTTCGGCCCTACCTAGACAAAATTTAGTACTTTTCGAACAATTTTAGTACATATTTCCAATTTCCAATTCCAGATACCAACAGAGATCTCAATATCAAATTTCGGGATTTCCGCTTTCCTTCACCCAATGCCCGATTTAGTACCACTTAGTACTTTTCGAACAATTTTAGTACACATTCCCATTATCACCTCCATATCTTAACCACAGAAATATGCATCTATATCAAATTTCAGGATTTCGACTCTGTTTCTTCACCCAGTACCGAATTAAGTACCACTTAATACTTTTCGAACAATGTTCGTACACATTTCCGACAACATCTCCATATATCAAGCCCAGATACTCAATATCAAATTTCGGGATTCCAGCTTCTCTTCAACCAATGCCCAATTTAGTATCACCTAGTACTTTTCGCACAATTTTAGTACACACTGTCGAAACATCTACAGATCTCAGGCCCAGATACCAACAGAGATCCCAATATCATATTTGAGGATTCCAGTCCCATTCTTTCGCCAAGACTACATTTAGTACCACTTAGTACTTTTCGAACAATCTTAGTACCCATTTTCAAAGGATGTGTCAGTTAGCTTAATCAAAAGACTTCAACATAGACATCTATATCAAATTTCAGGATTTCAACCCCATTTTTTCACTCAACACCAAATTTAGTACTATTTAGTACTTTTCGTACAATTATAGGTCACAATTTAAATATTGATAAATTTCATTCCATATCCTATTTCCAGACACCAACATATATCTCAATATCAAATTTCGGGTTTTCACCTTCGTTTCACCCAATGCTCGATTTAGTACCACTTAGTGATTTTCGAAGAATTTTTTGTACAAATTTCCTAAACCAGCTCCATGTCTTAACCACAGACACTAGTAGCAACAGGGCCACCATGACCAGCATATCCTTAAAACTTCAGCTCTATTCCTTCACCTAATACCAAATGTGGTAATTTTCGTAGAGTACACATTTTCAAAATCCACCCTCTTATCTCTGTTTCAAATTCCACCAGACACCTCAATTTCAAATTTCTGGATTTCGGTATTTCATCTCTATCCCTTCGTTCAATACCAATCCTAGTAATATTTAGTACTTTTCGTATATCTATAGATCACATTTCTAAAATCCCTTCATATCTCAACCCTATACACCAATATTGGCCATAATTCAAATTGTGGTACTATTTAGTACCTTTCGTACATCTGCCTGTGGTTCGGATTGCTAAAACCATCTCCATGTCTCAACCCTACACAGCAATTGTGATCCTGACACCAAACTTCAGAAATCTAATTCTATCTGTACAATTACTATTAAATTTTGTACAAAATATTACATTTTGTACTCTCGCAGTACTTATTTTCAAAAAAAAAAAAAAAAAAAACAAAAAAAAAAGAAACAATTTCAAGACTCCATGCCCACAGGTTCACCCAAATCCATTTTGTGACATTTAGCATATATAAGTACGAATTTCAAAAAGTTCCTACATAACCCAATCCTACACCCCAGCAGTAATCCTAATTCCAAATTTCAGGATTATAGCCCTATCGGTTAACCCTAATCCAAATTATACCAAATTGGTACCATTTAGTACATACTTTAATTTTACACTTCAACAGTAATCCTAATTCCAAATTTGAGGATTCCAGCCCTATTGGTTAACATAAAACCAAATTGTACTGAATTTAGTACACATAAGTACGAATTGCCAAAACTTCTACATACCTCAGTCCAGTCCTTTAGCAACTAATAAGTACGAATTTCAAAAAGTTCCTACATAACCAAATCCTACACCCCAGCAGTAATTTTAATTCCAAATTTCAGAACTATAGCCCTATCGATTCACCCCAATCCAAGTTATACCAAATTTGGTACCATTCAGTACATACCCTAATTCTACACTTGAACGGTAATCCTACTTCCAAAATTAAGGATTCCAGTCATATCGATTCACCCTAATCCAAGCTGTACTAATTTAGTACACATATGTACGAGTTCCCAACACTTTCTACATACAAATCCTACACTCCAAATTTCCAAAACTACCTCCATTCCTCTATCAAACAATCTTATAGACGTCCTATTTCCAAATGTCAGAATTCGTGTTCTATCGGTTTATCATAATTCCCATTTGTCCCAAATCTGGTACCATTTGGTACACATAAGTACTAATTTCCAAAGCAACCTGGATCATACAATCTAATAGAAATCTTATTTCCCAATTCCCAAGGATTACAAATTCTGCCAAATCTAGTACCATTTATTATACATATATTATATACATACCCCAATCCTAATAATCTTAAATTTCAGAATTCCACCTCTATCGGTTTGCCCGAATACAAATTGTAAACAATTTAGTACCATTTAGCACACATAATTACGAATTTCCAAAGCTTATTCCAAATTTCAGGATCCAAGCTCTATGGGTTCACCCCAATCCATATTTGGTATATTTTAGTTCATATTTGTATCAAATTTAGTACATATAAGCACAAATTTCCAAATCTACCCCCATATACATATTCATCCCAATCCTACACTCTGACAGTAATCTTATTTTCAAATTTCAGAATACCAGCTTTATTGGCTCCCTCAAATCTAAATTTTACTAAATTTAGAACCATTTAGTACACATTTCTACGTCTACGATAACTTCTTACGTCTTACAATCCAATATAAATCGTATTTCCAAATTTCAGGATTCCAACTCTGTCAGTTCTCCCAAAATTTAAATTGTACCAAATTTAGTACCATATAGTACACATAAGTACGAAATTGTAGATAGTCCAATAAAGCAAAAGTAATCTTATTTAAAAATTTCAGCATTCCAGTTTTATCGGTTCAACCAAACCGAAATTGTACTAAATTTAGTACCATTTAGCAATTTTCGTGCACATAGGTAACATTTGAAAACTTCTACCATATTACAATCCTACGCTCCGCCAGTAATGATAATTTCAAATTTCAAGATTCAAGCTTCATCCGTTCCTCCAAATTCGAAGCAAAATTTAGTAACCTACCGATTTGTACCAAATTTAGTATCGTACTTTTCGTAAACATGAGTACACACTTTAAAAAAATAATTCCTTATATCGACTCCACATCTCAACCTTTATCCCCATTTCAAATGTCAAGTTATAAGCTTTAACCGTTAGGCAATAGTACCAAAAGTAGTACACTTTAGTACTTTTCGTACACTTGTTGTGTGAATTTTCAAAAACCCTTTTGATACATCCATCATTCACTCCATCTGTGATCCTCATTCCAAATTTAAGAGTTTTAGCTCCACTGGTTCGTCAAATACAAAGTTCGTATTTTCTTAGAGAATCAATGCTACATTCCACCAGTGACCCCTCAGTCCAAATTTCAGAATATTGACATTATCCGTTATCCCAATACAAATGGTTACGTATTTAGTAGCATTTAGTAATTTTCGTAACCAATATTTTCCCGTACACATTCCTAAAGTACTAAATGTTACTAAATGTGGTACCAAGATGGGACCACTATTTCTGGCATCTCCTTCAAAAATGGACTAAGTTTTGAATAACCAAAGCTGTGAAGATGGGATATATCGGTCCTCTTATTCTAGTACCTCCCACATAGAGTCAAAAATGTGCATATCCATAAAGCTTATAAAACGCGAAATTAACATCCGATTCCATTCAATTTTTATACTCTCCACCCTACTATGGAGGGTACATTAACTTTGTCATTCCGTTTGTAACTCCTCGAAATACTCATGTCAGACCCAACAAAGTATATATATTCTTGATCAGCGTAAAATTCTAAATCGATTTAGCGTTGTCCGTCTGTCTGTCTGTTGTAATCACGCTATCTTTCGACGAATTCAGATAGAAGGCTAAAATTTTGCAACGGCAATATTAGGTATTTCTAAAAATTTAACAGCATTTTTAAGGATTTTTTTTTTTTTTTTTTTTTTTTTTTTTAATTTCTAAATTTGTTCCAAATGGTGGAGGGTATTCAGAGTTCGGCTCGGCCGTTGTCTAATTTTACACATCCAAATATATTTGCTAACGCAAGATCTGTTGTGAAGATGATATATATCTGCCAACCCCTTCTGGTACCTCCCCCACAAAGGGTCACAATTTTCAAAATTTATATCTGTCATAACTTGCGAAACAAGTCAGCGATTCTTTACATCTTCCTATATCTCAATATTTCTCTCAATCAGAAATCTGATATGAATATCGAAATTTATCGAAATTTTTGACTTCGGATAAAATTGAATATAAATGTTCGATCTCCTTCAAATGTTGCACATATCAATATTTGTATCTGTATTAGATTAGAAGTATGAAAATGGAATACTTCGGTCTGCTATTTATAATATAGTGCAGGAAATGTTCGATAATGTTCAAATCTTGCACGTTGTAATATTTATATCAGTCTTAGGTCAGATACGTCTATATTGGCCCACGGCTTCGGAACCTTTCCCATAAAGAGTCAACAGTTTGAATAATCATAACTCAAGGCTGGGGGTGGGGTATACATCTGTGGAAAAACCCGACTGATAGTATTTTACATGTTTTCAATCGAATTTCGTATATCTTGGTAGTTTGTATTCCAAGCGGACAAAAAACATAATTTCAAATATCCTTATTCCTACGGTATAGACCCCTATGACGAAAACCACTTATATTCCATATTTGGGTAATTTCGGACAAGTTTTTCAAAGAAATTGTACCAAAGGTTTTTTTTTGAGTTCGTCTCTATGGCAGATATTTGTGTCTGTGCAGGTCTACGTTTTCGTATGGCCCCCAATATATTGCTAACCCCGAAGTTCGATATTTCTCCTCATTTCTAATCTCTCACATTTTTTCAATAGAAATGTTTGAAATTTTGTATTTGAACATCGTCATGGGTATGTAGCCTTGATATTTTGATGATTTCCGCTTCATTTTTAAGGGGGGTTGTATTAAGAGTTTGTGGTGGATTGTATTAAGAGTTCGTCCTTACTGAATGTAGCAACTTTTTTTTTTTAATTGGTTTTAGTTGTTGATTTAGAAAAGATGTGTGTGGCACTAGTTGTTGGTTTCTGACCTGCATTTTTAACTCTCGACTCGACAGAGAAATTGTTGATTTTTTTAATGACAATATTCAATCTATATTTTGACTCATAACTATTCCATTTCCTAATCCTCAACATACTCAGCTGTGTTTTCAAAGCAATTATTTCGAATACTATTTACCTTGGTAATTGCTGCAAAGTTAATTGGTTATTAAGTTCTCAGACTAGACCACCACACAAACAGCAAGAAAAAATGTCAATATTTAATCACCCACATAAGCCTCACCCTCTAAGCCCGGCTTTGTTTACCGAAAAGATCAGCAGCAGCTAGAGATTGAAGAAGGATTTTTTTTCTGGCGATCTCAACAAGTGGCACACAAATGATGTGTCGACGCATATCCCAACATCCTAATTGCTGTTGTTATTTGAGATTTTGCCAAGTGGTGTTCATTGCTCCACAAAACCCGTACTCATTTGGATAAACACCAGCACAAAATCATTTGCAAGGATCTGTTCTGTTTTCTTCTCTTCGTCTTCTCTCCTTTTTTTTGGGGGTATTTTCCTTGTCTCTTTAATGATCGACCAAAACTGGCAAAATTTGAGCTGATATTCAAGAAGAATCTTCCACACAGAACAAAACCTTCCAAATTTTTTTCGTTTTTTTTTTTTTTTTGGTCTTGTCCCTTTTTTTGGCTTTGCGTTGAGCCATTGAAATTCGATCCAGGACTAACTGCACTTGAAACTGCTGGCGGCGGTGGTAGTGGTGATGTTGCTAAAGATAATAAAATCATAAATTGTGACCAAAATTACTGGTCTGCCGTTTCTCTTTGGCGGGGAGCTGTTGCTCATTAAAAGGGACTCGCTGCCTGAACTCCGCATTGGTCTTTTTTTTTGCTTTGAGATTTCGAGGCGCTTGTTTCTCGGACATGATATTTTTTCCATTCATTTTTTTTTCTTATTTTTTATTTTGTTGGTTCTCTGCGACACTTTTGCCTACAAAAATATCCCATTTCACATTATTAACTGTTTTAATACAACCAATTATGTAAACAACCATTGAAACTGTCAATAATAGACAGTTCCGAATATGTATTTTTCATATAAGGACTTTGGCTGTCAGATTTCTCAAACTGGCCAGTGCTGAGCCGCTAATGAGAGTTTGTTTCTCAGAGCTGCTAGTTTAACGGACACTGCATCGGTGTGAGTGTATGCGTGCCTCGGTGTTAAAAGATCCGTTTGATCCTTGCAATTGATTTTGTGCTGCAACATATGTTGGCCATTAAAACAAAAACACCAGTTGGTGTTGTTGTTGTATCAGTTTGCATGCCATAATTTTGAAGTTCTACAGTTCCTTCCTTATCAGTTTGTGACATATCGATTTCACGCTTTTAATACTCAAACAAGCGTCGGGCTCACATAGGAGTTCGATATAGGAGTCGTGATAAGGTCACAATTTTTTTGCCTCAACAAAATTGAGTCGTTAAACGTTTCATGTTTTAGGGTTAGGTCTTTAGCAGGTAACTTGTTAAGTAATTGATTCATATTTGCGATTAGCATCTTTTATGACATTTTTCTGTCATTGATTTTCGTATCTTAATAGGACGATGTAGAACTCAGTGCAATTTGGCGACATTTTAACCATTAAGTATTTTTGAGACCACCTCAGCAGTCTTTGAGGAACGTTTTCATTAAAAATATGGATTATTTCTTCAATGGTGGTCTATGTCATAGCAATTATTGAAATCTCTATGTCACAACAAGTACAAATGGTTCAAATTTTACTCGGGTCGAATATTAAAGTCGTCCGTAACCATATTGAAGTTATTATACAGAGATGTACCCGTTTGATACGGCCAAAACGTACCTCATCGATATAACGGTTTTAGGTCTCTTTGGACGAAATGCGTTTCAGGACACTTGAAGTCGATCTAGTGTGTCCATCCGTATCTGAAGGAGATGCCGAAGGAGTAGGCCAATATTATTCACTTCTCATCCGAACTAACTCTGATATATACTACAGTGAGCCCGATTTGGACTATATCGACTACTTCCTTCTGTTTATGTGCGATATATGATAATTTTTGGAAAATGTTGAAATCTTCGAGATTTTTGGGAATAATCGCGAATCGATAAATTCACATCAGATTTTTGATTGAGAAACATTTTTAGTTATACTAAGTTTGAAAAGAATCGCCGACTTGTTTAGGAATTTATAAGAGATATAACTATTGCAAATTGCGAACCTTTGTGTGAGAGGAACCAGAAGGGGTTATCATTATAATTTTGCTTTATTTTGTGACCAGAACGAGTGGTCCGTCCGGTTTATCTCATTTTTACATCAGATTTTGTTTTAGTAAAAATTTTAGAATGTGTGAAATTTGAAAAGAATCTGATGCTCATTTCGCGTCTTATGAGCATCATGATTATTCAAGACTCTTGACCGATATATTTATTCTTCACACCAGATCTTGTGTTGATGGAAATATTGGGCAAGATAATCGCACTTTTACTTCACTTTTTACAAGAGTTATAATTATTCTAAATGTTAATCCTTTTGTGGGGGAGGTACTTGAAAGAGTGGGCCGATGTTGTCCATTCTCGCAAAAAAAACCTGTGAATACGAGTTGTAGTAACTTTCCTGAAAAATCCAATGTTATGATATTAGTATAAAAGCAAGGCACCAATCTAATCCCTTCTCAAATCCTAGGATTCGATTTGAAAAATAATATTCAATATGTTTAAATTCTAGAATTTATTTGGCTTAAACTAAATTCACGATATTTAAACATCGAAAATGGGTAATACGATTACTATCAAGTTCACCTGGAAATTCTCATAACTAAGACTGCCTATTGTATAGCGGAATTTTAAAGAAAATCTCCACCGAATCGGGATATATTGCTAATTTTTTCATAAATAAAACAGTTTTTTAATTTGGAAAATTGATGATATTTTTCACGAAAACGAAATAACGGTTTAAGACCCTAGGACTCTTTGGACCAAATCCGTTTTGGGACAATTAGAGTCGATTTAGGGGTGTTCGTCCGTCAGTCTGCCTATCTGGCTGGCTGGTGCTCACGATAACTCACGAAGAGAACATCTGATTTGATTCAAACGTGGTACATCGTAATATTGTTGTCAAACACAGATCAACTTCAGAGATGGGTATCTCTCCCACAAAAGTTGGAAAGTTACAAAAAAAAAATAAATAAATAAATAAATAAATAATTGAATAATTTTCCGTATTCAACAACAACGGGTCATCGAATTTTGTTCAAATTTTGCAAATTCTAAAATTTTATCATTGTTATGTCTGGTGCGAAAATTTACAATATCGACCCATTCTATCAAGTACCTCCCCCACAAAGGATCAACATTTTAAATAATTGCAACTCTTTTACAATGTGAAAGAGTACCAGCGCACGTCTCAATATTTTTGTAAACACAAAATCCGGTGTGAAGGTGGGATATATCGGTCTACTCTCTCTGGCACCTCCTCCACAAAGCGTCAAAATTTTGAATATCCATGAATCTCATAAAACGTGCAATTAACATCCGATTCTATTCAATCTTAGCAAATGTCAGTATTTCTATCAACACAAGATCTGTTATGAAGATGGTGCACTTCGGATCTCTCTTCTGGTACCTCCCCCACAAAGGGTTGACATTTTTGAATAACCAAGACGATCTAGTTCTCTTCATATTTCTCATATCCCCTTATTTTTACTTACATAAAATCTGCTGTGAAAATGGGGTATGTCGGTGCACTCCTTCTGGTACCTCCCACACATAATGACATACCGCGTTTGAAGCGTCAGTCCAAGCAGATTTTTACCATGAACCAATACGCGCCACGCGAGCGCTCTGAAATAGTTGAAATCTACATTCAACAGAAGAAGTCAATTGTGAAAACTCAACGTGCTTTTAAAACATTAAAAAATGTGAGAAGTGCGCCTTCTAAGAACACCATTAAGCGTTTATACGAAAAGTTTTCGACTGGAGAGGCCATATAAAAGTCGACCAAGGCGATCGGCCGAGAATATCGCTGCTGTACGAGCCAGTGTTGAGAGGTCCCCAGGAACATCCAAAAACACCGTTCTCAGCAGTTGGGCATGGCTCGGTCCACTTTACAACGGATTATTCGCATTGATTTGCATTTGTTCCCGTACAAAATTCAATTGACGCAAAGAATGTTGCCTGCGGACAAGCCTCGTCGATTGGAATGGGCCCAAAAGTCATGGGTCCGTCGAATATGGGCAACCCTGTATATCTGTGAACCCCTTCTGATACCTGATCCAAAAAGGCTCACAATTTTCAATACTTTTATCTGTCATAACTTGCGAAACAAGCCAGCGATTCTTTACAAATTGCTACTTCTAAATATTTATCTCAATTTATGTACGATTTCCTTCAAGTATTGCACATACCATTATTTTTATCTGTATCAGATGAAGTATGAAAATTGAATACTTCGGTCCGCTATATCTATTACCTCACGCATTTTTCTACATTTTCTAAAAATTTGCACATATCTCGTATAAATATAGGAAGTAGTGGATATGGCCCAAATCTGGAACGTTGTAATATTTATATCAGCCCTAGGTCAGATACAAATTGGTCAATATTGGCCAACGGCTTCGGAACCTCCCCTATAAAAAATCAACAATTTTAATAATCCTAACTCGAGTGCATACATCTGTCGGAAAAATCGACTGATGCTATTGTACTTGTTTACAATATACATAGATCCAAATATTGTCAATATATATCCACAATTTTATGAAAAAGAAAAACTAAATATAACTCATAAAAATAATAATTTTAGACATAACAAAGTATATATATATTTTTGATCAGCATACAATTTTAAGACGATTTAGTCCATCCCTCTGTTGTAATCACGCTAGAGTTAAAACGAATAAAGACTAGACTAAAATTTTTCACAGATCAGTATTTTCTGCAGGCCATCTAGTTCGAAGATGGGCTACATCAGTCCACGATATCGTGTAGTCCAATATACAGTGGTTCGGTATTTTGATGATTGTAGCCAAATTTTTCAATGAAATTTTCTACAATCCGGCCAGAACGTTTTTCTAAGCACTTTACTTTACATTATTATTGTAATGGCTTATGATAAAAATTGGCTATGTAGGTCCACGCCTTCGTATAGACCCCAATGTAAAGGCGGCATTTTTAAGATTTTTACAGAATTTTTACTGATTTTATTATTATTATTATTATTTTTTTTTAATTTTCCAAAGTCTTTCCAAATAGCTTTCAAAGATCTTCCCGGCCGAATTTACTGCTTTTGTTTTCGCATAAAAATTCAATTACATGTTTTGGTATATGCCTAATTTTGAAATAATATAATAAATTATTTGATGCCACAGACAAAGACACAAATCCTAAATTTTAAATTAATTTAAATTTTCATATATTTTCTAATTTAATTATTATTTTTTCTTGCCCAAAATGTAATTTTAAAATATTTTCTATTTTCAATTTCTCATCTCCCCCCAAATTGCTACGCTCATAAACAGCTCAACATCTAATCTTCTCTATTCACTTTTTTTCTTTCCAAAAAGACGTTACAAAAACTCAAAGCAGGTACAAACTCCTCAACGAACACTTGTTTTCATCTTCTGATTAGTTTTTCCTTGTTGCTCTCTCCATCCCATCTTGATCTCCACACAACAGGTTCCTGTTAGATTATCTCATAAACAGGTTGAACTCATTTATTTATCAGCATCTCTACTTTGTCCATCTTCCCCTTTGAGCATTGTTGAGCCCTTCGGGAGGAGAAATTTAAGGGGAAATTATCTTTATCTTGGTTATCTTCTCTTTTGATTGACCAATCTAATGAGAATTTTTCTCCTTCTTTTCCACGATTTTCCTTTTGCACCATGCACCATGTTGAGCATCTGTGTGTGTGTGGGTAGTATGGACAATGAAATTGGAAAAATGTACCTGTCTTCTTGAGCGTTTTTAAAGGCAGATCATTTTTCTTCGGGCTACCTCTCTTTCATTTTTTTTCTATGGCGTTGTCTTTCCATCCATCCATCCTTCTACAACTCCCTCCTCTACTTGTTTCTAACAAATTAACACAGATTTATTTGTTGTTGTCGGTGTATGGAATTGTTGTTGCTTTCCTGTTGCTTGTATTACTGTTGTTGTTTGTTTTGATTTTAACACTTTGTGTTGTGTTGTTGTAAGGCTATTGCCTTTGACGGTTATTTTGTCCGTCCTTTCGTCCGACAGTCAGTCACATGCTAGCATCACATTGAGAAAAGTGTTCTCAGCTGGAGGGCGTTGATATTTGGTAGTCCAAAGTTATCATTACGTTTGATTATTTTTTTTCATTGATTTTTCTTGGATTGAAAATTTTCATTCATTTATTTATAATTATTGAGAGCCGAAGTTTCTGATTCCCAAGGCAATTATTTTTTTCTTTAGCGCCGTAATTTTAGTAGTTAGTGAAAAGAAAGGAGTTAACCACCTTCACATTTAGATCGCATTTTCTTCACTTGGGTTATAAATGATCATTGGATTAGGTATGAATTCATACACTGACAGATATAAAAAATGATGGTAGAACAATTTGTGATTTGGATGTATGTGTGTTTCTCAAATATAGATTTGAAATTTATAGTATTGTCGGTGAATGGTGGAAATGATTCTTTCGCCACGGCCACAACGTGCCTCATTGAAATAATGGTTTTAGACCCTTGGTCTCTTTGGATCAAATCCGTTTCAGGGCATTCGGAGTCAATCTAGCGATGTGCGTCCGATTATCTGGCTGGCTGGTGCGCACGATTATTCGAAGCGAGTATCTGATATGGTCCAAACTTGGTACATGGTAATAATATTATCAAGCTTAGACGGAATTCGGAGATGGGCTATATCGGTCCACTCCTTCCAGTAGCTCCCCCACAAAAGGTCACTGTTTCAAAAAAAAAAAAAACAAAAAAAAAAAATATTTAACTGCACAAAAAGATACTATGGAGGGTATATGAACTTTGTCATTCCGTTTGTAACTCCTCGAAATACTCATGTCAGACGCAACAGAGTATATATATTCTTGATCAGCGTAGAATTCTAAGTCAATTTAGCCTTGTCCATCGGTCTGCCTGTCTGTTGTAATCACGCTATCTTTCGAACGAATAGAGATAGAAGGCTAAAATTTTGCACACGTGTTTATTTTTCCAGTAGGCAGGTTAAGTTCGTAAATGGGACATGTAGGTCCATGCTTTCATATAGCCCCCATATAACGGGACCTCCTGATATTTGGTATTTTGATGATTTTAGCGACATTATTCACCGGAATTGTTTCAACATTTGTATTTGAAGTTCGAAATGGACACTACAGCCTATGACAGAAAATTGTCTATGCAGGTTCACGTCTTCATAGAGCCCCCATATAACGGGACCTCCTGATATTCGGTATTTTGATGATTTTAGAGCCATTATTCACCGGAATTGTTTCAAATTTGGTATTTGAAGTTCGAAATGGATACTACCGCCTAAGACAGAAAATTGTCTGTGCAGGTCCACGTCTTCATAGAGCCCCCATATAACGGTACCTCCCAATATTCGGTATTTTGATGTTTTTAGAGCCATTATTCACCGGAATTGTTTCAAATTTGGCATTTGAAGTTCGAAATTGATACTACCGCCTAAGACAGAAAATTGTCTGTGAAGGTCCACGTCTTCGAAGAGCCCCCATATAACGGTACCTCCATATATTCGTTATTTTAATGATTTTAGCGTCATTATTCACCAAATAATTACCTATTTGATTTGTAATGGGAACTACAGTCTCTGACAGAAAATTGTCTATGCAGGCCCAGGTCCTCGCTTAGGCCCCATATATCAGTACCGCTCCCTATATTCGGTATTTTGACAATTTTAGGTACAATACTCACCGAAATTGTTTGAGATGTCGAATTTGAAGTTCGTAATGGATGTTACAGGCTGTAACAGAAAATTGTCTTTGCAAGTTCAGGTCTTCGTATAGCTCCGATATAACGGTACCTCCCTATATACGGTATTTTGATGATGATACATTATTCATCGTTTATAATATGGTAATGGCTTATAACAAACAATGACCCCAATATAACGGCTATATTCGGTATTTTTAAGATTTTAAAAGAACTTTTTACGGATTTTATTTTTTGAAAATTTTAAAATTCGTTCCAAATAGTGGGGGTATTTAAAGATCGGTCCTGCCTTTTATTCATTTATTTTAGAACATCTTTATTAATCTTTTTTAGCTTCTCGTATCAATTTTAGCACTTATTTTTGACGAATTGATTTTTTCTTGTAACGGCAAAATTTGTTGCCTGAATTTAGTCGTTAAACGTTTCATGTTTTAGGATTAAACATTTAGCAGGTAGGTTTTCAGTAATTGATTCATATTTGTGATAATAGTTTATGTGATTTTTTGAATGACTTCATATCTTAAATACTCTGATGTTAAAATTTGTTCTACTTGTCGCAACGTAGGTGGTATATTTTGCAAGATCACATTTTAAAGGCCTAACTGAAGTACACACGGTTTTGTTGAATGCTACTTTTCTAAATTTTAAAAAACTTAAAGATATAATTGATGTCGGCCAGGACGACTTTGAACATTTTTCTTCAAATGTACCCAACATCCGGGATTTATATAAAGATAATATGTTTTTGACCCATAAACTTCGATTGTTAATTATTGCATAGTAACAAATGTCCGCAAAGTCATATGCGGGAAAGGAATTTGTATTAAGTGAATTTATGCGATAATTTCTATACATTTTTCCCGAATTCATACTTTTCTCTATCATAAATTTCTAAAAAATCGGCAGCATTATATTTATCTTCATTGGTTAAAAATAATTATATTTACCAGTAATCTATACCAAGTTGTGTGCCGTTCCGTACTTTTCGTTTAAATATTGTAAATTTAGTGTATTTTAATATTTTGGTACACATATTGTTCAAATTTGGAAAATAAACAACCTTTAATACAACATCAAGGACTCTCATTCCAAATTTCAGATTTCCAACTCTATTCCTTCCACAAATTAACACTATCTAGTACTTTTAGCACTTTTTTGGTACATTTTTCAAAATATACTGCCATATATCAACCAAACCGCACAAAACGTGATCCTAATGCCAAAATTTAGACTTTGAACTCAATCCCTTACACAAAAATATCAAAATTAGTACAATTTAGTCACATTTATCACGTATTTATAAAACCACCTCCAAATCTCATCCTTACACACTAACAGAGACTCAATGCCAATTATCGGATTTCAAGCAGTCTACATTCACGCAATATAAAATTTAGTATCACTTTGTACCTTTCGTACGCTTGCTGAACTTATTTCCAAACCCAAACTCTATATAATTTGTACCAAATTTAGTACCATATAGTACAGAGAAGTACGAATCTCCAAAGCTTCCAACATAATCCAATCTAACACTCCAACAGTAATCTTAATTTCAAATTTCTGTATTCCAGCTCTATCGGTTCCCCTATACCCAAATTGTACAATAGATAGTACATATTAGTACGAATTTCCAAAACTACCTCATATTATAGTCCTATAATGCAATTGTAATCATATTTCCAAACTTCAGGACTCCAACTCCATTGGTTCTCCCAAAATTTAAATTGTACCAAATTTTTTACCATTAGTAAGAATTTTCAAAACTACTTACATTTCTCAGTCCTAGAGTGCAGTAGTTATCTTATTTCTAAATTCCAGCTTTATCGGTCCAACTAAATCGAAATTGTGCCAAATTTAGTAACATTAAGTACTTTACGTGTACATATTTCGAAAACTTACCTTCACATCTCAATCCTACTCTCCTCCAGTAATGTTAATTTCAAATTTCAGGATTCCAGCTCCATTCGTTCCTCCAAATTCGAATTGTACCAAATTTAGAACCGTTCAGTACTTTTCGTATACATTAGTACACACTTCGAAAATTACCTCCTTACATCGACCCTACCCCTCAACCTTGATATCCATTTCAAATTTTAGGTTTATAGCTCGTTTACATGATACGAAATGGTACAAAATGTAGTACGTTTTAGTACATTTTGTACACCTGTAGTGAGAATTTCCAAAATCCCTTTTGTACATCCATCAGTGACCCACATTCCAATTTGAGGAGTTCTATTTCAACTGGTTCGTGAAATGCAAAGGCTACCATATTTATTTCCTTTTAGTACTTTTCGTACCGTTCTGGTACGAATTTATAAGAAGCCAGCCTTATCTGCCAACTTCGGACCAAGGGTGACCCTCATCAGCTGGGCTTTGGTGAATCATTAACGGTGTGGGTACAAAAGCAGCTTCAAGTCTTCGCATGACATATTTTGTGATATACCATATCCCAGAGCCGCACTTAAATCTGCCGTCATTTTTCCTTATAATTCTACATTAACATGGCTAGCCATTAGTCCAAGCTGCTTTAGTCAGTTAATCCTTTTAATTGAATTTATTTCTTATACCCTCCGCCATTCTATAGAGGGTATATTAGCTTTGTCATTCCATTTGTAACTCCACGAAATATTCATGATAGACCCTACAACGTATATATATTCTGGATCAGCGTAAAATTCTAAGACGATCTAGCAATGTCCGTCTGTCTGTTGTAATCTCGCTATCTTTCGAACGAATTGAGATAAAATGCCAAAAATTTTTTGAATACATGCATAGTTTACCAGTATGCAGGTTAGGTTCGTAAATGGGCCATGTCGGTCCAGTTTTTCGTATAGCCTCCATATAACGGTGCCTCCCGATATTCGGTATATTGATAATTTTAGCGACATTATTTACAGGATTTACTTCAAATTTCGTATTTGTAGTTCGTAGTGAATACCACATCCTATGACAAAAAATTGTCTGTGCAGGTCCACGTCTTCGTATAGCCTTCATATAACGGTACCTCCCGATATTCGGTATTTTGATGATTTCAGCAACATTATTCCATCGTTTCAAATTTCATTTTCGAAGTTTGTAATGGGTACTACAGCCTACGCTTACTACAGCCTAAATGTCTTCGTATAGGCCCCATATAATGGTACCTCTCTTTATTCGGTATTTTGATGATTTTAACGACATTATTCGTCGGAATTTTTCAAATTTCGTATTTGAAATCTTAATGGGTACTACAGCCTATGACAAAAAATTACTTATGCGGGATCGCGTCTTCGTATTGCCCCCGTATAAAAAGAAATTCGTGTCGATTAAGTACTTAAGATTGAGGCTAAAATCCTGGAATTCAGAATCTTTGATATGTTTTTGTTGTAGAGTCTTTAAAGACCACAGTAACATATGCCCGTGATCATTCTTCTCAAAAAAATTCAATTTAGGTGAATTCTTGGAAATTATTAAATTTGAGACCTGTGAAATATTCTCAAATGATTTGCCAAAAAATCCACGTTCCCACACTCTATATTTGCAACTTCTTTAAATCTAAAACATAAATCTTTAAGAAATCCGTCTTGGCTCCTACAAAACACACTTCTCCCAAGAGTATTGGCTTTCTAAAAAGAGGAAAAAAAAACTTCCTTTAAACTATGGAAAATTCAACTCAAACAAAGTTTTTGTTTGGACCCTAGAATTCTTTGCCTCTGTTTCGTCAATAAATGAAACGGTCATTCTGCAAGGATTTTGCCAAAAAAAGAGAAAGGAAAAATTTCATCAATACCGAAAACTCCAGAGAGTAATTGAGGTTGGGTAGCTGAAAATTTGCCTAATCATGCCAACCGAACCTTTGCTAATTGATTTCATAATTCATTTTACCACCATAACGAGCGGCCGCTATGACTTCTCACATATGGTTGGTGGCAGCCAAATTTGGCCAGAGCCAAGGAAAACGCAAATAAAATTCATTAGTTTGACATTTGAAAGGCAGATCGGCAACTGTGTGAGGAGACGACAATGCTCTATGTGGTCAACAATAATTTGCAACACTACCAGCCGAGTTGAAAGCAGATACCGCCCTGGTAACACGTTTAAATGACCAAAAAAGGAGTAGAACGAAGAAAGGCAAAGGCTTCGGGATCGGCATGCAATTGAAAGGAGTACCAAATGGATGGTTGGTCGGCTGATTGGTGGTAGCTTAAAAACCATTAATTATAATTAGTGGTGTTAACCGGCCCATGGACTCGACACTACAATGCAAATATCCATGAAGAGGCGGCCGGCATTATCAAATCAGTAACTCCTAAAGAATGGAGTCGGAAAATTTAAAAAGTTAAAAAAAAAATGAATAGAAGAATGGTGGCCTTTCATGCTCGGCACAATTTGAATATTCAAAGAGCCGCAAAGAGAGATCATTAAATGGCAAAAATAAAAACCCAAAGGAATCTCAATATTTATTTGTTCAACCATGATTTGGCAATTTTTGTTCTTCCTTTTTCTAAATCTTTTTTAAAAAAAGAATGAAAATTCGTTCTATATGAGTAAACAAAATGAATGCAGAACCAAACATTCCTTTTTAATACCGGAATTTTTATTCCTTGGAATAAATTTTAAGTTTCATTTGGTTAATGACTATTTTTTAGGTTGCAGCATAAAATTCAAAAGTCAGAATGAAAATCTCTGCCACTCACGCCCACCATGGCATTCTAATTACCTGTATCGAACATTCCACGTCCTCACATTTATTGTTGCTTCTTTTCATGGAACAAATTACATTAGATCGACGATTCATTAATTTTTGCCGAAGTTGAAGAAAAAGGGGGACCCACCAAATAGTGAAGAAGTGTGAGCCATGCTCGAAAGTAGGCGCCTACCACGATTTTCCTTGACAACCATTAACCATTCTAATTTTTTCCCTTAATGAATCAATCAAATATGCATGTGCCGGAGGAAAATTGTAAAGATTAATGTTGGAGTGAATATATCTCAATTTAGTTTTGGAACTATTAATATGGACATGGAACGGATTGAATTTTGGGGAAACACTATTGTCATATTGTGTGTTTTAAGAGACCACACACAATTTTTGTTAAAGTTAGTTTTGGTATTAAAATAAGGTGATATGGGAGATCTATTGACACTCAAAAGGGGGCGTGGAAATGATTCACATAATACAACCAACTTAAGGAGGGCAAAAGTAGTCATTTCATATACCCTACACCACTATATTGAAAAGGTATCATAAATTCCAAAGGTTGTGTGTCCATCCAACAAAATCTTCCTTGGCGCAATTTTGATTGATTTGCCACGGAAGTATCATAATGTTTGAACCCTGAACGAAATCGGAGATACGTCTCTATGTCCATGCATTTTTGTAAGTATTTTTGATTGATTTATTGTTTGATTTAGATGAAATCTTCCATAAATCATATATTTGTCTCAAAGACGAACCCTGTTGAAATTAGGGATAACCAGATTTAGATATATAACTCCCATATATATCTTTATGCGATTTGCATTTTATTGGGCGTCACATAAAATATGTGTCCAAATAGAATTGATTTTGGTACATATATAACCAAAACCAACCTAGTTGTTCTTACTTACCTGATTTCCCAGCTTTAAGACCACTACTTCTGGTCAAAATCCGTGGATTTTTAAAAGAGTTTTTGGTCAAGGTCAATATGTAAATATTTAAAAGGTTTTTTTTTTTTTTTGATAATGACATTGGGCTATGCAAAGCTATATGGAGCTATATCCAAATCTTAACCTATTTCAATATAATTTGTCAAATTTATTTTTGCACCAAATTCTGCCACACATTCTGAATTTCATTGGAATATCGGACATATATAACGCATTTGGTGCATTAAAAAAAAAATATATGTGAGAGCTATACCCAAGCCTCAACCGATTTCAATATAATTTGCTAAATTATTTTTAAGAATCAAGTTTCGTCTCTAGTTCCGAATTTCATTGGAATCGGACACACATATCGCTTTTGGTGCATCAAATATGTGAAATCGGCCGAAAGAATATATAGGAGTTTTATCCAAAACTGTATCGATTTTAATATAATTTTACAAATTTATTTTTTTTGTATCAAATTTCGTCACTCATTCCGAATGTCATTGGAATCGAACATTCATTTTGTGTTTGGTGCATAAGATATTTGCAATCGACCGAAAATTATATGAGAGCTATATCCAAATCTGAACCGATTTCAATATAATTTGACAAAATTATTTTTGCTTCAAATTCTGTTACACACTCCAAATTTGATGTCTATATCTGTAAACGATCAATAGATATGTACATACAACAAGTAAATTTTTTGAAGGTACCTCCGATTCTGATGCTATATCTCCCGTTCAAAGTGGAATTTCAAAAATGTATATAGCCTATGTTACTGTCAGGCGATGCTGTAGTATTCTTTTGTATATTCTCAAGAAAATCTGTTCAGCAGTTTTTGAGTTTATAAATTACAAACAAACAATCAAATGTAGGTATAGATTATTAGATATAGATTATTATAAATATACCATGTTTGAAAGAATCGCTGACTTGTTCCGCAAGTTATGAGAGATATACATATTTGCAAATTGTGACCCTTTCCGGAGAGGTATCAGAAGGAATCGACCGATCTTCACACCAGATCTTCTTGTGTTAATAGAAATATTGGCTTAAAAAGAATCAGTTGCTTATTTTCCATTTTATGAGCGTTCTGTTATACAAAGTTTTTACCCTTTTGTGGAGGAGGTACATCAGTTGGCCTATATATTCCAACTTCAAAGTAGCTCTTTTGCAGCTTCATCGTTTTTCAAAAATATTATCCTTTTGGGGGAGGTAATAGAGAGAGGTTCTCGTTCTATCGTCTGTTGATAGAAAAATTGGGGTGTGACAAATGTAAAGATAATCGGCTTTATTTTACATGGTATGGAACACTTGATGTAGTAGACCAATATCGTCTATTTTACTATCTCCTCTAACTCTGATACCAATGAAAGGATTTGCAAAGTTTGAAGAAAATTAGATGATCCTTTCTTTTTTTATGAGCTAAATTATTTTCTATGAGTTACCAGAGGGAGTGGACAGACATTGAGCATCTGCGAACTCGATCTAAATTTGAAAATAATACGATGTCCCAAGTTTGGGAAATCAAATCGTATATTCTCTTCGAGAATTATCGTGGACACCAGCCAGACAGAGAAACGGACGGAGGGACACCCCTAGAGCGACTCCAAGTTTCCTGAAACAGATTCGGTCCAAGGGGACATAGGGTCTACCATTTCTTCTGGTACCTCTCCCACGAGGGTCAAAGTTTTGAATAACCAGAACGATCATAAAATCCGAAATAAGCATCAAATTTCACACATCCAAATATTTTTGCTAACGCAAAATCTGTTGTCAAGGTGATAGATATGTGCCAGCCCGCTCCTGTACCTCACCCATAAAGGGTCACAATTTCCAATACTTTTATCTGTATTGATTCTATACAGCTTGCTATATATAAATATTTCCCTTAGCCAGTAATCTGATATGAATATGTAATTAATCGAAATTTATGAGTTCGTATAAAATTGGATATAAATGCTCGATTTTCTTTAAATTTTGCACGCACTAATATTTTTATCTGCATTAGATGAAGTGGAATATTTCGGTGCGCTGTATCTGGTACCTCACATATATTTCTATTTCTATAATATTTATATCAGTCTTAGGTCAGATACGAATTAGTCAATATTGGCCAACTGTTTCGGAACCTTCCACACAGGGGGTCAACAGTTAGAATAATTATAACTCAATGCTGGGGGTATATATCTGTCGGAAAAATTTTTAATAAAAATTTTACTAGAAAATAGAAACATAATAAACCAAAGAATACGTCAATCTTTGGATTTCTTATATTAAAAAAATCTACAGTAGTATTCTATATAGAAAACTGGTGACGAGGAAAATTGGGGCTTTGGTCGGAAAATGGAGTTCTGAAATCTAAAGAATACAGATTTGACTATTATGGTATCAAGTCCTTAGAAAATCTTTCTTCAAAAAAGTTATGATTTTTTTTTTTTTTTAAATCTTGTTTTGAGAAAAATATTGGCAGGATAATAAATCCATTTTTCCCATATTAAAAGAAAATAATTTAAAGAATTCCTTCCACAAAACCATATCGAGATTCCGATACCATTTAAAATTAACAACTCAATAACAACCCTTTTCTAATCTGTTTTTAGTTAACGAGTTTTCCGATACATTCCTAAAGGCATGCCAGCAGATCGATCATAAGATTTTGCTGAGAAGATTGCGCGCGCAATTTTCATAAAAAGGACGCATGCATGCAAGTGAGCGAGCAAAATCTTAATCCTTTGGCTTAGCATGAGACTCATGCTAAGATAAGATCTTATTTTTTTAACTCTACCATGGACAAACTCTGCTATGCATGCATTTGTGTCCTGTTGAGGAACGAAAAATATTTATTGGTTATTAGTTTGTCATTGTTTGTGTGGCACATGTGCTGCTGGTGTGTGCGTAGGTCTCTGCTGCTTATAGGATGAATGAGCGAAGTAACGAAAGGATACATTCACATATCCTTTCTTTATCATAGTTGGCTAAGCTAATAAGTATAACCAAGTGGAAAGAAAACGATTCTTATCCTCCTCCTGGTCGGCCATATATTCTGGACAATTGGCTTTTGTTTGTTTTAGAGACGAGAGAACGAAAAAAATTGCAACAAAAAATCTGTGGATGACAAACTGAAAAAAGAACAAATTCTTCGATTCTAAACATCTATACAAACAGGATCCTAGATGCTTATGCAGATAGTTTTGTTTTTATGCTCACAGAAAAAGAGATAAATAATCCTTTCCATAACCTGAGAAAGAAAAAAAAAACATAAAAATTTGTAAAGCCATTAAAAAAAGAGCGGGCAAAACAGATATTTGTCAATGAATACAATTTTGGTGTGTGTGGGTGTTTTTGTGTGAGTTTGTGTGTTTTACTCTTCTTTTTCGGAATGAGACAAATTTTTTCCAGATCTTATCTCGGATTTCATTACCCTACCCAATGACTGTGTCCACACTCCGTCGTCATTCGTCGTTTTGCATCAGCATTTTCTTGAATAAATGCCCTTCAGAAGAGATACCAATTTTCATGTATCATTTTGAGATTTTATCCTCCTCCCTCACAAACAACATCATCAGCTCTATGGTTTTTCGTTTGCTCACTTTCTTCGGCATCCATTTTTCTTCACAATTGCAATCAGTTTCCATAAAATCCTGATTCTTGATTATCATCATATTCTGGCTCAACACGAAGTAGTAACTCTCCGATAAGTTATCAACATTAACTGTGCCATTCTTTGTTATCTCCAACCATTTGAAGGGACGAAGCGATGATGTTGTTGGTGTTGTTGTTCTTCTCATTGATCATTTCGTCTGCTAATGGATTTTCATGCGCAAAATAATCTGTTAAATGGTGTTGGTTAATCACTCAAAAACGGTCGTCATTTCAAACGCTTGTCATGACTGGCGGCTGCGACAATCAGGGCAAATTGATAAGACCCACCGGGGAGGTCTCTCCTGCTGGAGAAATAATTTTGGGAATGGAGATATCAATATTTCTGGAAAAGATATTTTATGTATGTTTTGAAATAAAATTTCTGACTTTTTGGCAAAAATATCTATAGAAGATAGTTGTACTAAGGATTTAGGAGAAAAGCTGTAAAGTTGGAGATTTCAGGTTCGGCTTTATTACATTTTATGCGATTTATGCGGGCTTAGCTTAAGTCAGAATTTTTAAATCTTATCATAGATGACTAGACACATACTAATGAAAATATAGAGCGTTGGGTAAAAATTAGGGCAAGAGCTACGTAGATTTATTTTAAGAACGAATTTTCCTCTTTTACTTAAAAATTTGGACAAGAGCTACGTAGATTTATTTTAAGAACGAATGTTCCTCTTTTACTTAAACTTTTGAGCTATCGAGCTATGCAAAATGCTATAGCAAAAAATTCGTCTGTATAGGTCATCTCAAAATTTTGAGATGCAATATATTTTTATTCCCTCTTCCCTGTGAATTGAACAGGGTAGGGTGATTTAAATATCTGCCTTAGTCTAACCCGCAATCTTCATAGCAACATGCATATTTGCAGGTCTATTTATTCACATATATCTATTGTGTGAATTTTAAATCTAATCGGCTGCTTATTTGAGTTTTAAAAGAGATATAAAAATTCCAAATTTTTTATCCGTAGTGGGTGAGGTGCCAGAAGAAGTGGTCCGATACATTTCATCTTCACACACAAGATATATTGGGATGTGCCGTGTTTGGAGGGTATCGGAAGCTCATTTCGGGTTTTATGAGCTTCGTTGATATTCAAAATTTTGACCCGTTGTGGGGGAGGTACTTGTTGGAGTTGGCCGATATTGCCCATCCCATGATCATATAATACGATACACCAATATTACAGGGTTGCCTATATTCGACGGACCCATCTGGCAAAGCCATAACTTTTGACAGAGATGTCACATCGTTTAATGACATACCGCGTTTGAAGCGTCAGTCCAAGCAGATTTTTACCATGAACCAATACAAGCCACGCCAGCGCTCTGAAATAGTTGAAATTTACAAGAAGTCAATTGTGAAAACTCAACGCAGTGCGCCTTCTAAGAACACCATTAAGCGTTTATACGAAAAATTTTCGACTGGTAAGGCTCTTTCTAATCCAAAGAGGCCATATAAAAGTCGACCAAGGCGATCGGCCGAGAATATCGCTGCCGTACGAGCCAGTGTTAAGAGGTCCCCAAGAACATCCTAAAAACGCCGTTCTTAGCAGTTGGACATGGCTCGGTCCACTTTACAACGGATTATTCGCATTGATTTGCATTTGTTCCCGTACAAAATTCAATTGACGCAAAGAATGTTGCCTGCGGACAAGCCTCGTCGATTGGAATGGACCCAAAGGTCCTTCGAATATGGGCAACCCTGTAGATACTCCTTTCGAGATTAATCATTCACACCAGCCGACAGACGCACTGACGGATACCACTAGTTCGACTTCAAATCTGATACCTGAAACAAAGAGACCTAGGGTCTAAAACTGTTATTCCAATGAGACACGTTTTGGAAAAATGATATATACCCTTTTATCGATTTGAGTTCCGAAGGGCACGATACGCCTATATCTTCTAATATTTCAAACTAAATTAAAAAATTATATTATACAGGGTGAGATAAAAAAAACTGCAACAAAGTCTAACACCATTCTTTTTATACCCTCCACCGTACTGTGGAGGGTATATTAACTTTGTCATTCCGTTTGTAACTCCTCGAAATACTCATGTCAGACCCAACAAACTATATATATTATTGATCAGCGTAAAATTCTAAGTCGATTTAGCCTTGTCCGTCCGTCGGTCTGTTGTAATCACGCTATTTTTCGAACGAATTTAGATAAAAGGCTACAATTTTGCAAACGTGTTTATTTTTCAAGTAGGCAGGTTAAGTTCGTAAATGGGCCATGTAGGTCCACGTCTTCGTATAGCCCCCACATAATAGCTCCTCCCGATATTCGGTATTTCGATGATTTCAGCGTCATTATTCACCGGAATTGTTTCAAATTACGTATTTATAGTTCGTAATGGGAACTACAGTCTGTGACAGAAAATTGTCTATGCAGGTCCAAGTCTTCGTATAGGCCCCATATATTAGTACCTCCCTATATTTGGTATTTTGACGAGTTTAGGTACAATACCCACCGAAATTGTTTGAGATGTCGTATTTGACGTTCGTAATGGATGCTACAGCCTGTGACAGAAAATTGTCTATGCAGGTCCAGGTCTTCGCACAGCTCCGACATAACGGTACCTCCCCATATACGATATTTTGATGATTTTAGCTACATTATTCACCGTTTATTTCAAGTTTCGAATTTAAATATGGTAATGGCTTATGACAAACAATGCCTATGTAGGTCAACTTCGTATAGACCCCAATATAACGGCTATCTCGGTATTCTTAAAATTTATTTTTTGAAAATTTGATTTTATTTTTTGAAAATTTCCAAATTCGTTTGGAGGGTATTCAAAGTCTTTGTGTTTTAATTTTATTCAATGAAAACAAAAAAATGTCGGAATTAGCATCAAGTTTTAGAAAAAAGATTAGATTTGTTCGAATTGGTCACCTTTGGCACGAATTATAGCTTTCAAATGGCCAATGGAACCGTCACACTCTTCCTGAATGTTGCTCTGCGGTATTTTGATCCATTTCCGGCGAAGCGCTTGCTTGAAGTGATCGACACTTTGGTATTGTTTAGTGACGACCTTGCTTCCCAAAATACTCCAGACACAATAGTCCAACGGATTGGTATTCGGAGATTTTGGTGGCTATTGTGTGCTGGAAATGAAGCGAGGAACCTCATTTTGTAAACATTCTTGGGTGGCGCTTGCTGAGTGCGATGGTCCTGTAGGAATGTCCAAGGTCTGCGGCCAAAATGTTTGCGTGCCCAAGGCTTTAATGCACCCTCCAGAATATTTTCGCGATAATATTCGGAATTTATTCTGATCCCACGGTCGATTAATACGAGCGGTGAGCGACCATCGACTGTTATGGCGGCGCACACCATCACCATGGCCGCCGCTTGAGTTCTGGTGTCCAACCGAAGTTGCACAGTTTCAGCTGACCTCTTTGGCAAGTAAACACGATCGTTTTTTTTATTTACAAACTGCTGGACAAAGAATGTTTTCTCATTGGAGAAAATCAAATTTGGCAGTTCACCACTTTCGGCCAAGCGAAGCAACTATTTATTTCTGTTGAGGTGTGAGTTCTTACATTTTTTTTTTGAATTTCAATGGCTTTACCCCGAGCTCATTTTTCAATATATGCCGATTTTTCAATATTTGCGATATGTTCAGCTCACGAGCCATTTTTCGTCCACTGCGACTCGGGTCTCGACCAAGTCGCTCCCTCCTTTTCGAACCATTTCTGCTTACGTTGCTGATTTCTTTCGTTCGATGTCAAGGAAGTCGGGTTACGCTACCAGTATCATAGTAACGAGCGATGGTACGAGACACAAAAGATTTATTCAAATTTAAATGCTGGAGTGCTCTAACGATAGCCACTTGTGGTTTTCCAGCCAAATATAAAGAAATCACACTACAACGCTTGAATTCCATCAGGAATAACTATTTTTCTGGAAAATTCTCACCAATATGCTTTTGTACGCTTGTAAACAATATAATGATCTGTCACTGCAATCACAGCTGTCGGACGAGTGGCTTAGAAATGACAGCAGTCTGAAGTTGGTTGCAGTTTTTTCATCTCACACTGCATATTCTTAATATTATTCCAATAATAGAATAGCATCCTGGATCCATTAAATTACATTCATTTTGTTCGGAAATTGAAAACACCGAATTATATGGTCCTGATTTTTACAGTCACTAGTTAGACGGAAAAATAAATGTGCTACATTTATACATTCCAAAAAGTCTCTGCTCCATCGCACTCAGCACGCGCCACCCTAGAATGGTTACAAAATGAGGTTTGTCGCTTCATTTCCAGCGCACAATGGCCACCAAAATCTCCGGGTACCAATCCGTTGGACTATTGTGTCTGGAGTATTTTGGAAAGCAAGGTTGGCACTAAAAAATATCAAAGTGTCGATCACCTCAAGCAAGCGCTTCGCCGGGAATGAGCCAAAATACAGCAGAGCAAAATTAGGACAGCGCGTGATGGTTTTATTTGCCGTTTGAAGGCCCTAATTCGTGCCAAAAGTGACCAATTTGAACGAATCTAAATTTATTCTAAATTTTGATTCTATTTCCGACATTTTTTGCTTTGATTCAATGAAATTAAAAAAAATGTAAAAATTATGGCGTTTGACTTTGTTGCACTTTTTTCATCTCACCCTGTATATTCCTCTGCCCCATGTCACAAGTCTAAATTTATTTCATTGTCGATCTTACTTTTTTAATTGTTAAGTCTGCATTTCGTTGGGCGCCATTTTTTCCTTTTTTAAATTTGAATTTTAAAATTCTACCTGACCGTTACGCAAAAGTGCTACATCCGTTCTGTTCCAAGATAATCCCGTCTATTTGTTCCTTTAGCAGTTACCCTTTCATTCAAAAGACCTCTACTAAGCCTGAGCTATAGTTTAATCTAAGCATTTAAATCTAAACTAAACCAAGACTAGCATTTAATTATATTCAACAACGAAGCAAAAACGTATTCTGAGGCGAATAAAAAGTGAGCATTTCTATGAGAAAGAAGAGAGGGAACCTTTTCAAGCCATCCTTTAGTTGTGACAGCCGGCTTAAAGCCCAAAAAAGGATTTGCATCTATTTTGCGAATCCTTTGGCAAACGAAAATTTTCCACCCAAAACCATGAAAAGACAAATGAACAGTTTGTGATCTACGAGGACGTAGAAGAGAAAAATAAAACGGCGGGTGTGTGTTTGCATGGATTTGTGGTTTAATCTCAAATCTTTGTTCATTTGTGGAGATCTTAAATTTGTCTGCAGGACCAAGCCAACGTAGGACTGACTAACAGCGTTAGTAAATGTTTTTGTAAAATCATCATTAGTCGAAGACTTTTTTGTGCTGCGAAATAAAAATGAGCAAAGAAAAAAGTATTTAGTCTGAGATCCTGAACCCAAATGAAAATAACAAAAAGGGAAAAAATTGTTGCAATGCATGGACTCCGGAGGAAGGATAATGTGAGCTGAGCTAGTGCACAATACTTGGATGATGAAAGAGTTTCAAATTTCGGGTATTTAAATTTTTGTAAGGGAAAGGGAGAAAAACAAGTTCCCTTGTGGCCAAATCCTGGTCTTATATTTTCTTTCTAGTCATCCTCGGTGATGTGCTGTGATTGTGTTGTCCATTTTTCTCCTTCTCGTTGTTGTTTTTGGTATGCAAAACATTAATAACTTTCAGCTGCTTGCCGCTCAAAAAAATACTCATCCTGGCTTGACCAACCACAATTTTTACAATGATAAGTTTGTTGTTGTTGCTGTTGGTATTGTTTGCTTTAATAATCATTAACACCATCTCAAATGAGATTGTATGACACATGTTCAACCAGACCATAAAAATGAGCGCATAGATAGCTGGACACGAACCAGCGAATGCCTAGCTGGATGGACGGACACAGAAATTCTATGACATTTGTGGGAAAACAAAAACTCAGTTTGATTTTGTCATTTCGACATACTAAACTGACCATTTGCATTAATCTTACTTAAGATTGACGAATGATGGGGGAAAAGGGTGTTCGGTAGGGATTTTACAATAAATCGAAAAGCAGAGAGAAGTCGTCCGCATCTAAGAAAATTACTCTTAAAATCTTCCCACCAAAATGGACGATCAGTGTTCTAAAGATCAACGAATAAAGTTCTTAAGCAGAGGTCTGACGGTCTTTAAAAAATCGTGTAAAATATCCACTATTGGAAGGTCCTTAAAAAAATCCTCTTAAATTGCTATAGATTGAGTAAAGCTTTTGAAAAGTTCCTCGTAAAAATCCACTAACAATTATATGAAGGTTCTTGAAAAATTATCTTTAAATCTATTGAAGTTCCTCGAATATTCCCCTTAAAGATATAGTGAAAGGCTTTCGAAAATCCTCTTAAAAATCTCAATCATGGTCCCTGAAAAATTATCCTTAAGCCCATGATCATGCTCATTGAACTGGAATTCATTAAAAAATCTCCGCAAAATTTGCGTGTTTCTTGTCCTTAAAAATCTCCATGTTTTGATGTGGAATCTCCAGAAATAATCATAAAAATCCAATTTTTTGATATGGAAGTTCCTTGAAACACCCTCTTGAAAATTTAAGTACAAGGGTGGGAGATCCATATAAAGAATTTTCTCAAAAACTCGCGAATATTGGTCTGAGGACTTTAGAAGTCCATATTGTTATGGAGGTCCCTGAAATGGATTATATTAAACATCCGCGAATATTAATCCGGAGGTCTTTCGAAAAAATATTCTCAAGAATCCACGAATGAGAGGTGAATGAGAATTATTTGAGGCGAATGAGACTCCAGTCCTTCAAAATAAATTTAATAATTTAATTTAATAAATCCGCGAAGTTCTTGAAAATAATTATTTTTTAAAAAATCCTGGAAGATAACTATATTTAAAAAATCCACAAAGTCCTTGAAAGAAATTTTTTTTAAAAAATCCTTGAGGATATATATATTTAAAAATCTACGAAGTCCTTAAAGATAACTATATTTAAAAAATCCAGAAAGACCTTGAAAGAAGTATTTTTCAAAAATCCACGAAGCCCTCAAAAAAACCACGAAGTACTTGAAACAAAAAACCTCATAAAAAATCAACGAAGTCCCTGATAAAAAACTTTTTAAACAATCCATGTTTGTTGGCCTGGAAGTCCTTTAAAAATTCTTTTTCAAAATTCTACTTTTTTGGCTCTAATATTCCAGGAAATATGTTGTGTGGAAGTCCTTGAACAAATCTTTTAAAAAATACTGGTCTGAAGGTCCTTGAACATTTTTTTTTATAAAATCCAGTTTATAGGTCTGGGAGCCTTTACATTTTTTTAAAAGATACGTGTTCGTTGATCTGGAATCTTTGAAAAAAAAAAAAAACTTTTTAAAAAATCCATATTTGTGGCTCATATAATCCTTGTTTTTTTTTTTTTAATCCACGGTTGTTGCTCAAATAGTCCTTGATTTTTTTTTTTAAATCCACGTTTGTTAGTCTAAAAGTCCTTAATTTTTTTTTATTCCACGTTTGTTAGCCTAAAAGTCATTGAAAAAAAACTATTTAAAAAGTCCACGTTTGATGGCTTTTGTCCAAATAGTCCTTGAAAAAAACTTTTTAAAAAATCCATGTTTGGTGGTTTTTGTTCAAATAGTCCTTGAAAAAAACTTTTTAAAAATCCACGTTTGTTGCTCAAATAGTCCTTGATTTTCTTTCTTTCCACGTTGGTTAGTCTAAATGTCCTTGAAAAAAAACTTTTTAAAAAATCCACGTTTGTTGCTCAAATAGTCCTTGATTTTCTTTCTTTCTACGTTGGTTAGTCTAAATGTCCTTGAAAAAAAAAAAACTTTTAAAAAAATCCACGTTTGTTGGTATAGAAGTCTATAAAAAATATTTTTATCATCTTTTAAAAAATCCACGGTTATTGGTCAAAAAGTCCTTGAAAAAATCTTTTTATCATCTTTTAAAAAATCCACGGTTATTGGTCAAAAAGTCCTTGAAAAATCCTTTAAAAAATCCACGTTTGTTGGTTTGGAAGTCCTTGAAAATTTATTTTAAAAAATCCACCGGTATTGGTCAGAAAGTCCTTGAAAACATCTTTTAAAAAAATCCACGTTTGTGGCGCATATAATTCTTCAAAAAAACTTTTTAAGAAATTCACGAAAAACATTTTTTTTAAAGATCCACCTTTGTGGTCAGGAAGACTTTGAAAAAAGTTTTTCAAAACATGTTCCTTAAAAAAATCGTCACTCCAAAATTTCCCTCCTAGCTCCATAATCCCATCATTTGTGACAGCGTCAATAAATCAGACTGACCAAGTCATCTCCAATATGCTCTACGTTTCTTTCTAATGTCCATCAACCAAAAATGAATTTCCTTACATGGTATGTTATATGACAGGACTCATAGATCTTAGTTTTGTATCTGTATGTGTGTGTGCGTGTGATGTAATGCTGTCACTTTGACATTTATTCATAAGCTTTTTTATTTTCTTCCACATCGTCCTTTTTTCGTGGGGTTTATAATGAATTATTAAAGAATGATGACAATAATGACAGGGGATAACTGGTCACCTAGCAGACTCTTCTCTGTATTTAGCAATTTTTGGGTGAATGCATTTTCTGAAAGGAAAATGACCAAACAAGAAATCCTTCTAATCGAGGGTTGTCCATCGTCTCTATATTACAAAATAAATACAACGGTCGTTGGAGATATTTGCTTATTGAAAGCAAGATGCTCTTCTCGGTAGCTACATCATTAGGCAGGCAGCAGTGTTGGACCTACAAAAACAGCAAAACTTCATGGAATTAACAAAAAAAAAATCAATTTAGACAAATAGAAAACCAGATTCCAAAAATCACAGAGTATCTGTTAGTTGATGTTGTTTCGGTTGGAAGTTCATACGCCCCTCAAATAAATCAGATAAAAACACAGAGCACGCACCACGCTTTTGTCATACAAGTCAGACCAGCCAGCCAGCCAACCAGGCCGTCAGTCAGTCAGCTGACTGATGATGATCATCATCGTGCGTAAGATATTACAGCAATGATATGCGCACACTCGCGGCGCTTAGAATCACTCCAGCTTGCTTTGCCGACACAATTGCTTCATTTGTTTTCCATTTTTTTGGCACTGCACATTACATCTGCTGCCAGCTTACTTTTTACCGAACGACTGCTGCTACTCCGGCCATGGAAATTAAGCATCACACAAATCCAGTCTTTAATTATAATGAATTTTTCATTTTCGTGTCTGTCCCCGCGAATGTAGATTTTCTGTTCCTTGTGTGCATCCCAAGCAGCCATCCTTGTTCTATCATTTATTTAAGCATTTATGTCCGTCCAGCCGTTCATTCATCTATCTGCTTACCATCATCCATCTATTCACAACCATCCTTGTTCCTATGTATGTGTTGTTGTACCTCATCATCATCGTCATCATGTAATATGCAAATCATTTCAATTCGTCTATTTGCCGTTCCGTGTCCTGATGTTGAATGTAAGCAGAAAGAAAGAGGGAAAGTTTTTTTTATTTTCTATTTTGGACATCCTGGCGGCACCATGGATGGTTGCTCCGGGGAAGGAGGGTAATCATTTTTCTGTTAGACTATAATTTCAAACCAGTTTGGATTTTTTTACAGAGAACAGGAGGAAATCGTTGTAACGTTTTCCAAAAGTATGATTTTTTGCTAGAATTAGTCAAAAAGCTTTTAATAATCGTTACTATTTTTTTGATATTTGGTTGATGTCACTGGCTATGGTCGGTCGGATTTGTCATGAGCACTATCTGCTTCAAAGACATGTATTTTTGTCAGAGGTTTTAATGTAAATATTTAACTTAGTAAAAATCTCTATTCCCATTTTTTAAATACTTGACGTTTTAGGGGATATTCCAGAAAGAGCGGATCGACATATGACATCTTTATGAAAGTGAGCAAATATATTTTCGAGGTTTAAAGAAATCCGATTGACATTTTTCCCCACACGAACAGTACGGCCTTACTGCACCTTTTTTTACCCTCAGCCATATGGCTAGATATATACCCTATATATCATTTGATACGGCCAAAACGTGCCTTATCGAAATAACGATTTTAGACCCTAGGTCTCTTTGGACCAAATCCGTTTCAGGATCTAGATATGTCCGTCTGTTTGTCTGGCTGGCTGATGCGCACGATAACTCTGGAAGAGAGTATTCAATTTGGACGAAAATTAGTTCATCGTAATAATATCACACTTAAATCGAGTTCGAATTCGGACAATATGGGACCACTCCTTCTGCTACCTCCCCCACGAAAGGTCAAAATTCTCAAAGAAAATAATTTTACGCAAAGAAAGAAAAGGGATCCTTCGAAATCGCTAAAACTTGGCAAATCTTAGTATTTGTATCAGTGCTAGGTAAAGTGTTAAAATGGACGAAATCCTTGAAAAAGTCTTAAAAAATCCACGTCTGTTGGTCTGGAAGTCCTTCAAAAATCTCTTAAAAAATCCTTGAAAAATCTTTTTAGAAAATCCATGTTTGTTACCTGGAAAGTCCCTGAAAAAATCTATTCGCAAAACCAGGTTTTTGGGTCCGAAAATCCTTGAAAAATCTTTTAGAAAGATCCACTTTTGGTGGTCTGGAAGTCCCTGAGAGAAGCTTTTCAAAAATCCAGGTTTTTAAGTCGAATAATCCTTGAAAAATGTTTTTAAAAAGATTCTCGTTTGGTGGTCTGAAAGTCCATGAAAAATCGTTTAAGCTTTTCAAAAATCCAGCTTTCTGGGTCTAAAAATCCTTGAAAAATGCTTTTTAAAAAGATCCATGTTTTGTTGTCTGAATGTCCTTGGAGAATGTTTGTAATAAAAAACAAACGTATGTTTATTCGGATTTTTTTAAAAAAAATTACGTTACTGGCTCTAAGATTTCCTGAAAAACACTTTTAAGAAAATACGGTTGGCCTGAAATTTCTTAAAAAACTATTTTTAAGAAATTGTTGAATGTCCTTGAGGAAATATTTTTAAAATAATCACGTCTTTCAGGACCTTGAATAAATTGTGAAAGAAATTTCTAATTATCCTCAATATTCCTCGTAACCCTAAGTCTGGCATGGAGATGGGATATATCGGAGCACTCCTTTTGGTACCACCCCTACAAAGGGTCAACATTTTGAATAATAGCATCGCTTATATAAAGTGAATGAGAGAGTTCGGTTCTCCTTAAATTTCGCATATCTCAATATTTTTAACAACTCCATGTCTGATATGAAGACGGGATAGATCGCACCACTCCTTCTGGTACCTCCTTCACAAAGGGTCAAAATTTTGAATACCAATCACCCGCATAATAAAACTTCGATCCTTTTCAAATCTGTCACACCCCAATATTTATACCAAAGCAAGATCTGCTGTGAATATTGGGCCATTCCTTCTGATACTTCCAGGGAATACTAACCAATATAGATAAAAATTACAAGAAAATTTTACATTCTTATCCAAGCTTATGCGAAATCATAAAATCCGATAAATTTCACATTGATCTCAGGTATCTGGTTGAGAGAAATATTTAGATATATAAATTATAACACTTGAACCCTATGTGGGTAGGTATCAGATCCGATCTTTACCATATTTATAACAGATCTTGTGTTGATGGAAATATTGAGATGTGGCAAATTTGAATAGAATCAGATATAAATTTCGCGTCTTATCAGCGTCTTAGTTATTCAACATTTTGATCGTTTGTGGGAGGGGTACCAGAAGTAGTGAACCGGTATATCCCATCTACACACCATATCTTGAGTTAATAAAATTATTGTGATGTGAGTAATTTAAAGACAATCGGACTCTTACAGTACATTTAATATGTGTTATAATTATTAAAACTCTTGACCCTTAGTGGGGGAGGTACGTGATGGAGTGGACCGATATTGTCCATTTTTGTACCTCACCTAGCAAATATTAGTATTTGCAAAGTTGGATCAAATTCGTATTATTTTTTATACCCTACACCACAAGGAGGTCAGGGTATTATGTCTTTGTGCATTTGTTTGTAACAGGCAAAAGGAAACGAGATAGACCCATAGTTCCTTTTGATGATCTGCATAGAATCACATTCTGAGTCGATTTATGCATGTCCGTCCGTCCGTCTGTCCACGTATTTTTGTAAACAAAGTACAGTTCGTATTTATTGCCCTATCCAGATGAAATTTTGCACAAATCATTTGTTTGGCCCAAGGACGAACCCTATTGAAATTGGAGATAATCGGTCAAAATTTAGATATAGCTCCCATATTCGTCCGATATGCCTTTTATTGTGCACCAAACGTGTAATATGAGTCCGAATAGTATGGTATGGTATAGTATTCTGCACGTACGATCAGATTGGACCTGAAAATAATTATGCCAAATTTGATCGAAATCGGTTCAGATATAGCTAAAGCTCGCATATATATTGTTCATCCGATTTGTTATTTTTGTCCACCGCCGCCGTAATATGCACTATGCAACAACAATATTTGGGGAAAAATATCAAATACAGCTCAGAAATACATGTGCTAAATTTTATCGAGATCGGTTCAGATTTGGATATAGCTCCCATATATAACTTCGTCCGATTTACTTTTTATTGTGCACCAAACGTCTAATATTTGTCCAAATGGGATGGAATTTGGCACATACGACCGAATTGAGTCTAGAAGCTAGTATGCCAAATTTGAAGAAGACCGGTTCGGATATAGTTATAGCTCCCAAATATATTGTTCATCCGATTTGTTGTATTTGTTACCCACAGCCGTAATATGCACTCCGTAACAACGATATTCAGCGAAATATATCAAATACAGCTCAGAAATATCTTGGCCAAATTTTATCGAGATCGGTTTAGATTTGGAATAGCTCCCATATATAACTTCGTCCGATTTACCTTTGATTGTACATCAAACGTCTAAAATTTGCCCAAATGGGATGAAATTTGGCACTTACGACCGAATTGAGTCTAGAAGCTAGTATGTCAAATTTGGTGAAGATCGGTTCAGATATAGCTATAGCTCCTATATATACTGTTCATCCGATTTGTTATATTTGTTACCCACAGCCGTAATATGCACTCCGTAACAACGATATTCAGGGAAATATATCAAAAAAAGCTCAGAAATATATTTGCCAAATTTTATCGAGATCGGTTCCGATTTGGATATAGCTCCCATATATATCTTTATCCGATTTCAAATTAATTGAGCACCAAATGGGCAATACAAGTCCGAATTTAAAAGATACAAATGCTTCGGCATATTTAGTCCTTTGAACTTTAAATTATAATTATAATCATAGCCTGTATGATTGAATTCTCCCATAAAAACTTTTAATTTTTATGCGAAGCTCTACTAAATTAGCAAAGTGGTGTAGGGTATCATAAAGTCGCCCCGCCCGGCTTTAAGACTTCCTTTACTGTTTTTTTTTTTTTTTTTTTGAGAAAATGTCGACGTTACGACTTGGTACTTTTAATTTTATTATCAAAGTTAGATCGAGTTCGAAGGTGAGTAATATGGGTTTACTCCTTCTGTTACCTCAACCACAAATAATCAAAATTTCGTAAAAAAAAACCTCCGACAATCAAAAAAAATTTAAAAATCGTAAATCCTATATAAAGTGAAGCCCGGATGTGACCCTATATTTTTCATTAGCCGAAACTAGTGAAAAATTCTACGTATGTTATGCATTCTAACACATTTAAATATCGCCACACTGTCTTCACACCTATTTTCAGGCAATAGTAACAGTTCTCTGCTAAAAAAAATTCCCACACTCAAATCATACAACTCAATATTGCATAAAACCATAAAATTCGTTGAAATTCTTAACCCAGATTAGCCATTCAAAGCAAACATTTAGGTTAAGTACAAGTTTTACAAGTGAAATACTAATAGGATATTTAACTAAAATAGTCTAAGTTCCCACGAAGTATTTGTGCCCTAACTAAAAAAAAATATGCAATGACCCCTCTACACCGAACCTACAAATTACACAACAAGTATAAGAGACTAACACGAAGACTCCTATTCTCGTCAAGTATTTGTTTACACTTAAACTAAGTTTTTTAAATCCTTAATCCACAACAGAGTGGAAAATTTGCAAATCAAATAGAAACACTTCCGGGAAAGACAAAATACTCCTCGCTACGTCCTACAAATCGAGGAGGCCTAGCTAAGAAACTGCTTTTTAACAGCTCAAATTTGCATAATACCTATGTGGATAAACCACTTCCAGAGAAGTCGGCGATTACAACCGGTCATACAAGAGGAGGAGTTCGTCGAACGTATGGTGTGTCCGTCCTCAGTGGAAAAAATTACGGAGTATGTGCGTTGTGATGTAAGAAGTGCGTCCAAGAAATGCAAATATTATTCATAGACAAGGAAAAAATTCTTGCGAAAGGTAAACGAACCAGACCAGACCAGACCAGACATAGACAAATAAACGGAAACAAACAGTTAAAGATAGGTTATTTAAAGAATTGAAAAACAAAAAGTGAAAATAATAGTTCTACACCAATTGAAGCCGATATCTATGCGTATGCACTTAACAAGCGACCAAATGTTGACCATTGTTAAAGATCTTCCGAAGATGGGATCAATGGACAAAAGTGTCACATCCTCAAAGAGATATGAGATACACATGTGTTTTGTGTGGGATGATGATGATCATCATCATCGTTCTCATTATCATCGTATGGAGATCATCTCTCGTGACAACAAAAGGCATTTTCACACATTTATATATTTTTGCAAATACGAGTATGGCCAAGTTATCTGTCTCTTTCCAATGCACACATGTGTCGCCTAGATCTTTGATGGTAGCAGCACCACCTACTCAATTCTTCTAAGCCCATGTGTAAATCTAAACCTTTTTTTCTTTCGAAAAACGAGTTCATCCATCCATTTGTCGTCTATTGTCAGTGGTCCAGTTGTAATGATTGTCTTTAAGTTAAATCCTGTTATAAGGACAAACACAGGTTAATTCGTTGGAATTCTGTTTGAAACAAGTTCTCTCTTTGGCTATTGTCAACAGATCAGCCTAATTTAAGTTGAATGTTCGGCATACTTATATGTATGGAATATGGTTTGTTTTTATATTTATTGTTTGGAATTTCTTCTTGGCAAACAATAAAACAATTGGGAAGATCTAGATAAGAATATTTCTTGTTTAGCAATGACTTGCTATTTTTTTGTATAGAACATTTAAAAAAACATTGGATATTAGATTTTGGTATGAAATCCAAATTTGTGTCCTTGAAAAATTTTAAATTCTCCCCAACCGATGTATGTACTTCCTATAGGAATAATCAATTTATCTACAGGCCGATGGTAAATCTATATAAAAAGTTTTTTACCTTTCAAGAGATTTCCAAATAACGGTTTGATGCAATTTGAAGGCTTCTACTTCCTTCTGAAAGGAATACAGCAGTGATAGGACAGAGAAAATATTTGACGTTATTTATACTTTCAAATGGCCTCGTTTTGTATATTTGTATGTTCTCAGTCTTTTTCATTTGTAAGACGATTCATTGTTAATTTATGGGCCAAATTGAAGATGTTTGACAGTGGCACGAAAGAAGAAACGGGTGTGAGTTAAAAAAATACTACCATATAATGGCACCTTTCGACTTACGGTATTTTTCCGATCTAATCCACATTTTTCAACGAAAATTTCACTCTTTGTGTATGAAGTTCACAATAGGCACCGCCTTCCCTGGCAAATAATTGGATGTATAGTTTTCTATGTTTTTCTATAGGAGTCCCATTTTCTTCAAATTCCGCACAGTTCAATATTTTCGCCAACACCAGCGCCCATAACGGGTAAAAATATTCGAATAAACATGACGTTCATAAAAGTCGCTCAAATGTGGCACATCCTAAAAGTCCTACCATCACAAGATCTAGTGGTATCTCTGGTACCTCATTTTCAGTGAAGGAATTAGTCGATATAGTCCAAATATGGCACATCCCAATATTTACATCAGACATAGCTTAAAGTCAACAAAATTGGCCTACTCCTCCTTCGGTACCTCTCTTATAAAGGGTCAACATTTTGATAATCATAGCGCGTATCAAAATATATTTTAATAAACTGACGTAGGCTGAAGGTATGCATCTATCGGCAAAACTGACTAATAATGGTCTTGCACAAAAATTAAGCACTGATACCTGATTGCACATTTCCAAAAACACTTTCATATCTCAATTCCAGATATCAACAGAAACTTCAATATCAAATTAGGGATTCCAATACCAAATTTAGTACCATTTAGTACTTTTCGTACAAATATAGTACATATTTCTAATACCACAGACACCAACAGTGACCTTAATATGAAATTTCGGGATTCCAGCTCAATCACACACAAATCCAAATTGAGACAAATTTCGTTCACATAAGTACTAATTTCAAAAACCTCCTTTGCACCCCAATGCTACAATCAATCACATCAATTCCATAGAAACTTATTTACAACTTTTAGAATTTCAGCTCTATCGGTTCACCACAATTCCAAATGGTAACAATTCCATAACAGCCTGCATCATACAATCCAATAGAAATCTTATTTCCCAATTTCAGGATTCCATCGGTTCACGTAAATCCAAATTGTACCAAATTTAGTACATATATTTCCAAAGGCTTCCAAAGTCTCCTACATCCCAATTGATAATTTTAGGATTCCATCCACATCGGTTCGCCGAATTAAGTTTAGTTAATTACCAAGTTTAGTAAATTTAGTGTACATCCTTCACTCCGATAGTTATCTTATTTCCAAATTTCTGTATATCAGCTATATGGGGTTGCCCATATTCGACGGACCCATGACTCTTTGGGCCCATTCCAATCGACGAGGCTTGTCCGCAGGCAACATTCTTTGCGTCAATTGAATTTTGTACGGGAACAAATGCAAATCAATGCGAATAATCCGTTGAAAAGTGGACCGAGCCATGCCCAACTGCTGAAAACGGCGTTTTTCGGATGTTCTGGGGGACCTCTCAACACTGGCTCGGCCGATCGCCTTGGTCGACTTTTATATGGCCTCTTCGGATTAGAAAGAGCCTTACCAGTCGAAAATTTTTCGTCTAAACGCTTAATGGTGTTCTTGGAAGGCGCACTTCTCACGTTATTTAATGTTTTAAAAGCACGTTGAGTTTTCACAATTGACTTCCTCTGTTGAATGTAAATTTCAACTATTTTAGAGCGCTCGCATGGCGTGTATTGGTTCATGGTAAAAATCTGCTTGGACTGACGCTTCAAACGCGGTATGTCATTAAGCGATGTGACATCTCTGTCAAAAGTTATTGCGTTGCCAGATGGGTCCGTCGAATATAGGCAACCCTGTATTGGTTCATGCAAATCAAAATTGTATCATTTCTTTTTCCAAATTTAGTACACATAAGTAGAAATTTCCATAACTACCTACATCATACAGTCCAATAGAAATCTTATTTTCAAATTTCAGGATTCCAACTCTACCGAATAAGTACGAATTTCCAAATCTACCTTCATACCTCAGTCCTACAATGCAATAGTAATCATATTTTAAAATTTTCGATTTCTAGCTCATCGGTTCACGCAAATAGAATTTGTACCAAATTTAGTACCATTTAGTTCTATTCGCGCACATAAGTACGAATTTCGAAAACTTCCTCCATATCCCAATCCTACACTGCACCAGTAGTGTTAATTTAAAATTTTCAGGATTCCGCCTCCATCCATTCCTCTAAATTCAAATTGTACCACATTTAGTTCCGTTTAGTACTTTTCGTATACATGAGTACACATTTTCAAATCTATATCCTCCTCAACATTGCCTTTTATTCTAAATTTCAATTTTTAGCTTCAATCGTTTCGCATTGATACGAAATTGTACCGAATGTGGCGCACTTTAGTAGATTTCGTACAATTATAGTGCAAATTTCCCAAAACCCTTTGGTACATCCATCATACAGTTAAACAGTGTTCAAATAAAAAGGGTTCAATATTTAGTACTTTACTTACCGTTCTAGTTAGAATTTCTAACAACCCAACTTTATCTGACACCTTCGGACCAAGAGTGATCCGCACCTAAAATGTCAAGATTTTAGCTTCAGCCAGTCAGCCAGTCAATTACTTTACACTTTTATTAATATAGTTAGAATATTTCGGCTTGAGGCACAAATAGTTGATGAGGAGTATTTATGTCTTTAATGCCATTCTTCTAAAGTGACGTTTTTTAGAAGAATCTTGCATGAACTCATACGAAGTACGGGGTTTCAACCATTGAAGTAGAATTTTATAACAAATAATTTTGTAAAATATTTCTACTTTTCACCATCCCGTTTAAAGGAAATTATTAACCATAGTTTGAAAAAGGACCAAAAACACTTTTGATATCTCGAGGGTTAAGAACTTCGACCATATTAAATACTTATATTGTTGCCCGGAATATTGCGAAAGAAATTATATATAAGTAAAATTCGGATTCTTAATACGAATATTGCAAAAAAAAAAAAAAAAAAAAAAAAAAACATAAAACGACCAGGTGTGTAGGGTCCTTTTATGCGGTTCTCTGTAAATCTGAAAACAATTAAATTTTGTCGCACAGTGGAATCCTGAGTCGTCCTTTTCCAAAGGACCTTGATTGTGGTCCATTACTGTTGGATATTGGTAAGAGGTTTAAAAAAATCAAGGTGGAAAAGAATCGGATAGAATATATTCTTAATACTAAGTTGTGTTGGTTTTAAGGGTAAATAGGCAATAGGCCCTGCCCTTCTCTACAAAACTGCTCCAACGTGGCCTGGTGATGGGCTTATGATGTCAAATTCCGCTTATGAAAAAAGTTCCCCATTATGTGCGGAGTATCCACATGGAATATCCGAAGTTTAAAGACATTGTTTCATCTTAAAGCGTGATTGTGGTAAATATACCACAAATCATATTTCTGCGTAGGATTTCCTCCCATTCTTTAAAGAATATTTTTCTCTGAATGCATAATAATTCTCAGAAGGACATGCACTTGCATAAAACAACTTCATTCGATGTTATCTAAGACATCACTTGTTTCCAAATTCTTTGGGAAATATACCCCTGTCAGCAGTGTCCTGCCCATTTGGAACGGCCTTCTTTTCCAAAATGTTTTCATCTTTTCTTTACATTTTGCAAAAATTCAGTTTTGTGCGACAAGTTCGTCCTTCATCCTAACTGCTGTTGGCCTGGGGGCATTTCAAGGCAGCTCTGCTTATGACAGTTGCAAAATTTGGTTGTGAGCGTGAAATCACTGGGACTACTGCGCAACTAAAATGATCAAATCATTGCCTAGTTAAAAACCTGTTAACATTCAAGCGTATCCTTTAAGGAACGTCCCTCAACATTATGATGATGAGCTGCATTGCCTTGCATATCCTTGGAAAGTGTGAGTGTGTGTGTGTGTGTGCGAGTGGGTATGGTAGATTCATCATCGATTTTTGGAAAACGATGTTGGCGCTAAAAATTGGCAAAGTTCGAGTTTTCTTCTCCTTCGACTTAGAGTATGGAAGGACCTTCACTCACACGTACACACACACAAGCAATGGCATACAACTAATCCACTTGTTTTTGTTGTTTGCTGGCTAATGATTTCCTAGTGTCCTGCTGTTAAGGATCATTGTTATGTTAAAATTCTAATCATTCCAGCATTGTCCGCTATTGTTGTCGATGATTATGAATTTCGTTCGTCCTTACTGTCTTTGTGTGTGTGTGTGTGCGTGTGCGTGTGTATCCTTAATGTTTGTTGTTGCAATATTCCTACTCTCTCGTATCTCATAGAGTTGGAGTAAAGAAGGATTAATTTTTCTATCTCGGCCTTTTTGCATTGACGAGGATGTAAACTTCCCGCCTATTTTTTCTGCTACTCAGTTTTACTCCTTTTTCATAGATTTTTGATTTTTTTTTTTGTTACTGTTGTTGTCATCCTTGTACAATATCACGCATGTGTAACCCATACGTTTTGGTGAGCATGCGTGGTGATGACCGGTCAACAATCACTGTTGGTTGGTAGGTGTAGTGTGGCATCACCCACCACTAGCCAATATCACTGTTCTGCCACAATACAAATGATTAGGATAAATTATTCCCTGGCATTGTTCCTGACCATAATGGCAGGCATTGTTTGCCTTGCAAAGCTCATACATTTTCCACAAAGACACAAAGAAGGATTAAATCCTTTTAAAGAAAGACAACATATCATGAGTTTTTAATATTTTTTGTTCTATTCATCTGTTATTCCCAATTTTTTTTTTTTTTTTTTTTTTTTTTGAAACTGTTGACAGTTGTCCGACGGAAAGAAGGGTATCATTTCATGCTGGACTTGTTGCGATTCTATTGATTTTCAAAATTTCTAGAATTCTTAGCTGGAGTCGCTGGTGTTTCCTTCGAAAGGTCTCCCTCCGCTGTCTTCTTTGTTGATTGTCTCAGAGAGATTCGTTCTATTCTCCTTATTCATATGCAGATTTTATCTATGAAATTGTAAATTAGATTTTCATAGGATACAAATTATGTGTTACTGATGTGTATATCCTGCAGGAACTAATCCATCTTTCACAGAAATTTGAGTGTAATTTCATTATAATTATAATTTTTGTATGGGCTTAGTGTGGGGTAGGGTTTTGGCCACCAGGATTGTAATTTTTGCACAGATAGCAAAAGACATGGGTTTTGGAGATTATTTTGCAATTTTTTTTGAGTGGAGTTTTAAGGACATTCGTGTTTTTAAATGTGTTTCAAGGACATATAGAGCCAAATAAGTGGAGAATTTGAAAAATATTTTCTGTGGCTTCCAAAGCTGTACCAGTGTGGATTTTAAAGAATACTATTAAGGGACCTTAGGAGCTTTTTAAATGTGACTTTTTATGAATATTTTTATACCCTCCACAATAGCATGGAGGGTATAATAACTTTGTCATTCCGTTTGTAACACCACGAAATATACATTTTAGACCCCACAAAGTATATATTCTTGATCAGCATAAAATTCTATGTCGATTTAGCGATGTCCGCTAAATCCGTCCGTCTGTCCACGTTTTGGAATAGCCTCCATATAATGGTACCTCCCAATTTTCCGCATTTTGGTGATTAAAGCGATATTATTCACCGGAATTGTTTCAAATTTGATAGTTGAAGTTCGTAATGGATACTACAGCCTATGACAGAAAATTTAACTGCGCAGGTCCAGGTTGGTATTGCCCTCATATACTGCTACCTCCCTATATTCGGTATTTTGATGATTTACATTTGATGATTTTTCAAGTTTCGCATTTCTCTCGTCGTCGTAGAGAACCTAATATAACGGCTACATTCGGTATTTTTGAGATTTTAACAGAATTTTTAACGGATTTCATTTTTGTGAAAATTGCTAAATTCTTTCCAAATGGTGGAGGGTATTCAAGGTTCGGCCCGGCCGAAATTACAGCTTTTTAATTTGTTTCAAGGACATACAGAGCTTTATAGACCAGGAATTTTGGGAATATTAATTCAAGGACATGCGAAATTGTGTAAACCTGAATTGTTAAATATTTTCCCGGAATATTAAAGCTGTGTTAACGGAAATTTGTTAAGATTATTTTTCAAAGGACGTCACGGATTTCTGAAAACATTTTAAGGATTTTCAGAGCATTATAAATATGGATTTTAAGAACGCTCTCCGAAGGATCATGAATACCCAGGATTATTTTTCTATGGACCTTTAGATCCTAAATTTTTAAGAATATTTTCGAATGACCTGAAGAACGTTTTTTTAGAAGTATATTTCCAAGGACCTTTAAGACTTAAAAAACATTTGTTTTGTTAAAATTTGTTAAACATATTTTTTCAAAGATAAACGTGGATTTTTTCAAGGACCTATTGGAAATGTCCTTATTTCGAGGAATATACATGTGGATTTTCAACACATTTTTCCAAGGAGCTTAAGAGCTATAAAAACATGGATTCTTAGGAATATATTCTAAGGAAATTTATCAAGGATTCCTGATAAACGTGGGTTCATGTCAAGGATTGTTGATAAACGTGAATTCGAAATAATGTCAAGGATTCGTGATAAACGTGGTTTTTTATACCCTCCACATATACATAGTTTGGAGGGTATATTAAGTTCATCATTCCGTTTAGAACTCATCGAAACAATAATTTTAGACCTATCTTCTTGATCAGCATACAACTCTAAGATGCACTGTCCGTCCGTCTGAGGTAATTACTCCAGAGTCAAAACGAAATAAGAAGCTAAAATATTGCACAAATCAGTCTCGTTCAAGGTCAAGTTCGAAAATGGGATTTATCGGTCCACGATATCGCATAGCCATATAATATAACATTACATCCGATATTCGGTATTTCGATGATTTTAGCCACATTTTCAATGGAATTGTCTGCACAAGGAATTCTTTGTGAGTAATTTACCCCCTGGAAGAGAATTGTCGATAAAGATGCCCGAATCGTATATCTCCCATATAACGATACCTCCCGATGTTCGGTATTTTGACGATTGTAGCCAAATGTTTCAATGAATCTGAAAATCCGCACAAGGAGTTCCTTTTGAGTAATTTCACCCTGGAAGTAAACACGATATCGTATATCTCCCATATAACGATAACTCTCGATGGTCGGTACTTTGATGATTTCAGCAACATTTTTTAATGGAATTGTCTCAAAATCCACACAAGGAGTTCCTTCAGAATACTTTAACCCCTGGAAGAGAATTGTTTAGATTTACGATGTTGTATATCCCCCATATAACGGTATCTCCCTTTATTCGGTTTTTGATATGATTAGCACCGGAATTGCTTCAAGTTTGATGGTATTGGCGACATTATTCGACGGATTTTTTTTTTCAAATTTCGTATTTGAAATTTGAAATCGGTAGTGCAGTCTATGACAAACAATTATACAGGTCTATGTCTTCGTGTAGGCCCCATATAACGTTTTTCATTTAAATGGAATTTTTCGACGAATATTTTTGAATATTTTGAAGATCCTTCAAAATGGTGGAGGATCTTAGCTGTGTTTTACTTGAATAAAACAAGTGTTATTCGAGCTTGAGGTCTTTTAAAAATCCACTTCTTGAGAAACGAGGATTTTTATATGTATTTTCAAGGACCACGTCTTCGTGTAGTCCCCATATAACCTTTTTCATGTGAATGGTATTTTTCGACGTTTTTTTTTTGAAAATTTTTGAGATCCTTAAAAATGATGGAGAGTATTAGTGGTTTGGCCCGGCCGAACTTAGCTGTTGTTTACTTCTTTAAAGAACTTCTTGAGAAACGCGTATTTTTGAAGGACCTCTTGAGAAAATGTCTTCCTAAGGACCTCGAAAAACGTGGATTTTTTAAAATGTCTTTCCAAGGACCTCGAGAAACCTGGATTTTTCCAAGGACTTCTTGAGAAGCGAAGTATAGTTTAAATCAAGTATGTTTTCGTAGATCTTAAAAAATTTTTCTCAGACTAACATTCATTGATTTTCAAAACGGATCAGATCAATCTTCGTGGATTGTTAAGAACGACTTTCAGATCAAAGTTTGTGTACTTTCCTTCTTCCTTGATTTCCTTGATGTTTTAGAAGGACACTTAGACCTATATTCGGAGTGTTCTGAAAAGGACTTTCAGATCAATGTTCGTGGATTTTAAAAAGGACTTTAAGATCAATTTTTTACATTTTTTAAGGACTCCCAGACCAATGTTCTTCGATTTTTAAAAAGGACTATCAATCCAATATATATTTTTTTAATGTCTTCCAGACCAATGTTTGGGACCTTAAAGAAGGACTTTCGGACCAATTTTCTTGGACTTTAAACAATGCCATTCAGACCCATATTCCTTGATTTTTATAAGGACTCTACATCTAATGTGAATCGTTCGTATGAAGGGTTCTTTTATAAGCTTTCGAGAATTTTCAAGAAGGTTTCCTAGACCAACATTTGTTAATTAACAACATTTTTGGACTTTTAACGAGTACTGTGAGATAAACATTTGCGGATTTTTAAGAAGGATTTCAAAAAAAAAAAATCTCCAAAGATATTTAAATGAACTTTCAGACCAATGCTCGTGGGTTCGTTAAGAAGGATCAATGTTTGTGGACTTTTTGAGGCAGAATATCAGATCAATGTTCGAGAATTTTTAAGAAGGACTCTTGGACCAATGTTCGTTATTTTTTAAAAAGGCCTTCAGTCCAATATTTGTGAGTTTTGTAAGACGGACTCTTTGACCTCTATTCGGGGGTTTTCATATGCCATTTATACCAATATATCTGGATTCCTATGAAGGACTTTCACAACAATGATCTTGGATTTTTAAGAAGGACTTTTACATCAATATGTGTGGACATGCAGATCGAGGTGCGTTAAACTTGCAGACGGAATTCAAATCAGAATCAGTTTCGTCAATCGTTTTCAAGGACTTCAAGATGACTTTTTAGGAATGTCGTTCAGATCAATGTCCCGTTTTTTGAGAGGGACTCTTATACCACTACCTCAGGTATATGTTTAGGGGTTTTTAACAGGATCTTTCAGATCCATGTCCATGCTTCTTTGAGAAGGACTTTCCGGGCAATGTATGTGGATGTGTTCAAATGAACTCGAAGAAAATCCTTTTATGGAAGGACTTGCAGACAAAGGATTGTGAAGTATTAAGAATGGGTTTCACACTAATTTTTGTGGATTATTAATGAGAATTTTAGGAAGGGCTTTCAGGTCAATATTTCTTTCTCATAAATTTTCGAAGGACCTGAAAATTACACGTGAGGGAGATTTTTTGAGCCTTTTGTGTTAAAATTTTCATAATTAGTTTCGATTAGGGCATTGTAATTCAGGATGTATTGTTTGATTGTGTTTTTTTCCTAATCTCAAAATAAATGACCACAAGGACAAATCTTCAACTCGTGACAAAGTTTCGAAAACAAAAAATTACATCCTTTTCCGAATGATAAAAAAAAAACACCAAAACTCCTTGACATATTAATCAGTAAAAAGCAGATAAATGACATGGAAGAAGGTGTCACAATAATAATCAACAAAAAAAAAATCTTGCGCCGTTACTACATTCACTTCATGCATGTGACTTGTCGGCCAAACGGCTTACATTACCGTGACTTCCGTTTCCTTGTTTGGCCTGAATGTTGTGGACGCGTTGAAATGCATGATTCCTTGGGACGCAATCTCAGCATTACATTACATGAAGTCTCTTCTCCCCCTCTGTTGTTATTTTTGTTCCTTTGCTTTGGGAACGTTCTGGGATTCAGATGTGCTACTCCTCCTCCTCCTCTTCTGGCCATGTGTATGTGGATGACATCGATTAAATTTCGATTTCCATGGAATTATGTAAACATTGTTGTTTTCATTGAATAATGATGAAGATAATGACAATGATCATCATCAGGATGGCAATGATGACGAAATTGAATTGTTGTCTTGTTCTTGTCTTTTGGCTGCGGTGTCAATATCTGCGGTGTAATTTAACACCACCAGTAGAGAATGCCTTGATTTTTTGTGTTTTTTTTTAACTGGAATATAAAACTCCTTTACAATACCACGTACCTCTTCCATGTCTCCACATCGTTACAGGATGGATGGCCTGTGATTTCTTTTTTTATCTGCTTTCAGGAATATCTTTCAATTAAGAATTCAAATTGCGTTTTATCAATCGTTGCATAAAAAGCCGGAGTGTGAAAGAGAATGTCTTTGGAAGACGAGTAAGAGAGAGAGAGAGAGAGAGAGGGAGGGCAGGGAAATAAATCCAAGGAATTTTAATTTCCAGATTTGTTATTGAATGCAAGAATCGAATTCAAATGTCGTCGAATAATTGTATGGAAATATGAATGAATGTGGATACCTGGACTGTTCTACGGAGCATATGTAGGTATGTTTGTTTGTCTGGTTTTCTGTATTTCTGTCGTGGGGCCTTCGATTTAGAATTCAAAGAACGTCATTCTTAATAGATATTTATACGATTTACACACAACAAAAAATATACTATCGACATAGGATGTGGTCATTGAATTGTTACCCTGATGTGAATCGTTGTGCCATACAAAATAAGGATAAATAGTCAGGACTTTGTCAACGAAATGTTTTCAAAGACAAATGTCCATTTTGAGGTAAATGATGAAATATTTACTTCATAACATTGTGCGACAAAATTATAGGTTTTCAAAAATTACAGGAAAAATCCAGGGTGAGATAAAAAAAAACTGCAACAAAATCAAACGCCATAATTTTTAAATTTTTTTTAAATTTCATTGAAAAATGGAAAAATCCAGGGTGAGATAAAAAACTGCAACCAAGTCAAACGCCAAAATTTTTACATTTTTTTTTAATATTTTTGAATGAAAGGAAATAGCAATTAACTTTTAGAATAAGTTTAGATTTGTTCCAATTGGTCACCTTTGACACGAATTATGGCCTTCAAACGGCCAATGAAATCGTCACACGCTGTCCGAATAATGCTCTGCGGTATTTTGGCCCATTCCCGGCGAAGCGCTTGCTTGAGGTGATCGACACTTTGTGTGCCAATCTTGCTTTCCAAAATACTCCAGACACAATAGTCCAACGGATTGGTATCCGGAGATTTTGGTGGAAATTAAGCGAAGAACCTCATATTGTAACCATTCTTGGGTGGCGCGTTTGTTTGTTTACAAACTGCTGGACAACGAATGTTTTCTCATCGGAGAAAACGAAATTCGGCAGTTCACCCTTTCGGCCAAGCGAAGCAACTCGTGGGTCTATTTTCTTCTTTTGGGGTGTAACTTCTTGCACTTTTTGGGTTTTCAATGGCCGAGCTCATTTTTCAATATTTGCCGAATGAAATATTGCGATATGTTCAGCTCACGAGCAACTGCGACGCGGGGTTCGATCAAGTCGCTTCTTTACTTTTCGAACCATTTCTGCTGATGTTGCTGTTTTCTTCCGTCCACTTCTTGACGTCGGGCTACGCTACCAGTATCACGCTCACGAGCGATGGTACGAGACACAAAAGATTTATTCACATTTAAATGCTGGAGTGCTCTAACGATAGCCACAAATGGTCTTCCAGCCAAATATCAGAATGAAATCACGCTACCACGCTTGAATTCCATCACGAAAAACTTTTTTTCTCGAAAATTCTCTCCAGAATGCTTTTGTTCGCTTGTAAACAATATAATGAGCTGTCATTGGAATAATTGTAACAGCTGTCGGACGTGTGGCGTGGAAATGACAGCAGTCTGAAGTTGGTTGCCGTTTTTCATCTCACCCTGTATATGCAATCCTGACGTTAGGGTATTATTTATACTCTTGACGTCTTCTAGGACTTGCAGCAGAATTTCATGATTTTGTAGAATATTTTGACTTCCTACGAACCTGTTTAAATGACGTTTTTAACCATGTTTTCAAAAAAAAGTACCAGAAGGACCCTTTTGTTGGCTCTCTTGAGGTTAACAATTTTGAACAAAATATTCCACTGTATTATTGCCGAAGACACTTTATACCTTTAATGCACGGGTTCCAAGAAATATTAGTCCGAAAATTTAAAAAATTGAAGAGGGGGAACTACCCCCTTTAATTAGGATTCTTTAAAAGGGAAGGGTATATTAACTTTGTCATTCCGTTTGTAACTCCTCGATATACTCATGTCAGACCCAACAAAGTATATACATTCTTGATCAGCGTAAAATCTGTCTGTCTGTCTGTCCGTCTGTTGTAATCACGCTATCTTCCGAACGAATTGTGATAGAGGCTAAAATTTTGCACACATAATTAATTTGCCAGCAGGTTAAGTTCGTAAATGGGCAATGTAGGTCCATATTTTCATATAGCCCCCATATAACGGTACCTCTCGATATTCGGTATTTTGATGATTTCATCGACATTATTCACCGGAATTGTTTCAAATTACGTATTTAGAGTTCGTAATGGGAACTACAGTCTGTGATAGAAAATTCTCTATGCAGGGCCAGGTCTTCGTATAGGCCCCATATATTAGTACCTCCCTATATTCGGTATTTTGACGATTTTAGGTACAATACCCACCAAAATTGTTTGAGATGTCGTATTTGAAGTTCGTAATGGAAGCTACAGCCTGTAACATAAAATTGTCTATGCAGGTCCATACGATATTTTTATAATTTTAGCTACATTATTTACCGTTTATTTCAAGTTTCGAATTTGAATATGGTAATGCTTGTAACAAAGAATGCCTATGTAGGTCCACGTCGTATAGACCCCAATATAACAGCTATTTTTAAGATTTTAACAGAATTTTTAATAAATTTTTGAAAATTTCCAAATTTGTTCCAAATGCTTTTTGACTTGTTCTTATATCATACCTTCAACATAGTAGAATTAGAAATTGTTCTTCCCTTCCCAATTCCCCACCCACTGACTGTGGTACCCCCAACCATATTCCTTAGATATCCCACCCTCCTCACATTTATTTTGTTGACGCGAGTCGTTGAACAATTCCTCTTCTTTTTCTTCGTCTTTACGCAGGTAAATTATATTTGTTGTTTGTGTTTTGCGTCGCTTCTTAATAGCATGGGAACTTTTTTCCACCGTCATTATCATCACTCCCTTCCCGGCATGGAATTCAATCCTTTATTGATTTGTTTACCTGTTTTCTGTGTTTTTGCTTTTTTTTACTTCTCATTTCGATGTTTGGTATTGAGCGGGACATTCGTCGATGGCCATTCTCATTCATTCGACCATTTCTTGATACCCGTGGCTCAAAGTCGTTGTCCTCATCGAGCGACCAGCCAACCGACCGACCATCATCATAATTGACGTGATTCTCTTGTTGCATGCCGACGTTGTTGTTCTTTTTCGTTTGTCGTCTATTGTTGAAATAAAAAGCCATTTATAAGATGCCAACAAATCAATCTTGGCTTTTGTTGTGTGTTGTTGTTGCATTTGTTATTTTTTCCTTTTTGGGGTGATAACACAGTTGATCGAACAACACCAGCAATAACACGTAATAGCTTTATGTTGTGGCTCAACTTGTTTGTTTGTTTCTTTTTCGGGATATAAATCTAGGATTGTATGGGCAACCCTTTGTTACAAAGCCAGAATTGTTTATGTATTGGCCTAGCCTTTTTTTGTGAGTCCCCACAAAGAAAACCGAGTTTAATTTTCATTTGATTCTGTCATTGAAATTTGTTATACACATTGAAAAATAGAGATTTATTTTCCTTAGTGGCTTATAGTATAATATGTTGAATATGTTTTTGACGTCTAAAATTATGCTTTCATGCAGATTAGTGCACAAACTCTGATCTGAACCCTAAAACGGTCTTCTGAGATATATTATTTCCTGGCGTTTATATAAATTGTAGACTTTTGAAGTCTTCTAGGACCTATGGTAGAATTTTATGGCAAATAATTTTGTAGAATATTTTGACTTGTTTAAAGCACATATAAGCCCTTCTATTGACTTACTTCAAATTTTTAACCAAAATGTGCCACATATTTTTATCTGCAATATTACCGAAGAAACTATACCCAAAATTCACGGCTTCCGTGGAGTCTTAATCCGAAATTTTTCAACAGTATTGATAAGGGGGAAACTCGCCGCCCTGATACACGTGTCTTCTTTTTTTATACCTTCAGCCATATGGCTAGAATTCTGATATGAATATGTAATTAATCGGAATTTTTGATTTCGTATAAAATTGGATATTAATTTCCGATTTCCTTTAAATTTTGCCCGTACCGATATTTTTATCTGTATTAGATGAAGTGGATAATTTCGGTCCCCTATATCTGGCACCTCACGCATATTTCCACATTTTCCAAAAAGGTTGCACATATCTCATATAAAGTACAGGAAACAGTGATATAATCCAAATATTGCACGCCTTAATATATGTATCGCACTTAGGTATACGAATTGGACAACTGCTTCGGAACCTCCCCCATAAAGGGTCAACAGTTAGGATATTCATAAATCAAGGCTAGGGGGTATATATATATATATATATATATATATATATATATATATATATATATATATATATATATATATATATATATATATATATATATATATGTCGGCAGAACCAAGTGATACTATTTAACTTGTTTATCAGAATTTTTTCAAAATTGGTATTTTAAGGAGCAATAAGACTTGAAAAACTTGTACATACGTACCTTCAGGGATATTCAGAAATAGGAGGCTTGAGGTTTCGTTGCACATTGTACATTATTCGACACTCTAAAAGATTTGCCTAAAACTCAAGAGTGTTGGCAATGGAAATTTCGAAATGACTGCTCTGGATATTTTACTAAGGTATAAAGATATTAGAAAAAAACATATATACCCTTGAAGGTCATAAAATGAGTGACTCGACATTCTTCCACCATATCTATCGGTGGTAAGAACTTTGCAAATTTATGTAAAATCTGCGAATATTGCGCATTTTATTAAAAAAGTTGACCCGTTTTTGGGAGTTTCCAAAAGCACCATACCTGTTTCTATCCAATGGTGAACCCCTTTTGTTTTATATAAAATTTTGATTTTCTCTCTGAAAAATGTATCGCTTATGATTTGAAACCGGCGGAGTGGCCCGAAGTCTTCACACAAGAGCTAATTGTGTAAACCAAGATAATGTTATTTGACACGTAAACTTTATCGAATATAAATAATGACATAAATTCAAAAATTTTGCTCTTTTGTAGGGAAGGTAACAGAAGGGGTCTATCTTCGAACTCCAACTTAATTTGTTAGAAATATAACGATATACCAACATTGCACCAATTCAGATACTCTTAGAGAGTTATCATGCTCTATATGGCCTTCGAAAGTCCCGGTAGAGACACTGGTTTTGGAATGCAGTCTGTTCCATGATATCCGTTTCAGATTATTAGTATTTGATCTAGTTGGAGACGTTTTGGCGGTATCTATCCGATAATTCTGAAGGGAAGTATACGATTTGGTCAAAAATTTGTACATCGTAATATTATTATCGGCCCGCTCCCACATAATTTGAACATTTTCACATGTCATCAGATTTTGTTTAAACCTTTTAAAAACTAATATTTGTATCGTTGGTACGTCAGGTGCAAAAATTGTTAATATCGACCACCTCCTTCTACTACCTGCCTCACAAAGGGTACAATTTTCGAATTATTCCAATGCTTATAAAATGTGAAAGAAGAGTCCGATTCTTTTCAAATTTCGCACATGCCAAAATTTCAACCAACTCTAGGTTTTATATGGAGGTTGGAAAGAGCGATATACTCTGTCTAGTAGTATTTACCACAAGTTTGAAAATCTTGTGGTCACAACGGCGAACTGATCTGATCTGATTATTTTCAAAATTTGGAAGATTTGGTGGTATCTAGTGTGAATAAAGATTTGACCACATATTCCGGTACCCCCCAAATATTCACAATATTTGAATAATTATAAGTCTCATGCGAAACAAGTCAGCAATTACCTTCAAACTTCATATATCTCAAAAAAAAAAAAAAAAAAAAAAAAAAAAAAACATTTAAAAAGTTTTTGTCGGGTTTGCCGGACGATGCAGATCGACCCTCAGCATTGGGTTATAAATTTTCAAACTGTTTACACATTATGGGGGAGGTTCCGAAGGAATTGGAAACTATTGATCTAAGTCTGATATAAATATTAGAACGTGCCAGATTTGGACTATATCGACTACTTCCTTCACTTTTAGTGGTTCGAAGTATTCCATTTCATCGAAAACTAGTTAATATATTGCGAAAAATTAAAAAAGAATCGAACATTTATTTCTAATTGTATGCCAATAAATGATAATCGAAAGTTAGGAGGGTAACAGATGGATTGCATATTCACTTCAGATCTCTGGTTGAGAAAAATATTTAGATATGTCAAGTTTGAAGAGAATCGCTGATTTGTTTCACAATTTATGACATATGTAAAATTGAAATTGTGAAATTTTAAGAGAATCTGACGTTTATTATCCTTTTAATGACATATGTAATTTTTTAAAATATTGGCCGTTGTGGGGGAGGTGGACCGATATAGCGCATCTTCACACCAGATCTTGGGTTAATAAAAAGATTGTGATGAGTGAAATTGGAAGACAATCGGACTCTAACATCAGATTTTATAAGAGTTATAGTTATTCAAAATGTTGACCCTTTGGGTAAAGGTACTTGATGCAGATCTTGTATTAGTAGATATAATGAGATGTGTGAAATAATAAGAGAACCGGATGCTTATTTCGGATTTTATGATCGTTTTGGTTATTCAAAATTTTGACCCTTTGTGGGGAAAGGTACCAGAAGGAATGGTCCGATCTCTAACATCTTTATAACAGATCTCGCTTTGAAGGAAATATTGAGATGTGCCAAGTTTGTATGGAATCGGATGTTAGTTTCGTGTTTTATGAGCTTCATGGATATTCAAAATGTTGACCCTTTGTGGGTTAGGTACCAGAAGGAAAGAACCGACATATTCCATTATCACACTAGACCTTTGCTTAATAAAGATATTGTGATGTGTGTAATTTGAAGACAATCTGACTCTTACATCACATTTTGATGGAGTGGATCGATATTGTCCATTTTCGCACCTGACCTAACACTGACGCAAATACTAGACTTTACAAAGTTAGAGCAAAACATGATTATCCTTTTTCTTTCTGTGCAGTAAGTTATTTTCTTTGAAAATGTTGACATTTTGTGGGGGAGTTACTAGAAGCAGTGGACCGATATTGCCCATCTCCGAACTCGATCTAAGTTTGACAATAATACGATATACCAAGTTTGGATCAAATCGAATGCTCCCTTTCGAGGGCACATCAGCCAGACGGACGGACACCCCTAGATCTACTACAAATGTCCTGAAACGGATTTGGTCCAAAGATACCTAGTGTTTAAACCCGTTATTTTGGTGAGGAACGTTTAGGCTGTATCAAATGATATATACCCACCGTAGCCATATGGCTGAGAGCATAACAATTCTGAGGCAAACTATTTTTGTCGGATCTAAAACTTCACATCATTTTGGGGTATTCTTTACCGAACCAACGTTTTCTAAAAAATCGCTGTTTTTATAATCAGAGACCATTTCCTTACCACTTCTATATTTTTCGTGACCAAAGCTATATTTGTTTTATCAATTCCAGCAACTCTTGATCAGTTAATGGGTTCTTCTCCGCCATTTGATAAATAATGGATCCCCGTAAGCCTCTCATTAATCCTCTTTGGGCCTTATTCAAATGTCATGTAAATCACAGTTTGATGCTCGCAATGAGCCCCCCTACCCCCGCTCCGTGCTATTGTTAACACTGTTAGAAAAACTCATAAGCAGCCAGGGCTCAAACAATTTATTGAGACGACTTTGTATGCGTTGCATTTTGTTATGGCCGCTGCAGGTCATAAAATGTAACGTATTTAATTTTCTGGTTTCCTTATTGTCAGAGTCGGTTATTCCCTCCTTAGATTTTCCTAGATTTGATGATAGAAGAAGTTGGGGCAACATGACTTGGCCAAGCCAGGCGAAGCCAGCTAACAAAACAACGTTATGGTTATTAAATGGCTGTGGCTCCACATGAATGTCGGCTTTGGGCCTTGTCGTTGTCTATTCCCAGTCAAAGAACAAGATACTAGACATTCTTGTTGTTGTTCGTGCATTATGAGAAGGATGGGATGGATGGAGGAAGAGGACGACGACAAGGTTCTAGGCATTACATAAGCACTTTTACAATCGAAAAAGTACAGTCTTGAAGTTTGTTTGTTTGTCTATTTGTTGAGGGGAATACCAGTTTTTCATGTCGGAACAGCAGCAGGGAGTTAGAACTGGAAAACTTGTTTTCAAAAGTTTCTGAGCTAAAGATTTTCTTGTTTTTCATGGCGTTTCAAATGGTGCAGTGCAGTGACCCTCAATATCACAGTGTATCCCCACTCAATCAAGGGAAGGCTCAGTTTTTTATTTCTCAAAAAAGGGGTTACCAATATTTTTCTTCCTCACAAAAACAATTCCTTTGTCTATTGCTCAGGAACAAGAAATTGATTTCCAATGACAAAATCACATTTTTATTTGATAGCAGCCCAGTGTCTACTATTGTGTCCTCTGGTCGATTTCTTTTCTTTGGTTGTTTATTTGCCCTATTATTGTTTTCCTTTTTTTATTTTTTATTTGTCTGTCATCTGGCATAAGGCGATTATGCCGTGAAACGGAAGGAAATAAAGGTTTAGTTTCTTTTGTGAATCAAAAAAAGGAAATGTGATGTGTGGAATTTTGAGGCAACAAGTGCAGTGCATTCACCTTCCTTTTTTGAGCAGGTTTCCCACATTACGGAACGCTAGTAAAGATGTTAAAACTGTCAGTTATTAATACTCCAGAATATATCGGTCGGCGAGAGTCATCCCCCAATTTATGGTTATATTTTAATTCTAGTTTATGGCTGTAAATTGGAAGTAAAGTTGATTTTAGTTGATTAGAAGTTTAAGGATTAATTTTTAGTTGGAGAAGTTTTGGAAAAGTATTCGAAAGGATTTTTACCACACACATAGCTTGGGAAAAATATTTTTGCTATTTGCGTAGAAGGCGATTGCTCGCTAGTCTCTTGACATTTGTCTCTGGAATTAATTCTTTGGAAACTTGTTAAAGAAATTTAATTGCCTTTAGCTGGAGGTTTATGATAAATTAGTTGGGGCGGACTGAGGCTGTAGAGACATTCAAACAAGCTTAAACAAATTCTTGATCTGAATACTATATCTTCTCTTATATTTATGTAGGAGGAATATATATGCAGAGCCTCCATGGTAAACCTGGGTGAAGGAGTTCTATCTACTGTGTGGTGGCTTGATTTGCTCCAAACACATAAGGCATTAAATAATAATTTGATCCTGTTGCCATACTGATACAGTGGTGCCATTAGAAATAATCTTGTTGCAGTTCTCACTGCGGCGTTCTGGCAGGTTTTCATTATATATCTGTAGTATGCCCAAAAACACATGACACACAGACTTGTCCCATCGCGTAATAAAAGACCATATACAGGGTGAGATAAAAAAACTGGAACAAAGTCAAACGCCATAATTATACCCTCCACCATAGTATGGAGGGTATATTAAGTTTGTCATTTTGTTTGTAACACCTCGAAATATACATTTAAGACACCACAAAGTATACAATTCTTGATTAGCATAAAATTCTACGTTGATTTAGCAATTTCCGACCATCTGTGGAAATCACTCTAGCTTCCGAACGAATTGAAGTAGATTAATAAAATTTTACTCAAATGTGTATTATGTCTGCATGACTTTTGGTATTGAAAATGAGCCATGTAGGTCCACGTCTTCGTATAGCACCCATATAACGGTACCCCCGATATTCGCTATTTTGACGATTTTAGCGACATTTCTCACCGGAATAGTTTCAAATTTGGTATTTGAAGTTTGTAATGGATACTACGGCTTAAAACAGAAAATGGGCCATGTAGGTCAACGTCTTCGTATAGCCCCCATATAACGGTACCTCCCGATATTCGGTATTTTGATGATTTTAGCGATATTATTCACCAGAAATTTTTTCACATTTAGCATTTGAAGCTCGTAATGGATACGACAGCCTATGCCAGAAAATTGTCTGTGCAGTCCATGTTTTATAACCCCCATGGTACCCCTCCCTATATTCGGTATATTGATGATTTTAGCTACATTATAAACAGATTTTTTTTTCAAGTTTCGCATTTGAATTGTAATAGCTTATGACAAAATGACAAAAAAAAACCTATGCAGGTCCACGTCGTCGCATAGATCCTAATATATGGCTACAGTGGTTATTTTTAATATTTTAAAAGAATTTTTAACGGATTTTATTTTTTTGAAAATTGGCAAATTTATACCAAATGGTGGAGGGTATTCAAAGCTCAGCCCAGCTGAACTTACAGCTTTTTTGCTTGTTTTTAAATATATTTTTTAAATTTTATTGAATGAAAGCAAAAAATGTTGGAAATAGCATTAAATTTTAGGATAAGTTTAGATTTGTTCGAATTGTTCACCTTTCGCATGAATTATGGCCTTCAAACGGCCAAAACGTCACATGCTGCTCGAATGTTGCTCTTCGGTATTTTTGCCCATTCCCGGCGAAGCGCTTTCTTGATGTGATCGACACTTTGGTATTTTTTAGTACCAATCTTGCCTTCCAATATGCTCCAGACACAATATTCCAACGGATTGGTATCCAGAGATTTTGGTGGGCATTTTGCGCTGGAAACGAAGCGAGAAACCTCATTTTGTAAGCATTCTTGAGTGGCGTGTACTGAGTGCGATGATGCTAAGTCCTGTTGGAATGTCCAAGGTCTGTGGCCAAAATGTTTGCGTGCCCAAGGCTTTAATACACCCTCCAGAATATTTTCGCGATAATATTCGGCATTTATTCTGATGCCACGGTCGATTAATACGAACGGAGAGTGACCATCGGCTGTTATGGCGGCCCACACCATCACCGTGACCGGCGCTTGAGTTCTGGTTGCCTACCGAAGTTTAACATATTAAGCTGATCTCTTTGGCAAGTTCATTCTCGATCATTATGTTTGTTTACAAACTGGTGGACAACAAATGTTTTCTCATCGGAGAAACCCGAATTCGGCAGGTCACCACTTTCGGCCAAGCGAAAAATTTCTGCTGATGTTGCTGTTTTCTTCCGTCCACTTCCCTGACGTCGGGCTACGCGGTGGTACGATACACAAACGATTTAAATGCTGTAGTGCTCTTACGATAGCCACTTGTGGGTTTCCATTCACGTTTGAATTCAATGTACACTTCTAAACAATGTAATGAGCAAGTGGCTTAGAAATGACAGCAGTCTGAATTTGGTTGTAGGTTTTTCATCTCACCCTGTATCTTCTTTATCAGCGTAAAATACTTAGACTATCTGCCTATTGCAATCACTCTAAAGTCACAACGAATAAAGATAGTAAACTAACATTTTGCGCGGATTAGTCTTTTGTCTTCAGGCAGGTCAATCATATGGCTACAGAGGGTATATATCATTTGATACGGCCAAAACGTGCCTCATCGAAATAACGGTTTTAGACCCACAAAATCTGTTTCAGGGCATTTGGAGTCGACCTAAGGGTATCCTTCCGTCCGTTCGTCTATCTGGCTGGAGCGCACGATAGCTCTCGAGGGGAGTATCAGATTTAATGCAAAATTGATACATTGTAATATTATTGCCAATCTTAGATCAATATCGGAGATAAGCAATATCGGTCCTCTTCTTTTGACATCTCCCCCACAAAAGGTCGACATTAAAAAAAAAAAAAAAATAGTTTACTGCATAGAAAGATAAAGGATAACCCGATTTTGTTCCAACGTGCAAACTCCAATATTTGCATCAGTGCTAGGTCGGGTCCGAAAACGGACAGTGTCTTTCCACTCCATCAAGTAACTCTCCCACAAAGTGTCAACATTTTGAATTTTTTTTTTTTTTTTTGTTTTTTTCGGGTAGTCGTTGTTTTGAAGGATATTACGTATTCGCTGTTCGTTTTTTTGTTGAAATCTTTCGTCGCTTATGCTATGTACCCTTTTAATAAAATTTACGGCTGTATTTATTTTTATTCGTCGTGGATGTTTTGAATAATAGTTGATAAGTCGTCCTGAAGCTGTCGGTTTTTGATACCAATCAAGGATAAGCGACGAAAGATTTCAACAAAAAAACGAACAGCGAATACGTAATATCCTTCAAAACAACGACTTCCCGAATAACACTATTGACGATCTTATAAAAGGCGCAAAAAACAATAACAAAATCAAAACGAGGGATACAATGGAAAAATTATACAAGCCAGTTACATACATATCTGGATTTTCGGAGCGATTCTGCAACTCCAACATTTATAATAAGGACAAGTATCAATTAGCCTTTAAATCGAAGAATAACGTCAACTCTTTATTTAGCAAAACAAAATCGAAAATAAAAAAGAAGATAAGTGCAATGTAGTATATAAGATAAAATGTGCAGGGGACGAAACTAACATATGCCAGAAGGTATATGTTGGTACAACAAAAAGCAAACTTAAGACTAGACTATCTGGACATAAGTCAGATCAAAAAACGGACAAACCGCTAGAACAAAAGACGGCGCTTGCGGCACATTGCACGATGACTGGTCATAAACCAAATTTTAAAGACGTTGAAATACTGACACAAGAAAATAATTATAAAAGACGTTTTACTCTAGAAATGTTAAATATTATAAACATACCAACAGATGTTAGAATGAACTATAAAACTGATACTGACCACTGTGCACACATTTATAGGAACTTAGTTCAAAAGCATGGACAGACAAAAATTTAGTTTAGCATAGACGGTGAAACAAGACTGTTGCTTTTCTCAATAAAAAGTAAAATTGTGTGTTATTATTGTTATCCCAATTGTTAATTGTTTTGTATCTTTGTAGTTTTTTCCCTGAAGATGACTGTCGAAGACAGTCGAAATATCGGAAAATAAAAATCAAAATTATAAAAATAAAACACTGATGTTTTTCAATTTTGAAAATTTTTAACTTATAAGTTCAAAATTAACATCTGATTCCATTCAGACTAAGTACATCTCAATACTTTCATCAACATAAGATCTGTTATAAAGATGGTCTAGAATGGATCATTCCTTCTGGTATCTCCCCCACAAAGGGACACAATTTTGAATAGCCATGAAGCTCATAAAACGTGATATTCACACCCATTTCCATTCAGACTTGGCACATCCCATTATTTCCAAAAGCACTACATCTGTTATAAAGATGGTGGAGATCGCACCAGTTCTTCGGATATCTCCCCTCCGCCACATAGGGTTGAAGATTTTTAAAAAACAAAATTCCTAAAAAAAATCAAATAAGGAACCAACTCTCTTCAAATTTAACACATCCAAATATTTTTGATAACGCAAGATCTGTTGTGAAGATGATATATGTCTGCGAATCCCTTCTGGTACCTCACACACAAAGGGTCACCATATTTCAATAGTTTTATTTGCCATCAACGATTATTTTTAGCTTGCCATAACTAAATATTTCTCTCAATTAGAAGCCTAAAATGAATATGGAATTTATAATTTCGCATAAAATTGGATATAAATTTTCGATTTCCTTGTACATTTGCCCGTATCAATATTTTTATCTGTATTTGATGAAATATGAAAATGGAATACTTCTGTCGACTATACAATTAAAATTATCTCAGATCTTATATATCTCAAAACCTGGCACGTCGCAATATTAATATCATATTTATTTCTATCCTATACGAATTTGACAATATTAGCAAATTCCTTCGCAACCTACTCCATAGAGGGCCTATCGTTCGAATAATCATAACAGAAGACATATTTATGTTTAACAAGTAAAAAAGTAGCTAAGTTCGGCCGGGCCGAAATTTTTATACCCACAACCGTTTTGAAGGATCTTGAAAAATTCAAAAACAAACAAAAAAAAATCTGCCGAAAAATACCACTATATACGAAGTCGTGGACCTGCATAAGTAATTTTTTGTCATAGGCTGATTCCGAATTTCAAATACGAAATTTGAAACAAATTCGTTTAATAATTTCAGTAATATCTTCAAAATATCGGGGTACCGTATAGCTCCCATTATACTAAATCGTGAATCTATGTGGACAATTATCCAGGGGGTAAAGTATTCGGAAGTAACTCTTTGTGTGTACCCATAAGACTCCTTATGTAGAATATCAGACAATTCTATTTAAAAGTGTGGCCCATATTTGAACTTAACCTCCCTGTACACAAAAGACTGATCTTTGCAAACAGAAGGATAGATGGATAGACCGACATGGCTAAATCGTCTTAGAATTGTACGCTGATCAAGAATATGCTTTGTTAGGTCTAAAATTATTATTTCAAACGGCATGGCGAACTTAATGTACCCCACATACTATGTGTGGTGGAGGGTATAAAAAACAAGAAAACATTGCTTATGTATATTATTTCAACTATTGACCTATCCTTGATTTTTCATTGCTTTCCCATGCCAGTTATATGCTCAGTAATTAAATCCTAAAAGCCTTCATTATTGTGAAAAAGCCTGTGAAAAATATTCCCCAATCAATTTTTTTGTTAGAAATTATCCTCCACTCCTCTTTCTAGAATCCTCACTCAAAGCAAAAAAAACAAAAAAAAAAAAAAAAAAAGAACACAAAGGAAAGAAATACAAACTGAAGTGCTAGAAGTTAATTTTCTTGAATGACGACTCTAATAACAAATTCAAGGAATTTTACCAAAAGCCAATCCCATCTCTTTCGGTCCTTTTTGGGGAATGCTACTGTGATTGATAAATCGTTTGATAATGACTTGAATTGAAGATGATGTGGCGTATTTTGCGGCCCGTAAAGAGATTCCTTGTTTTCGATTTTTTGATGTGGGACTCCATTATTAACACAGAGAAAATCGGAGAAAATCCCTTCACCTTATTAGAATGCCGATGCGCATGCGCGCCAGGATGCACTTGACTGGGAGTAGTGCCTTTAATGTGTGTTTGACTGCCGCCCAGTATTTTTCCTATTTTTTTTTTCTTAATTTTCGTTTGCATTACCTTTCCTAACACAAACAATGATGTGGCTGTGGAGGCTTCTGAGCGGGGGGTTTAATTTTCCAACTTCAACAAGTGTTTGATTGTGTTTTTTAAGTAGATTTCCATTGTTGCCTCGCCGGGGATCTTGAAGACGGGCAACAATCGTTGTTGCCTTGGCACTTAACCCCTACTATTTTTGTTGTCTTTTGTCGTAGTGGAAAACAAAACAACAACAACAATAACACAAAATCAAAAAGGTATTACAATCAAAATCGAATTTTGATTAAAGGTCTGGATGATCTCTCTTCGAGGGTTTAACATAGAAATGCCACCTCATGATGGTATCCACAAAAAACTGGTTTTGGAAAGCATTTTTTTTTCTACTTCTTCGAGGAGGAGGATGAGTGTGAAAAACCCTTTCTTGTTACCTCACCAATGCTAGGTTCATGTGTGTGCCTGTGTGTTTTCACAGTGCATGTCTACAATTTAATTATCCCAAAAAACGAAGAGGGTGGGGGGAAATTCTCAACCACAGATCCTTAGAGGAGGTCCATCTATTTGTTTTGTTGTTTTTTTTTCTTCGCATAACAAGTGGTTGTGACCTTTCGATTTTACCGTGTTATTGAACTCTTCGAGGTTGTGTTTTCTTTCCATTTTCTTGTCCGAGATTTGAATTGTCAAAGAAAATAAAAAAAAGAAATTTTAATGAGCTGTGGTGTTAAAAACTATATTTCTCCCCATAAAATGTTCTATCCAAGGCAGGGGGTTTTTTGTTGGCTTCTTGGTAGCCAAAGAAAGAAGAGAGAGAATCCCAGGAAAACCAGTTCAAATCTAAAATTTTAGATTTTTTTTATATTAAAAAAAAAAAAAAAACAAAGTCTAAAGGATACAATTCACGGGATTGGAATACCAATTTCTTCTAAGGTTTCCCCCAGCAAAGTAGTAGCAAGTAAAAGGGTATCAAAAGAAAGAAAAACTTAGCTAAACTAATTCTCACGGTTTTTTCTTATTTGTGTCTGCCGTCCGTCTTCGTTTGTGGGCAGTCCTTTCCTGTCTAACAGTTTGGGAATTACATGCTATGTGGACATTCTTGTTATTAGTTTTTCTTCTGCATGGTTTTTTCTCTCTATTTTCGATTCCATAATTGGTGTAAAAGTAGCATTTAATTATAGATTTGGGTTATTTGTGTTATTAAAACTAAATTTTCTATCCAATTAATCGGTTGTTTTCTCATCTTGGGAAAATGATTTGGGATTTATTCCAAAATTCTTTGGTTCTACTTTGATTGCAACAAATGTTTAGCCCTTTGTTCTAAATTGGAAATGGCTATAATTATCATATGATTACATTTGTTTTTATTTATCTAAGCAGAAGTATGGTGGGAATCAAATTTTTGGTAGTGTTCTCTTGTTTCTAATAATCTTGAAATTTATTAATACGGGGTGAGATAAAAAACTGCAATAAAGTCAAACGCCATTTTTTACATTTTTTTTAAATTTCATTGAATGAATGTAAAAAATGACGAAAATAGCATCAAATTTAAGAATAAGTTTAGATTTGTTCGTAATGGATACCTTTGGCACGAATTATGGCCTTCAAGCCGCCCATGAAATCGTCACACGCTGCCTGAATGTTGCTCTGCGGTATTTTGGACCATTCCCGGCGCAGTGGTTGCTTGAGGTGTATTTTTAAGTGCCAACCTTGCTTTCCAAAATACTCCGGACACAATAGTCCAACGGATTGGTATCTGGAGATTTTGGTGGCCATTGTGCGCTGGAAATGAAGCGAGGAACCTCATTTTGTAACCATTCTTGGGTGGCACTCCTTTGTCTGCGGCCAAAATGTTTGCGTGCGCAAGGTTTTAAAACAGTCTCTAGAATATTTTCGCTATAATATTCGGCATTAATTCTGATGCCACGGTCGATTAATACGAGCGGAGAGCGACCGTCGGCTGTTATGGCGACCCACACCATGGCCGGCGCTTGAGTTCTGGTGGTCAACCGAAGGTGCACATTTTCATCTGACCTCTTTGGCAAGTAGACACGATCATTTTGTTTGTTTACAAACTGCTGGACAACGAATGTTCTCGTTTTCTCATTGGAGAAAACCAAATTCGGCAGTTCACCACTTTCGATCAAGCGAAGCAACTCTTTAGGTCTTTTTAGTCTATTTTCTTTCTGTTGCGGTGTAAGTTCTTGCACTTTTTGGAATTTCAATGGCTTTAGCTCATTTTTCAATATTTGCCAAATGGAATATTGTGATATGTTTAGATTTATTCAATTTGACAATATTTGGGTCAAAGCCCCACACATCGTACTAAATTTTCAGATTATCTAAGTTTTATGTATATTTTTCAAGTCTTTCCTTTTTTCGGAAAGAAAACAATCTTCAAAATCTTTCATTTTGTGGCTTACCGAGGAGGATATTACTAAAACCATTGCGCAATGGAACCAAAACTATTTTATTGTCTTCATATGGAAATCATAGAAATTTCAGATATATCGTGTGATATCATCCCCACCTATACCAAATGTCAAGATTTTGCTCTGGTACCAAATTCAGTGTTTTTTAGTACTTATAGTTCAAATTTCTAAAAGCCCAGTCTTATCTTACTCATCCGGCCAGCAAGCAAAAAAAAAAAACGTAGAAAAAAACTAACAAAAATACTAACATTTTAGGAAATTCAAAATATAATATGGCGAATGCAGGGGACGATTCGAAAAAAGTCCGAGGAAAAATTGATCAAAAAAATAGGATATTAAAAATAGGAATTTAGTTTTTTGGAATATTTATGTAAATATTTATATGGGGCTATTATAAGTTTGATTGAGCCTCGAAATATTGCTCCCCGACATAGGAGACTATATATAAATCTTCCTATCTCGCCGAGCTGAGTCGATCTAGCTATGTATGTCCGTCCGTCTGTCTGTCTGCCCATGTAAATTTGTAATCTAGCTACAGCTCGCAATTATGGCTCCATCCTCACGAAATTTAAAATGGAAGTAACAATAGGGTCAGAATAAAACCGTATTTTTTGATCGAACCCAAAGATCGCAAAAAAAATGGACCAGATACAGAAAAATGTCCTGATTTTGTAGCTACTCTGCAGGTCGCATTTATATACCAATGGACGCGGAATTTAGCTAAGCAAAAACCTGCCAATTTGGATGATCATCGGATAATAATTAGCGGGCAAAATATTTCCACTAAATCGCGAATATTTTAAATCACGGTGAAATCAAAAATACATTTAAATCTCACTTCTGACCGTGATACTGATAGCCAAGATATCGGGTAAAATCTATAATATAAGTGCAAGAAATACAAGGTGAGATGACTTCAGACTGCTATCATTTCTAAGCCACTCGTCCGAGAGCTCTTAAAATTAATCCAGTGACAGCTCATTGTATTGTTTACAAAAGCATTTTGGTGAGAATTTTTCAGGAATTCAAGCGTGATAGTGTGATTTCTTTATATTTGGCTGGCAAACCACAAGGGGCTATCGTTGGAGGACTCCAGCATTTAAATGTGATTAAATCTTTTGTGTCTCGTACCATCGCTCGTTGCCGTGCTACTGGTAGTGTAGCCCGACGTCAAGGAAGTGGACTGAAGAAAACAGCAACATCAACAGAAATGGTTCGAAAATTAAAGAAGCGACTTTATCGAAACCCGCGTCGTAGTGGCCGAAAAAAGGCCTCGGGAGCTGAACATATTGTAAAAAATTCGTTCCAGCAGTTTGTAAAGAAACAAAATGATCGTGTTTACTTGCCAAAGAGGTTGAAAATGTGCACCTTCGGTTGGCCACCAGAACTCAAGCGCCGACCATGGGAATGGTATAGGCCGCCATAACAGCCGATGGTCGCTCTCCGCTCGTATTAATCGAAATAAATGCCGAATATTATCGCGAAAATATTCTGGAGAGTGTATTAAAGCCTTGGACATACAAACATTTTGGCCGCAGACCTTGGACATTCCAACAGGATTCAGCACCATTGCACTCACCACGCGCCACCCAAGAATGGTTACAAAATGAGGTTCCTCGCTTTATTTCCAGTGCACAATCGCCGCCAAAATCTCCGGATACCAATCCGTTAAACTATTTTGTCTGGAGTATTTTGGAAAGCATTGGCCAATTCGAACAAATGTAAACTTATTCGAAAATTTGATGCTATTTCCGATATTTTTTGCTTTCATTCAATAAAATTAAAAAAAAAAAATGTAAAAATTATGGCGTTTGACTTTGTTGCATTTTTTATCTCACCCTGTATATCCGACAGACTGACTGACGGACGTAAAACCTTAGATTGACTCCAGACGTCCTGAAATGGAATTTAAACCATTAACGAAGCAGCTAAGTTCGGCCGGGCCGAATTTTTAATACCTACCACAATTTTAAGGGAAATTTAAGAAAAAAATCCATCCAAAAATACGGCTCAAAGGAAAACCGTAATATATGGGCTATGCGAAGTCGTGGTCCTGCATAAGTCATTTTTCACGAAATTTGAAACAATTATCTTTGAAAAATGTCGCTAAAATCATCAAAATATGGATATTAGGGGTACCGTTGTATGAGTGCTATACGATATCGTGAACCGATATTATAACCCGTTGTCGAAGTTGACCGGCCGACAGACAAAAGACTAATCTGTGCAAAATGTTGGATTCCTTTCTTAATTTGTTTTGAATCTATCAGACGGACGGTTAGATGGACGAACGGACAGGGCTAAATCGTCTTAGAACTTTACGCTGATCAAGAATATACTAACTAACGAACTTAATATACCATTCATGCTATGTATGGGGGAAGATACAAACAACAACTATAAAAATCAAATTAGTAATACCTTTTTGTACCTGCTGCTAATTCCACAGATAATAAAAAGTTTCAGTCGGTATTGCTGACATACACTGGTGGCCAAAACTAAAGCAACTGAAATTACGAGGCGAATAAATGCCCTGTAACTTTTTGAAAAATTAAGAAAATGAGAAAGTTTTTCTGGTTCTAAATTATGCACTTTATTCACTTTTTTAAAACTTAAAACAAAAAATCAAAATTAATTTTTATATAAAAAATAATGTATGGTAAAGTCAATTAATCCGATTTTGGCGTGGACAAAACTAAAGCAACTCTGTTGTACATTCATATGATCGCTGCAATCTCTGTTGTTTTTACTGTTATATTTATCGCTTTTGGCTTCCTTCAACAATTTCGCTTGTCATGGATCATTTTTAAGAAGTTTTTTTACAACGACACGTGTTTGTTTTAGTTTTTTTAAGTACTGCCCAAAAAAGTTTAAAAATGGCTATAAGCAAATACAGTACATGAATAAAACAGCAAATTATCAGTGACTATGAAAACAAGCTATCGCAAAAAATGATATCCGAGAAATATTTCATAAATATTTCTGTGATTTCTCGTAAACTAAGGCGGTTTTATGACACTGGATCTGTAGTAACTGTCTATAACGGATGAAGGCCGTGAAAAACCTCAGTACGTACTGATCAACAAATTGTGAGAGAAATAAAAAAACAACAATTTAAGAGTTCAAATGAATTGGTGAGAGAGCTATCTTTGAATATAAGCTCGAGATCAGTTTGTAGATGAGTAGTGGCAGCTGGTCTGCATGCCCGGAAGCCATCAAAAGAGCTTTTTATATCTGAAAAAATCGGAAACGATAATATTAATTGGAATCCAGCTCAATGGAAGGACGTTTTATTCTGGGATGAGTCTACCTTTAATATTAAAGGCTCATACATGAAAAATTTTACGGTGAGAAGACCAAAGAAATGAAAGACTCAAGCCGCAGTGTTGCAAGAGTACAGTGAAGCATGAGGGAGGGTTAAAAATGGCGTGGCGCTGTTTTTCTTTCTATGAACTTGGGCCTATCCATGAAATAAAGGAAGTTATGGATCGGTTTGTTTACAAATATGTGCTGAACATCAAGGTTGTTCCCTTCCGCTAAGAAAAATATTCGGCTTATTTGGGTGTGTCAGCATGACAGTGATCCCAAACATGCATGAAAACTTATCAAAGATTGGTTGCGGGAGTCAAAAATCGGCGTTTTGTCATGGCCGGCACAATCATCTGACCTAAACCCCATAGAAAACCTTTGGAGTATCATAGACAGGAAGATCAAGCGAGATTCGGAAAGAAATAAACACAACATTTTCCAAAGAATTCAGGGTGCCTGGAAAAGCATACCCAGGGATCAAATTGAGCGTGTTATAGATTCAATGCCCCGTAGGGATGCAGCTGCTATCAAAAACAATGAATGCTATCGACTACTAGCCAAAATTTAATTATTTTAAAATAAAAAATCAAAAAGTTGCTTTAGTTTTGACCAAGCAAAAATTGGGTCATTTTAGTTTTCCTTATATTATTATTCATTCAATATTATTTTTATATTCTTATTTTTAATTTTTTTAAAGTGAATTAAACACCTCATTTAAAACTGGAAAAAAAGTTAAGATTTGTTTATTTTTGTAAAAGATACAGGGCATTTATTGACTTTGCGATTTTAGTTGCTTTAGTTTTGGCCACCAGTGTACGTATAGCCTCAGCCTATGTTGGCTTATTAAAATATGTTTTTATTTGCATTATGATTATCCAAGCTTTTGGCCCGTTATGAGGGAGGTTCCGAAAAGGTTGGCGCTAATATTGTCGGTTTTGTAAGTCTCATACAAATACTACAATGTATCAAATTTGGGCTATGTCGACTACTTCCGATTATCTACACATCTCAATCTCGTTATTTTCACATTTCAATATTTTTACCAACATAAGATCTCGTACAAAAATGATATATATCAGTTTACTCCTATATTTAGGTGATCGAACATTGGATAAGGGCATACATCTGTCGGCAAAACTGACTGAACGACCGACTGATACTTTTTAACTTGTTTAGGTTACAATTCACGCCTAATTAATAGATGTGGTCGTATTTGCTTATATGTCAGATTATGTCATTACCTTAAGATGCGATTTGTCGGATAAAAACGGGTTTTCATTGTATGAAATAGTGCATTTGCTTACAAAACCTTTTTTTGATACAGATTTTCTAGCTGTAGAAGACAGATCACATGCTCTATTCTTATTTCATCCCCAGAGAAAGAAAAAATGGAGACTCAAATGTGCAAATTAAAATATTATCCATATCATCAATTATAGCGATTCTTTGCCTTTTTATTTATTTTGAATTCCGTTTATTTGATAAATATGTTTCTTTTGCTTAATTTGTTATTGACTGTGGTGTGCAGTCACTTAGAAATTTATAACAAAACCAGAGCTAAAAAATTTGCACCAGAAAAATAATAAAACCACTTGTCACGAAAAACAAGAAGTTCAGTGCAAACATAATTTCTTTCGAAGAAGTTCAGTGCAAACTTAATTTCTTTGGCCAAACCTGCTGAAACGCTGCAAAGTGTCTTAATACCCATTATGTCGGATGTCAAGTGTGCCGCCATTTACGACGAAGAGGAATCAGATGTCGAAAAGGTATCCGATGAAATGGTATGTGCCCACGGTGCAGAGGGTGAGGATGCTTGTCAAGGGGATTCGGGCGGTCCGGCTGTCTATAATGGTCAATTGTGTGCTGTCATATCGTGGGGCCGCGATTGTGGCAGTGATGAATATCCTGGCGTTTATGTTCGCATTGATTCTGTGCGCGATTTCATTGAACATTGTTTGAAACAATAAAAATTTTCAATGTGAAGTTTGATTTTTTTTAGTTTTTTTTTTTATGTTTCGCTACTGTTTTTGTGAAAAGTATTCTACAATACCCTTCAAAGAACTTCGCCATTTTTAATTAAGGGACATTTTCTACAGGTTTTTCTACATTGCACGGTTATCTTTCCACAGGGATTCTACAAATGGTAGGTCTACAAATAAAAGATCTAGAAGATCTTTAACAGATCTGCTATAGATTACATACATTCAGCAAGTCTACAATAGCCTGAAGACCTTCTGCAAATCTTCCATAGTTTGAAGAATAGAATTTTCAGTTCTTACAAGGATAGAAGACCTTCTACAGGTCTACTAAGGATAGGAGATCTTCTACATGCCTTATACAGATTTTCCATAAATAGAAGACCTTCCACATAGATGGCCTTGTACAAGCCTTTCAAGGATAGAAAACCTCCTATAGGTCTTCCAAGGATAGAATACCTTCTACAGGTCTTCCGTAAATCGAAGACCTTTCATAGATTTCCAAGGATAGAAGACCTTATACAGATCTTACAAGGATAGTAGACTCTTTACAGGTCTTCCAAGGATAAAAGATAGAAGACTTTACAGATCTTCCATAGCCAGAAGACCTTCTACAGGACTTCTTAAGGTAGAAAACCTTTTACACGCTTTTCAAGGATAGAAGACCTTTCACAAGTTCCCTGAGATAGAAGACTTTTACAGGCCTTTACAGGTCCATGGATAGAAGACCTTTTACATCTCCTCCAAGGATAGAAGACTTTCTACAGGTCTTCCAAAGACGGAAGACCACAGGTCTTCTATAAATAGAAGACCTTCTACAGGTCTTCGATCTCCCACAGGGTTTCCATAGATTCATTACCTTCTACAAGACTTCCAAGGATAGCAGACCATCTACAGGTCTTCCATAGATTCAAGAACTTCCTCGGGTTCTTCATAGATTGAAAACCATCCACAGGATTGCCATAGATTGAAGGCCTTCTACATTTCTTCCAAGGTTAGAAAGCCTTCTATAGGTGTTCTGGGAATTTTGAATTTTTAAAGAATACTTTTCGAGAGTTTCCTACAAACAATCGTGGATTTTTAAACAAAATTTTGCCAGGACCTTCACTCGAAATCAAGTGGATTTTTAAAGAATATTTTTTAAGGATCTTCATAACATTTTTTAGATAAATTTTTAAAAGAACCTTTACTCGAAACAACGGCTATTTTTAAATACCTTTTTTTTCAAGAACCAAAGGACTAACATACATGGATTTTTAAGGAACATTTTTTCAAGGACCAAAGGACTAGCAATATTGGATTTTTAAAGAATATTTTTTCAAGGACCAAAGGACTAACAAACGTGGATTTTAAAAGAATATTTTTTCAAGGACCAAAGGACTAACAAACGTGGATTTTTAAAGAACATTTTTTCAAGGACCAAAGGACTAACAAACTTGGATTTTTAAAGAAAATTTTTTCAAGGACCAAAGGACTAACAAACGTGGATTTTTTAAAGAATATTTTTTAAAGTCCCAAAGGACTAACAAACGTGGATTTTTAAAGAATATTTTTTCAAGGACCAAAGGATTAACAAACTTGGATTTTTAAAGAATATTTTTTCAAGGACCAAAGGACTAACAAACGTGAATTTTTAAAGAATATTTTTTCAAGGACCACAGGACTAACAAACGTGGATTTTTAAAGAATATTTTATCAAGGACCAAAGGACTAACAAACGTGAATTTTTAAAGAATATTTTTTCAAAGACCACAGGACTAACAAACGTGGATTTTTAAAGAATATTTTTTCAAGGACCAAAGGACTAAGAAATGTGGATTTTTAAAGAATATTTTTTCAAGGACTAAACGTGGACTTTTAACAAATTTTTTCAAGGACCAAATGTGAACTTTTAACAATTTTTTAAGGACGAAACGTGGACTTTTAACAAATTTTTTCAAGGACCAAATGTGAACTGTTAACAATTTTTTAAGGACGAAACGTGGACTTTTAACAAATTTTTTCAAGGACCAAATGTGAACTTTTAACAATTTTTTAAGGACGAAACGTAGGCTTTCATCAAATGTTTTCAAGGACCAAACGTGAAATTTTAACAATTTTTTCAAGGACCAAAGGATTAAGGATCAGACTTGATATCTAATTCCGATTTTAAGGCAGTATATTTAAAGGACTAACGTAATTTTTTTCAAAGACCCAAATGTTTGAAATTTTGGGTGCTTCCTAATTTCTTTCTAAATATCTTTACTACAAAAGAAATATAATTTCTTCAGACAGACATTTCAGTGAAGACATTTTAGAAAGAAATTAGAATGCACTCAAAATTTGCCAACAACAAAGAAAAAATATTTCAATTTGCATAATATTTAAAAAATAAAATTCCCATGCTATTGTTAAAAAAACAGCTTCTCTAATTTTGTTATAACATCTGTCTCCCAAAATACTGAAGCTAAATAACAGTGTTTGGAATTTATGTTTGCACAAGTGTTCCAATCTAATGTTTACCTCATTCTGGCAATTCAAATAAAAAGCCCAACATAGCAAAATTTACATTTCAGTTGTGAACGCAACAAGTTTTCGAAAAATGTTGGCACAGGAAATATGTTCAATTTTGTTGCTTTCCATTGTGGCAACAATTTCCGCCCAGTCCCGCATTTTGGGCGGAGAAGAGATAACCGTTGACAAGGCACCCTACGTTGTTCAGTTACACCACAAGAGAGATGGCTTCTTTTGTGGGGGAGCATTAGTTGCACCTCGTTATGTGGTGACTGCAGCCCATTGCCTGGAGGGTTATCAATTGACCGATATTCGGGTGGTGGCTGGTGCGACATCTCTCGGTGATGAGGGAGTTCAGAGTCGTGTGGAAGATGGCTTTATGCCTGCGGAATATGATGTGGATACTGTGGACATGGATGTGGCAGTTCTAAAATTGGCGGAAGAATTAAGGGGAGGTGTTGTTAAAACAATCGGCCTATGTAGTGAACTTTTGGAACCCGGCAATCTTTTACAAATTTCCGGCTGGGGACGTGTTACCGAAAATGGAGATTTGTCAAAGAATTTACGTACAGTACGTGTACCTCTGCTACCTCGGGAGGAGTGTGTTTTGCGTTACAAGCGTCTTGGAGAAAATCTCACCAAATCCATGATGTGTGCCTTTACTGAGAATAAAGATGCTTGCACCTCTGATTCGGGTGGACCTGCAGTATTTGGTGCCGAACTATGTGGCATTGTGTCGTGGAGTTTTGGTTGCGGCCATCGTCAGGCTCCGGGGATTTACACCGATATCAATGAAGTTAAGTGGTTCATTGAACAGGTTATGGAATCTTAGAGGCGGAAAAGGAGTGGAGAATTTTTAAATAAATAATGGAAAATGGCAATGAACTAACGTTAAATAAGTGTTGAATGATTTTTTACCACAAATAAGAGGCCTGCTGTAAGGAGGGACTGAAGAAGTTTTGAATAAATAAAGAAGACTTGTGGAGGATGTTGTAAAGATTTAAGATTTCCCAATGATTTCAATTTGAGAAATGTTTATGTCTGCATAGGAAATTTAAAGGAGCTTCGATCCATAGAAGGTACTTAGAAGGATTTATACGAACAGAAGGTCTTTAGAAAGTCTAAAAGAAATGAAGTGAAAATTTGAAAACATTTTCCATAAAAATCCTCTTTAGTGCTTTAAAAATGCTGCTTTACAATCGGAATTAGAAATCCAAGTCTGACCGTTGAAAAATATCGGCCTTGCAAATCCAGGTTGGTTGATCCTTTGGTCTTTGAAAAATATTGTTTAAAAATCCACATTTTTCGAGAGAAGGTCCTTCAAAAAATATTCTTTAAAAATCAACTTTTGTTAGTTCTTTGGTCCTTGAAAAAATATTCTTTAAAAATCCACGTTTGTTAATGCTTTGGTCCTTCAAAAAATATTCTTTAAAAGTCCACGTTTGTTAGTCCTTTGTTCCTTGCAAAAATATTCTTTAAAAATCCACGTTTGCTAATGCTTTGGTCCTTGAAAAAATATTTTTTAAAAAACCACATTTACTAATGCTTGGGTCCTTGAAAAAATATTCTTTAAAAATCCATGTTTGTTAGTCCTTTGGTCCTTGAAAAAATATTCTTTAAAAATCCACGTTTGTTAGTCCTTTGGTCCTTGAAAAAATATTCTTTAAAAATCCACGTTTGTTAGTCCTTTGGCCCTTGAAAATAATATTCTTTAAAAATCAATGTTTGTTAGTCCTTTGGACATTGAAAAAAATTCTTTCAAAATCCACGTTTGTTAGTCCTTTGTTCCTTGCAAAAATATTCTTTAAAAATCCACGTTTGCTGATGCTTTGGTCCTTGAAAAAATATTTTTTAAAAAACCACGTTTGCTAATGCTTGGGTCCTTGAAAAAATATTCCTAAAAAATCCACGTTTGTTAGTCCTTTGTTCCTTGCAAAAATATTCTTTAAAAATCCACGTTTGCTGATGCTTTGGTCCTTGAAAAAATATTTTTTAAAAAACCACGTTTGCTAATGCTTGGGTCCTTGAAAAAATATTCCTAAAAAATCCACGTTTGTTAGTCCTTTGTTCCTTGCAAAAATATTCTTTAAAAATCCACGTTTGATTGTCCTTTGGTCCTTGAAAAAATATTCTTTAAAAATCCACGTTTGTTAGTCCTTTGGTCCTTGAAAATAATGTTCTTTAAAAATCAATGTTTGTTAGTCCTTTGGACATTGAAAAAAATTCATTCAAAATCCACGTTTGTTAGCCCTTTGGTCCTTGAAAACAATGTCCTTTGGTCATTGAAAAAAAAATATTTAAAAATCCACGATTGGTAGTCCTTTGTTCCTTGAAAAAATGTTCTTTAAAAATCCAAGTATGTTAGTCCTTTGGTCCTTGAAAAAATGTTCGTTTGTTACTTTGGTCCATGAAAAAATATTTTTTTTTAAAATCCACGTTTGAAAATCCCTTGGTCCTTAAACAAATATTGTTTAAAAATCCACATTTGAAAAAATATTTTCCAAAAATCCACGTTCGTTAGTCCTTTGGTCCTTGAAAAAGTGTTCTAGGCCTTCAAGGGAATTCTAGCTGAAGAAGACCTTTATGTTTCCTATATTAAGGAGGGTTTGAGAAGTTCTCAAGAAACATTTCAATGGGAGGTCCTGCCAAGGGGTTCTTCCAAACGAAGGTTTTATGTTTGTAAAAAAGGTCTTCCGATGGCTCTCACCTGTGGAAAATACTTCGAAGGGTTTAAATTTTTTGAAAAGTTGATGGAAATCTATTGGATGCGCATGTAAGCGATGCAATCGACGAAAAAATCTTGAAGCCCTAAGAAATATTTTATTTCTGAAAGGTCGCAGAAAATGCCCTTGAAGATATTCTATCTTTAGAATGTCCTTCGAAAGACATTCAATGCTCTTCTGTCTACAAAAAGCTTTTCAAAATAAAATGTTTTTTATTCATAAAATGGTCCTCGACGGGTTCGTATTCCGCATAAGGCTCTTTGAAAAATTTCCATCGAAAAAGGTCCTTTTAGGGGTCATTTATCTGTAGAAGGTTGTTTCAAAAAGCTTCTATCAGTAGAAAAAATTCGATTGATTTTAATCTATATAAGACTCTTCCACACGGTTGTCATCCCTAGAAGGTCCTTCGAAAGGACCCTTTAAAGAGTTTTGTTTATTGACAGCTTTTATAGAGGTTTATATTCATAATAGGTCCTTTTACATCTGTAGAAGGTTCCCCCAAAAGTGCTTATACTAATGGGAGAGCTTTCGAAATGCTCTTCCAAACGGCTGTCATCCAGAAAGGGCCCTTCGGATAGATTTTGTCTGTAGAAACCCCATGAAATCTTTTTAACCACAGAATACAGTTAAAGGGCGTTATATTCATAAAAAGACATTTAAAGGACTTCCATCTATAAAACACATTTTTAATTGTATCTTTCTTTGTCAGACCCTTTGGAAGGGATGCCATAAGAAGAAAATATATGAACGAGTTTCTATATACAGTAGGTCCTTCGAAGGGGTTCGTAGAGCCTCCATGCATAAAATATCCTTCCTATTTCTATAAAAGTATCTTTCCCATTTCTATTGATGACCTCTAGAAGAGCCTTCTTTTATTAACCACCACCAGAAGGTCTCATTTCCAAGAAAACCCCTCAAAAGTCTGTAGAGGACATACCTCAGGTCGTTTTCTAAAGAATACCTCTAGAAGATCCCCTTCCTACAGAACACTTCTTTCTATACCAAACACCCATCAGCGATTGTGAAAATGTCTTTCAAAATCATTTGGTTAGAGCCAACTAACAAAAATTCAAATTTTTCATTTCGGAAAGGACTTCAGCTTCCCCTCTCCTTCTGTTTATTGAGAAAGTCTGAGAAATCTTCTGTTTCAAGTATCGAAAAATGACCTTCCGTGATCTTTAATCCATATACTGTCTTAAAATGGTTATTGGATAGAAGTTTCTTTGAAGAAGTCGGTTCGAATAGACATTTATCTATAAAATGCCCTTTAAAGGGAATCTAGAAGAGAATAAATTGATACCATCCATAGAAAACGCGTGAATGTTCTTAGGTTTGGAAGATTCTTCGAAGGGTTTCTATCGAAAGATGACCGTTCCAAGGCTTCCAAACATCTTTAATTTTTATTTCTATTGATAAACTCGAAAAAGAAGTTTTATAGAAGACCACTATTTGTAAAAGAATACCTCTAGAAGATCCCCCTCCTACAGAAAACTTCTTTCTATACAAAACACAGGTTTTCCAACAATGATTGTAGAAATGTCTTTCGAAACCATTTCGTGAGGTCCAACTGGCAAAAAAACTAAGTTTTTCCAATTCGGAGGGGCCAGCAATTTATCCTCCTCCCCGCTTCCGTGTCTTCTCCATATTGAGGAGATCAAGGTGATCTAAGTTCTCTATCGAATTAATGTCGTTCCAATCTCTTTCATCCATAAACGGTGCGTAAAAGGGTTATTATCTATAGAAGGTCTTTAGAAGAAGTTAGTTCCCGCACTCGTGTCTTCTCCATATTGAGGAGATCAAGGAGATTTCTGTTAAAAGTAACAAAGTTCTCTATCGAAATAAGGTCGTTCGAATCTCTTTCATCCATAAACGGCGCGTAAAAGGCTTATTATCTATAGAAGGCCTTTAGAAGAAGGCCAACTAAAGAGGCCCAAATAGCAAAAAACTAAGTTTTTCAATTCGGATGGGGCCAGGACATCAGTTTCCCCTCCTCTCCTGTGCATTCCCACTATTGAGGTAGTTTAGGAGATCTTTTGTTTAAAGTAACGAAGGGTTTCTATTGGGGCCCCTTAAAGGAGTAGTCCTTCTTTTTCTGGGAGTCCTTTAGAAGAGCTGTCTAAAATGTAAGAATATTATGTCTGCAGAAGGCCATTGGTAGGGCTCACATATATAAATAGCCTTCGAAGTGCTTTTTTCTATCTTGGGAATCCTAATTTAAATTAATAACCACCACTATTTCTAAAAGCCTACATTCATTTGTAGAAGACCTTCGGAAGTCCTTCGATCAAAAAATACCCTAAAAGGTTATATTTATATAGAATATTTAGAGGATTTTCTGTATGCAGAAGGTCTGTGGAATAAGTTTCAATCTATAGAAGGTACTTGGATGGGCTTTCATCTCTGGAATGCCTTTAGAGATGGCCTTAAACAACCTTTCCAATAATGCATGTCCTTTACAAAGACCTCTTACGTACTGAGCTTTGGTTTCATTTTATGCGGAATTGAAGTAAGTTCTCTCTAACTTCTACTAAATTTACTTATTTTTCAAAAATTGAAACAATTTCCAAGTTTTCAAATCAATCTTCTTTATTTCCGAAAATTTCACAAGCTACTCCCTCATACTCTCCTCGATAAAATCACGTACAACATCAATGCTGGTATAGAGACCAGGATATTCAACACGACCGCATCCCATGCCCCACGAAACCACGGCACACAATTCACCACCATAGACACCAGGACCACCCGAGTCACCACGACATGAATCCTTATTCCCGCCATCGTAGGCACAGACAACAGAGTCGCTGATTTTCACCGATACCTTCTTGTACTTCTTCAAGCACTCCTGCTTCTCAATGATGGGCATAAAAATGGTACGCAGCTCATCCGATGAATAACCACTCTCCTGGGTGCGACCCCAACCGGAAACTTGAATCATATTGCCCGGCTGCAAAGCCTCCGAACAGAGGGGTATGGTTCGAATATTCTTTCCCACCATATCTCCATCCAGTTTGAGTACGGCTACATCACGATCTTTGTTCAGCATGCGATAGCCGGGATGTATGAATCCTTTTACAACTTTGCGCTTCACTCCCGGTTCATCGACAGTACTGGCACCACCCACCACTAGGAAGTCTTCCGGTTTCATTTTGTCCATACAATGAGCGGCAGTTACAACATAGCGTGGCGCTATTAAAGTGCCACCGCACACCGTTATATCTCTCGGCGTCCTCAACTGCATGATGTAGGGTGCATGAGCAATATCGATGATGTCGCCATTGATGATCCGCGAATCTTGGGCTAAAGCAAGGGCTGCCCAACAGCAAAGCAATAGAGTACGCAACATTTTCTGCAGATGTCTTGATGTGTGGAGATATCGATTAGCTTATATAAGCTACCATCTGGAGTGTATTTTGCTGCGAATATTCCAAAATTCCAAACATTTGAATAAATATTTGGCGATTCTTTGAAATTGGGAATTAAAAAAGGTTTTATCAAATGTTGGGATTGAGCAAACATTTCAAATGCTTACAAATAAATTGAATTATTTTTTGTCAAAGAAGAGCTATGGTTGGTATCCTACAAAAAGAATTCGTGTGATAATAAAAAACAATAAAAATAATTATCTAAAGATAGGACCTCTGTGATGTTCATATAACCAAAATTAACATTCTGTTCTTCGGGATATCTGCAGGAAACCTCTTGGTGGTCATTGCCCAATAGAAGATCGAAGGAAGGTCATCTATACGGCCTTACGGAGTCCATTGAGGATTTTTGCAAGGTCTTTTAATGAAGAAAAATAATTTTTAGACATGATCTCTAAAAAGTATTTTTTTTGAAGAGCCCTTGACCTTTGGCACATTTCTGCAGAAACCCTCAAAAAAACCTTTTGAAATCTCTAGATAATATTTTTTATTGAAGAATCTGAGAAGATATTTTAATACAACAACCACAGAAGATCTACTGTACCTAGAAGTCTTTTAGAATAGATTTTAGCCATTGAGGGCATCTAAAAACATCCTAACATTCTACCTCCTAAGATACACTTACTTGTTGTCTTTATCTTAGAAAGTTCAGGGTGGGATAAAAACCTGCAACAAAGTCAAACGCCATAGTTTTTACATTTTTTTTAAATGTTATTGAATGAAAGCAAAAAATGTCGGAAATAGCATCAAATTTTAGAATAAGTTTAGACTTGGTCACCTTTGGCACGAATTATGGCCTTCAATCGGCCATTGAAAATGTCGCACGCTGCCCGAATGTTGCTCTGCGGTATCTTGGCCAATTCCCGGCGAAGCGCTTGCTTGAGGTGATCGACACTTTGGTATTTTTTTAGTGCCAACCTTGCTTTCTAAAATACTCCAGACTCAACAGTCCAACGGATTGGTATCCGGAGATTTTGGTGCCCAGTGTGCGCTGGAAATGAAGCGAGGAAGCTCATTTTGTAACCATTCTTGGGTGAGTCCTGTCGAAATGTCCAAGTTCTGCAGCTAAAATGTTTGCGTGCCCAAGGCTTTAATACACCTTCCAGAATATTTTCGTGATAATATTCGGCATTTATTCTGAAGCCACGGTCGATTAATACGAGCGGAGAGCGATCATCGGCCAAGCGAAGCAACTCTTTAGCTCTTTCTTGCACTTTTTGGAATTTCCATGGCTTTACCCCGAGCTAATTTTTCAATATTTGCCGAATGGAATATTGCGATATGTTCAGCCAAAACTAGCCATTTTTCGACCACTGCGACGCGGATCCCTTCTTTACTTTTCGAACCATTTCTGCTGATGTAGCCGTTTTCCGTCCACGTTCTTGACTTCGGGCTACCCTACCAGCATTACGCCAACGAGCGATGGTACGAGACACAAACGATTTATTCACATTTTAATACTTGAGGGCTCTAATGGTAGCCACATGTGGTTTTCCAGTCAAATATATATAAAAATAATGAGCTGTAACTGGAATGATTTTTACAGCTGTCGGACAAGTGGCTTACAAATGGCCCGCTGTAGGCATATGGCTGAGGGTAAAAAAAACAGCTTGTTTAATTCCGATTTTAGCCCTTTTTCCCAATTAGCTTCAAGTTTTCTTACAAAGGCTAGGTTGCAGAAAATTCCAAGTGGATTCGATAGTACTCGCATTGTATCTCCAAAAAAATGTATTTTAGGTTCGTAGGCCAAACTTAGTTTAAACCAGCCACAGTTTTTCAAAAAAAAAAAAAAAAAAAAAAAAAAAAACTCTGAAAAATTCAATGAGATCTTTATTTGAATTTATAGTGCAATTCAAATTACTTATTATTTGAAGATTATTTCATGCCAGTGTTGACCGCGACTAAAGGGTCCATCCGAATCTTACCACTCAGACAGTCTACGAGAAACCCGAAAATATATTTAATCTCAGAGAACATGTTTTTCCCGCGACACTTTCCACAAGGAAATGTAAAGTACTTCCAACATCTAGTTTTGTCGGCTTTTCACAAGGATTCTACTCAAATTTCCCCTGAAATCAGCAGGATCTTGGAGTTAAAGTCCCCGCTCAAATTGATCCCCTGTGAAAATGGAATTTGCAAATATCGTTACAACTCTCTGTTGGTGGTAATAATGTCAGCAAACCTACCGATGGTAGTAGCTCGTACATTATCACGTACGATGACGACAGTAGAGAGCGAGTTGCGTTCAAAAAAGAGGACTCAACAATGAATGGATGGATTTGTATAACCTGCCATTTTCATTGAACAAAACACGTTTGCCTGTGATTTTTGCCGCCCTCACTGATATTACCGAATTTTATTCGAAGGTAGTGAGGGAAAGAGGGAAACGCGCCCAACTTGTTTATCCAATCGCACAATAGAGTACTTAGGAATTTTGCGGAAGTCCTTTTTGAAGACATTGTTCCGCCCGAGAACAATGACATCGTCGGCGGCAAGATTCCTTCATTCATTGATAACTTGTTAAACTATTACAGGTTTGCACTTGAAATCTCAATTTCAATTAAGGAGAATTTCTGGCGAAAAATATCACCATGCGGAGGAAACTCACACAAATATTGCACACACAGGCACGCACGTATGTGTAGAAGCAAGGAAAGGAGCCAAAAATCTCTGGTGCTCTCCGCTACCCACCATAAATGGTTCGGTCTGGCTGATAAGGACAATGTTGCAGACAAGAGGCATGGAAGACCACCTAGTAAATGTCTACGGTTACATTATTAGGAATTTTGTGGCCTAATCTTAAGTCTTCGTTCTCTCTCTCCCCAGCACTCTCTCTCAAAAAAAAGAGAGATTATCGCCTTGTTTTAAACAACTTATAAGAGTATAAGTTCCTTTCAGTCCTTACCTAAATATGGACTAATGAATGCCAGGGGATTTATTCCCATAACGGTCGTCGTCCTTGTGTTTCGGGCATTGGTATTTTGCGTAATATGATGCTAAGGATCTTCGTATTCTATGGAACAAAGGAATATGAATTCATCATGTGTTTTGCAAATATCTCTCACATACACACACTTCAAGGACTCATCAAACAATAACCCAATAATAGCAACAATTCTGTTTTATTGTAGGATAATCACACGCACACCGAACAAGGACCTGTTTACGTTTATGGCCCATTCATAAATTGTTTCGCCGACCAGTTTCACCAGAACCGGGGGCTCCACAAATGAAAAAGAATGAATAAATGAATCACTGAGAGTCCTTTACGTCCTTTTGTTTGGTGTGTTATAAAATTGTTAAACAACAAAAGGTAGATTTTGTTTTATTACAACTTAAGATCGGTTTTTTTTGTTTTATTTTTTTTCGCCAAAACAAACCCCAGAAAAAGAAAACCTCAAGTGTTTACTTCCACAGGCTCAACTACAGGATATTATTTGGCGGGCTTCGTTGGATAGTAGTTCCGAAATTTATTTCTTCACACGTTTTTTTGTCGACAAATTCGTTGAATTTGTTGATCGGCAATCTTTAAAGGCTTCATCATCACTGCCATGGAGATTTTGGCGCCCCCACGTCATTGCTTTCAACATGCCCAGTAATTCCAGCGAAATTTGCCATAGAATTTTGAGGAATTTTTCCATTGTCGACAATGAAATCACTGGGGAGAAAAAAGGAAAAAAAAACGTGAGAAAAATTATGAAATTTTTAGTTAGGGGAAAATGAAATTTTTTTTTGAGATTTTCCATCGGGTCTCCGGAGAGGACAGGACATTATTCCAAACAATTGAATTAGTTTGCAATTTAATATTATCTCCATTTTGGAATGTCTGATAGTTACATCAATTTGAAGGATATTAATGGACTAGTGTTGGCGTGAATGGGCAAGAGAAGCCATTCTGATCGGGCACTTGATTGAATCGTTGGAATTACGTGATGGAAATTTCGGAGGACTTAATTTGGAGGTTTCCACGATCAGGATGAGTGGATTAAAAGATATTGTGAAGTAAATTCATCTTCCAAGGAACCTGAAAGCAAAAATCGGAGAACTTCATTCTAATTTATGGAAATATATAATTCACCATAACCTAACAGTCAATGTGATGCATAGATTATGTCTGGACATAAGTTCGAAGAACTAAACTCTAAACCAGTATGCAGATCCAGAAGCAATATAATTATACCCTCAGCCATATGGCTAGAGAGATTATATATCATTTGATACGGCGAAAACGTGCCTCATCGAAATAAGGGGTTAGACCCTATGTCTCCTTGGGCCAAATCCGTTACAGAACATTTGAAGTCGATCTGGCGATGTCCGTCTGTCTGTCTGGCTGGTGCCCACGATAACTCTCGAAGGGAATAGCCATCCAAACTTGGTGCATCGTAATGTTATTATAAAACTTAGATTGATTTCGAAGATTGGCAATATTGGTCCGTTTCTTCTGGCATCTACCCCAAAAAAAAGTAGATATTAAAAAAAAAAACAAAGTACTACACGGAATGAGAAAGGATAATGTGATTTTGTTTCAACTTGGTGTATCCTAATATTTGCATCAGTGCTAGGTCAGGTGCGAAAATGGACAACATCGGTCCACTTAAATATTCAGTTCATAAAACATGAAATTAACACCCGATTCCATTCTAGCTTTGCACATCTTAATACTTCCATAAACACAAGATCAGTTATAAAGATGATAGGGATCTGACCATTCCTTCTGGTACCTCCGCCGTAAAGGGTGAAAGTTTTGAAGAACCAAAATGATTAGGAAATCCTAAGTAACCATCAGGTCCTCTTCATATTTCAGACATCCCATTATTTCTGCTAACACAATATTCACTGTGAAGGTGGGATGTATCGGTCCATTCCTTATGGTAACTCCCCCCACAAAGGGCCAATATTTTGAATAGCCATGAAGCTCATAAAACGCGTAATTACCCTCCGATTCCATTTCAGACCAGGTACATCTCAGTATTTCCATCAACACAAGATCTCTAATAAAAATAGTAGAGATCGGACCATTTCGTCTGGTACCTGCCCCACATAAGGTTCCAGATCTTTGAAAAACAAAACGCTCAAAGCGAAATAAGCATCCAACCTTCTTCAAATTTCACACATACAAACATTTTTGGTAACAAGAACTTCGATTTAAGAAATTTAGGGACAGAAAAATTATAATAATTTTTTCTGCTTTTGTTTATTAGTGGAGAAAGATGGTAATGTTTACCAGGGCAGGGTTGCAAAAAGTACCACCAATCCCCATAATAATCAAAACTCCTACGAACTGGGAAATAAATACTCTATTTTTTTGAAGTTTGCTCATTTCGATATTTTTACTAACCTTATATTTGGCACGTCTTGACAGCTCCAAAAAGGGTCCATATAATATGGGTAGATATTGGCCACATACAGGGGAAAATATTCTCTCCTTGAGAACCACCAAATTTGAAAATAAAAAAAACACTACAGAGAACTACGGAAGTATCCGAATATACTCAACCTGTTTTGATGAATCTTAGGTCATATAAAAAGTGGACAATATCGGTTCATCCTTTCCTCTACGAACATACATTTATTTATATTGTCAAAAGATCACATAAGTACAGGGTGAGATGAAAAAACTGCAACAAACTTCGGGCTGCTGTCATTTCTAAGCCACTCGTCCGACAGCTGTGAAAATTATTCCAGCGACAGCTTATTATGTTGTTTAGAAGCGTGCAACCGCATTTTACGCAAAATTTTCCAAAAAAAAAAAGTTATTCGTGACAGAATTCAAAAGTGATTTCGTTATATTTGCCTGGAAAACCACTAGTGGCTATCGTTATAGTACTCCAGCATTTAAATGTGAATAAATCTATTGTGTCTCGTATCATCGCTAGTTACCGTGATACTGGTAGCGTAGCCCGACGTCAAGAAATGCAGCAACATCAGCAGAAATGGTTCGAAAAATAAAGAAGTGACTCGATCGAAACCCGCGTTGCAGTGGCCAAAAAATGGCTCGTGAGCTGAACATATCGCAGTATTCCATTCGGCAAATATTGAAAAGTGCACTCGGTGTAGAGCCATTGAAATTCCAAAAAAGTGCAAGAACTTACACCGCAACAGAAAGAAAATAAACTTAAAAGAGCTAAAGAGTTGCTTCGCTTGGCTGAAAGTGGTGAACTGCCGAATTTGGTTTTATCCGATGTGAAAAAATTAGTTGTCTTTACTTGCCAAAGAGGTTAGCTGTGAATGTGCACCTTCGGTTGGCCACCAGAACTCAAGCGCCCGCCATGGTGATGGTGTGTGTGTCGCTCTCCGCTCGAAATAACCGACCGTGGCATCAGAATAAATGCCGAATATTATCTCGAAAATATTATGGATGGTGTATTAATGCCTTGGGCACGCAAACATTTCGGCCGCAGATCTTGGACATTCCAACAGGACTCAGCAACATCGCACTCAGCACGCGCCACCCAAGAATGGTTACAAAATGAGGTTGCTCGTTTCATATCCCGCACACAATGGCCACCAAAATCTCCGGATACCAATCCGTTGGACTATTGTTTCTGGAGTATTTTGGAAAGCAAAGTTGGCACTAAAAAATACAAAAATGTTGATCACCTCAACATTCGGGCAGCGTGTGAGGGTTTGAAGGCTATAATTCTTGCCAAAGGTGACCAATTCGAACGAATCTAAACTTATTCTAATATTTGATGCTGTTCCCGACATTCTTTGCTTTCATTCAATAAAATTTAAAAAAAAAAATGTAAAATTATGGCGTTTGACTTTGTTGCAGTTTTTCAACTCATCCTGGCTATTATCTGGCTAAGAGAAATATATAGATATAGCAAGTTGTATAGAATCACCGCCATGTTTTGCAATTTATGTAAATTGTGACCCTTTGTGTGTCTTCACAACAGATTCTCTTTTGGCAAACATATTTGTAGGTGTGAAATTTGAAGAGAGATCTCAACCATTTTTATAACAGGTCTTGTATTGATGGAAAAATGGAATGGAAATGACAAATATAAGGATTTGCAAGTTGGAGCAAATTCAGCTTATCATTTATCTTTCTGCGCAGTAAAATATTTTATAGGCCCCCCTCCATTCTATGGAGGGTATATTAACTTTGTCATAGCGTTTGTAACTCCTCGAAATACCCATGTCAGACCCAACAAAACATATATATTCTTGATCAGCGTAAAATTCTAAGTCGATTTAGCGATGTCCGTCTATCTGACTCTCTGTTGTAATCACGCTATCTTTCGCACGAATTGAGATAGAGGGCTACAATTTTGCACACATGTTTATTTTTCCAGTAGGCAGGTAAAGTTCCTAAATGGGCCATATAGGCCCACGTTTTCCTATAGCCCCCATATAACGGTACCTCACGATATTCGGTATTTTGATGATTTTTGCGACGTTATTCACCGGAATTGTTTCAAATTTGGTTTTTAAGTTCGTAATGGATACTACAGCTTCGTATAGCCCCCATATATCGGTACCTCCCAATATTCGGTATTTTGATGATTTTAGTGTCATTATTCGCCGGAGTAGTTTCAAATTACGTATTTATAGTTCGTAATGGGAACTACAGTCTGTGACAGAAAATTGTCTATGCAGGTCCAAGTCTTCGTATAGGCCCCATATATCAATACCTCCCTCTATTCGGAATTTTGACGATTTTAGGTACAATACTCACCGAACTTGTTTGAGATGTCATATGCCACGGTCGATTAATACGAGCGGAGAGCGACCATCGGCTATTATGGTGGACCACACCGTCACCACGCCGGCGCATGAATTCTGGTGGCTAACCAAAGGTGCACATTTTCAGCTGACCTCTTTGACAAGTAAACAAACCGCTAGAGAACGAATGTGTTCTCATCGGAGAAAACCAAATTCGGCACTTCACCACTTTCGGCCAAGCGAAGCAACTCTTCAGCTCTTTTGAGTCTATTTTTCTTTCTGTTGCGGTGTAAGTTCTTGCACTTTTTGGAATTTCAATGGCTTTACCCCGAGCTCATTTTTCAATATTTGCCGAATGTAATATTGCGATATGTTCAGCTCACGAGCCATATTTCGGCCACTGCGACGCGGCTTTCGATTAAGTCGCTTCTTTACTTTTCGAATCATTTCTGCTGATGTTGCTTTGTTGATGTTGTTTCTGCTATCCAAAGTTTCTGTTATCCAATTTAATGTGAAATCATAAATTCTGATAAATTCCATATTCATATCAGGTTCCTATGGCAAAAAATGTCGTATGCATGTCCACGTCTTCGTGAAGCCTCCATATGACGGTACCTCCCGATACTCGGTATTTTCAAGTTTTTGTGACATTATTCACCCGAATTGTAACAAAATTCGTATTTGAAGTTGGTGATGGGTACTTCTTAAGCAGGTTCACGCCTTCGTATGGTCCCCATAAAACGGCTTTTATTTAAGTGGTAGTTTTCGGAGTTTTTTTTTTATTTTTCAAGTTCCTCTCAAATGGTGGAGGGTATTAAAAGTTCGGCCTGCCTTTTATACTTATTTTTATTTTTTTTTTTAATGTCCACCTTTCGTGGGGTAGATAGCAGAAGGAGTAGACCGATATTGCCCATTTGCGAACACAATATAAATTTAACAATAATATCATGATGTACCGGACGCTTATTTCGGATTTTATGATAGTTTTAGTTATTAAAAACGCTGAGCCTTTGTGGGGAAGGTACCAGAAGGTATGGTCCTATCTATACCATCTTTATAACAGATCTTGTGTTGCTAGAAATATTGAGATTTGCCATGTCTGAACGGAATCGGATGTTCATTTCACGTTTTATGTGCTTCATGGATATTCAAAATGTTTAACCATTGTGAGGGAGACACCAAAAAGGGGGCTCGCAGATATATCCCATCTCAACACCAGACCTTGGGTTTATAAAAAAGAGTTAGAATTATTCAAAATGTTCACTCTTTGTGGGGGAGGTATCAAATAGGGTTGGATCGATATTTTCCTCCTTCACACAAGACTTTGGGTTAATAAAATATTGGGACGTGTGAAATAAGAAGACAATGGGACTCTTACATCACATCGTGTAAGCGTTGTAATTTTTCAACATTTTGACCTCTTGTGGGGGGGGGAGGTACATGATGGAGTGGACAGATATTGTCCATTATCGGACCAGACCTAGCACTGATATAAGGATTTGCAAAGTTGGAGCAAAAGTGGAGTATCCTTTCACATTCTATGCAGTAAAAAATTTTTTTAGAAAATTTCGAACTTTTGTGAGGGAGGTACCAGAAGGAGTGGACCGATATTGCCCATCTCCGAACTCGATCTAAGTTTGATAATAATATTACGATTTTCCATGTTTGGACCAATCGGATACTCCCTTCGAGAGTTAACCAGACAGACAGACAGACACCCCTAAACCGACTCAAAATGTCCCGATACAGATTTGGTCCAAAGAGTCTTAGGCTATAATACTCTTATTTCCAAGAGGCCTTTTTGCCTGAGGGTATAAAAAAATGTTCAAAATTTTATGTTACGATGCATTTTGTGGAATTTGAATGGTGTCTCCGAGTGGATTCAAACTTCTCGATTCAAAATGTTTAAGATCGTGCTGTTTTACCAAACCATTATCAAATATATATTCTACTTCTATATGGACCACTCAGAAAAAGAGCCAGAAATTTCCCAATGTAGTTTAAACTTAGATATGACAGATCGCAAGGATAAACTAAAAAAAGGCAAAACCTATGCAAAGTGTTGCCATATGTACCTCCCTCCCTCCTTCTATGATTTAAATGATTGTATGACCGTTTTAAGGGATTGCAGGTTCATTGACTGCAAGTATGACGCTATTGGCAAAATCGTCGGAGACTGGGGCCAACACTCTGAGACTGAGATTAAAGACCTAGTATTGATTTGAACTGGGACTGATTTTTCCGTTTAATTTCGTAAATTTTCTTGGAGTCCTGGTAGATCTGAAACGTAATTTCCTATTCTAAGGGGTTATTATTGTTTAAATGCCCTTTTCCTTTGTTCCTTGCTTTGAACATTTTAATTTATGTCCTGTTTCAAGTACTTAAATTCAAATAGGTGTTTATTCTTGTACTTACAACACTAGATTTTCTTCCGAAAAATAGAAAGACGAATAGACGATATGAACTTCTTTCAAATGTAAATGGTGAAAATTCCTAGAAAAACAATAGTAATATTTTAATACTCCGTAAACGAAGGAAAAAGTAGTAAATTCCCTTCAACAAAACACCCCTTTTTGTGTTTGGGGTGTGATTATTCCTCCACAAAATAGTGGCCTACAAAGTAACGCGCTTCTCTAACCTTAATTACTTTTTCCGATAGAAAATGCACGAAAAACGGACATAAATTTTCCACACAAAAAGCTAAACTGTTGCATAAACATTTGGAAGGGAGCAACGACTACCACTAGCCAGACACCTCATTTGAAATGCGCGTGAATACTTTTAGGATAAAAACGGCATTTTATTATCTCTTTTTTTTTGAGGCAAAACAAAGAAGATATTTATAGAACAAACCCCCTCCCAAATGATTAAAAGAAAATTACATAAATTTTATTTGTTGCAGTTTTATTTTCTTTTATTGAAATTCTTTTGTTTTCCGTTCTGTTCTCTCGTCGCTCTCTATGGTTCAGTAAAAATGCTTAATCTGTTTCAGTCTTTAAGCAGAAACATAAACATTTTATGATCTTCCTCACACACACACAGCTAAAGAATGCATATCAAATAGTTAATTTTTTGAATAAAGTTTTTATGTTATTTTTAAGTTTTTGTTCTTCCATTTTTGGTAAGGATCAGCTATTTTCTTATGCTCTTGGCCTTAACCCCTTCTTTCGGTAATCAAGGATTCTGTAGCGATTTAAAGTGTTGCAAAGCAGATTTATGCACCAGTTTTGTATTGTTGCCGTTGTTATTGTGGCATCACCTAAAAAGGTCCTTAATCTCCAGCATCCAATAGTTCAAAACAGCAGGCCACAGAGTTCAGTAGTTCATGCAGCAAGGACGCTGAGCAGGGGGGGTTTGCTATAGTTTGCTTTTTTAATTTCCACACCAAATTACATCTTATTTGAATATGTTATTCACTTCGGAAATTGGTTCTGAAAATAAAATTTTATATGGAGTTTTGAGGAAACTAAATTAATTAATCAACGGCGAGAAGAAACAGCTACGATTCGAATCTCAAAATTTTGCATGGACACAACTACAAGTGCATTGCAGTGTTATAAGGTCCGGTCTTGGAAATTCGTACTAAAAATTGACAAAACTGTGTTTTTTATACCCCCAGCAATATGGCCAGAGAGGGTATATATCCTTTGATATGGCCAAACCGTGCCTAATCGAAATAACGATTTTAGAATCTAGGTCCCTTTGAACCAAATCCGTTTCAGGACATTTGGAGTCGATCTAGCGATGTCCGTCCGTCCGTCTGTCTGTCTGTCTGGCTGGTGCGCACGATAACTCTTGAAGGGAGTATCCGATTTGGTCCAAATTGGGTACATCGTAATATTTTTGTCAAACTTAGATCGAGTTCGGAGATGGGCAATATCGGTCCACTCCTTCTGGTACCTCCCCCACAAAAGGTCGAAATATATATATAAATATATTTTTTGCACAGATACAGGATAATCCGAATTTGCTCCAACTTTGCAAAACCTAATATTTGCGTCAGTGCTAAGTCATGTGTGAAAATGGACAATATCGGTCCACTCCATCTAGTACCTCCCCCACAAATGGTCAAAAATTTGAATAATTACAACTTTAATAAAAAGTGATGTCAGAGTCCGATTGTCTTCAAATTTCACACATCCCAATATTTATATTAACCCAAGGTCTGCTGTTAAGATGAACAATATCGGTCCACTCCTTCTGGTACCTCCCCCACAAAAGGTCGAAATGTTCAAAAAAATATATTTTTTTGCACAGAAAGTGAATGGATAATCCGATTCTGCTCCAACTTTGCATATCCTAAAATTTGCGTCAGTGCTAGGTCAGGTGTGAAAATGGACAATATCGGCCCACTCCATCTAGTACCTCCCCCACAAATGGTCAAAATTTTGAATAATTACAACTCTCATAAAATGTGATGTAAAAGTCCGATTGTCTTCAAATTTCACACATCCTAATATTTGTATTAACCCATGGTCTGGTGTGAAGGGTGAATACATCGGTCCACTCCTTCTGGTACCTCCCCCACAAAATATTGAAATTTTGAGTACCCATGAAGCTCTTAAAAGGCCAAATTAACATCCGATTCCATTTAGACATGGCACATCTGTCGTAATATTTATATCATATTTTTGGGTCCGATAGGAAATGGGCAATATTGGCCCACTCCTTCAGCACCTGCTCCATAGAAGGTCAAACGTTTGAATAATCTTAACACAAGTTAAAATATATTTAAATAATCGAACATAGGCTGAGGGTATATATCTGGCGGCAATATCGACTGATTCTTTTTAACTTGTTTTTTTTTTATTTCCACACCAATTGCATCTTTTTTGAATATGTTATTCACTTCGGAGATTGGTTCTGCAAATAAAATTAAATCTGGTGTTGCGAGGAAAACTAGGCAGAGGGGCTTAAGAAAATTGGGCACTAATTACATTTTTGTGAGAGCCATACAATGTTTTAACCTTTTGGGTGAGGTACGAGGAGCAATGGGTGGATATTGCCTATACTATACTATATCAGGAACTCGAATAATTTTATATGAAACTAAAAAGTGCCAGCTACTTCGTCACCGAAAGCCCCACCTTAAAATTGTAGATTCGTTCTTGTTAGGCCTTTCTAATACCCCACGATGCAGGATTTGTACAGTTCGCCAATTTTTTTTTTAATCAAAACTTCCTACATCGTACTAAATTTTCAGAATTTCAATATTTTATATATTAATCAAGTTGCTCCTTCTTAGGAAAGAATAATAGGAAAATTTTTACCTTTTACACCAAAAAGTTTTCAAAATCTTTCAAAAAAATTGAAAGACCCACAGCAATTTTTTGTGTTCAAAACTATTTAAACGTCTCCATTTGTAAACCAACAGTGACCTCAATATAAAAGTTCAGAATTTCAACTCTATCCATTCATCCAATACCTAATTTGGTACCACTTAGAACTTTTCGAACGATTGCAGCTCTATCCCTCCACCCAATACGAAATTTAATACCATTTAGTAGTTTCCGTGCAATTATAGTACTCATTTGCAAACCCGTTCCATATCTCAATCTTAGACCCCAACAGAGACCTCAATATCTAATTTTGGGATTTCACCTCCATCCCCCTTCAACCTTCTAAATTTCTGGATACCATAGCTATTGGTTCGACCAAATTCAAATTTACCTAATTTAGTATCATTTAGCACACTTACGTACAATTTTCCATAACTACAGTGTGAGATAAAAAACTGCAACAAAGTCAAACGCCATAATTTTTACATATTTTTTTTAAAAATTTTATTCAATGAAAGCAAGAAATGTTGGAAATAGCATCAAATTTTAGAATAAGTTTAGATTTGTTCGAATTGTTCACCTTTGCCACGAATTATGGCCTTCAAACGGCCAAGGAAACCGTCACACGTTGCCCGAATGTTGCTCTGCGGTATTTTCGCACATTCCCGGCGAAGCGCTTGCTTGAGATGATCGACGCCTTTGTATTTTTTAATGCCAACCTTGCTTTCCAAAATACTCCAGACACAATAGTCCAACTGAGTGGTATCCGGAGATTTTGTTGGACATTGTGCGCTGGAAATGAAACGAGGAACGTCATTTTGTAACCATTCTTGGGTGGCGCATGCTGATTGCGATGGTGCTGAGTCCTGCGACAAGATGTTTGCGTGCCCAAGGCTTTAATACACCCTCCCGAATATTTTCGCGATGATATTCGGCATTTATTCAAATTCCACGGTCGATTAATACGAGCGGAGAGCGACCATCGGCTGTTATGGCGGCCCACACCATTACCATAGCCGGCGCTTGAGTTCTGGTGGCCAACCGAAGGTGCACATTTTCAACTGACCTCTTTGGCAATTAAACACGATCATTTTGTTTGTTTACAAACGCTGGACAAAGAATGTTTTCTCACCGGAGAAAACCGAATTCGGCAGTTCACCACTTTCGGCCGAGCGAAGCAACTCTTTAGCTCTTTTGAGTCTATTTTCTTTCTGTTGCGGTGTAAGTTCTTGCACTTTTTGGAATTTCAATGGCTTTACCCCGAGCTCATTTTTCAATATTTGCCGAATGGAATATTTCGATATGTTCAGCTCACGAGCCATTTTTCGGCCACTGCGACGCGGCTTTCGATCAAGTAGCTTCGTACTTTTCGAACCATTTCTTCTGATTCTCACCAAAATGTTATGTACGCTTGTAAACAATATAATGAGCTGTCGCTGGCATAATTTTAACTGCCGTCGGACGAGTGGCTTAAAAATGACATCAACCTGAAGTTCGTTGTAGTTTTTTCTCTCCCTGTATATACATATCATCTTCGCAACAGATCTTCTGTTATCAAAAATATTTGTGTGTGTGATATTTGAAAAGTGTTGGATGCTTATTTCTCTTTCTTTGAGCGTTTTGTTTTTCAAATCTTGAACCCTATGTGGGGGAGTTACCAGAAGGAATGGCACCAGACCTAGCACGGATAAAAATATTTCGATTTGCAAAGTTGGATCAAAATTGGATTATCCTTGCACTTTCTGTGCAGTAAAATATTTTTTTGCAAAATTTCGACCTTTTGTGGGGGAGGAACCTGAAGGAGTTGACCGATATTGCCTATTTCCGAACTCGATCTAAATTTAATAACAATATTACGATGTTCCATGTTTGTATCAATTGGGTACTCCCTTCCAGAGTTATCGTGCGCACCAGTCAGACAGACAGATGAAAGGACGAACATCGCTGGTTCGACTCCAAATAACCTTAAACGGATTTGGTCCAAAGAGAGTTAGGGTCTAAAACAGTTATTTCGGTTTTCAAAACTTCCTACATAACCCAATCCTACAATGCAATAGTAATCTTATTTCCAAATTTCTGCATTTCAGCATTGTACCAAATTTTGTACCATTTAGTACTTTTCGTGCACATAAGTACAAGTTTCCAAAACTAACACCATATCCCAATGCTACTCTCCGCTTGCAATGTTAATTTCAAATTTCAAGACTTCAGCTCCATCCGTTCCTCTAAATTCAAATTGTACTAATTTTAGTACCGTTTAGTACTATTCCTATACATCAGTTCACACATCCAAAATTACCTCCTTACATCATCAACCCTACTCCTCCTCAACCTTGATTCCCATTGCGAACTTTAAGTTTAGAGCTCTAAGTGTTCACATAATACATGGTATGGTATTAAATTTAGTACATTGTGGTACTTTTCGTACACTAATCAGTTGAATTTCCTAAAACCCTTTGGTACATTTATCGGGCGCTTCATCAGGGACTCTCATTCCAAATGTTATATCTGTACTGTTACATCGAATACAAAAGGTTCCATATTTATTACCTTTTAAAACTTTTCGTATCGTCCTATTACGAATTTCCAAAAAGATTGTCCCTCACCCAAAATTTCAATATTCCAGCTTCAGCCGTTAATGAATCGTTAAGTCAAAATATATAAATATGAATATTTGTATAGGACCTTGATATACCCTCTGCCATATATCATTTGATACGGCCCAAAATATCTCATCTAAAGTGAGGGAAATGGTCGATAAAGTCCAAACCTGGCACGTCGCAATATTTATATCATATTTATTTAGGTCTAATACGAAATGGGTTAATATTGGTCCATTCCTTCGGAACCTACCCCATAGAGGGTCAAAAATTTGAAGAATCATAACAGTCGTCAAAATATATTTATATAATCGAACATTGGCTGAGGATATAGATCTGTCGGCAAAACCGTTTCTAACTTGTTTTTTATTAATGTAGGTAAATATGCATATTGGTGTAGGGCCCTAAGATCCGAAGTCCCTCCAAAATCATTTTTTGAATGACATTTTCAAAATATCTTCGAAATGCAGTCGCTGTTGTAGGATGCCATATTGAGACGGCTTTTGTAAATATTTTACATGATAGAATAGATTTGGCATGTTTGTTCGGAACACCTTAGTAATTTTTTGTTGCAAAATAGTTAGGCTTAATCCCATTATTATTGATTTTATAATAACAACGTTTGTTTATTTGTGGAGAACGATGGTAATGTTTACCAGGGGGCAAGGTAGAGAATATCTAGGTTTCGGAAAGAGCCACCAATCATCATCAGTTCCCTTGTTTTGTGTCTGGAATATTCTCCCCAGAAGTTATTTAAATTTGTAGCATGATATTTTAAAGAGGGAAGTCATTTTCCGATGATACTACCAATTTCGGAAATGGGAATCGTGGCCCTTCTCCGGGGACTTGACCAGGATTGAAGAATGGGATTTAAAAATTATAGATTTATATATGTATCCTTTGAAGAATAAAATTCGTATCGATACATTCTAAACCTTCTTCGAATTTGTCTTGTTTATATCTCATGGCACCATTCTGGCTATTTTGGAGCATTCTAGAAAATCAAACATAAACTATTTTTAATTTTAACATTAATTCTGAAAAAAAATTGCTGACATGATGTAAACAATATCCGAGCTAACCGGACACCCAGGGGCGTTTACCGGTCAAGGATTCAAACAATAAATGCCAATGTGGATGAAATTGAATCACCAGCAAGGATTCAAATGTCACAGTCGAAATGTATGCATAACACATGTTTCAGTTAATCCTTGCCAATGACAATTGTCTTATTGACAGACGAGTGGTGGACATAAACAACAAAAGTCCAGACCAGACAAAAAAAGGAACACTACGTGTCGGTCAGTTAGTGGCAATGAAATGAAAAAAGGATGAATGATGCATAAAAATGTTTCCAAGACTAAACAAAAATTTGAGTTCACACACACACTCATACACATACATATACACACATGGATTGCCTTAATAATTTACTCTAAACTCCACGTACGTGCTGTGAAAGGATATGGGATTTGCCATGAGAAATGTCTGAACGTTTGTGTGTTTATATTAGAAAATCAAAAAATCATATAGACCTCGTTTTTAGGCGGGACGTATGGTAGTCACGTTTCAAGTTTATACTTTCAACACCAACTCGACACAATTCCCGAAATAAAAATTGAAGAAAAAAAGGAAGAAATGGAAAGGGAAGGAAGGAGCGGGTTCCCGCCAAAAATAATTTGTTCACACACTCGTTATTCCTGGGGCAGAGAGGGCCACTGCTTTACTGCTACCCAGGAGGCGGCCGGCAGACATATCAAGGCTATTTTATATTTTGGCAGCGTATCGACAACAAGAACCTTGGCCATTCAACTTGACGACATGCTAAAATAAACAACTCTTTCGTCTCTGCTCAGTTTTTTTGGAATTGGTTATTTCACGGACTGGCCGCCAACAGGAAACGACTCTGTGAAGGGAAATTTTATCATCCAAATATTCATGGCCATAGTTCGGCCAGACCATCCATATATGTATGCTAATGGTTTGTTTTCCCCTTGATCTTCTCCCTGGGACGACAAAAACTCATTGAAAGTAATAACTTCTGCCGCCTTTCTCTCTTTCCCAATGTTATGCAACAATTGTCTGCAAGGCTATTGGAATTATGGCAGATTTTCAATGTCACTGTTGTGCTGGTGTTAATGGCCACCGTGATTTGCATTTTTCCCCCGAAATAGACCAAGGTCATAAATAATTTTCATTCATTGCCTCAAACATTTGGGTGTTTGAAATGAAAAAATCACCGATTTCTTTAACTCTTTAATTTCAAGTCACACCTTCATAAAATTTTATGACAGTGTCAAACGGTCGCTCGCTATCTCCTAATATGAAGTTTTTGTGTGTGTCTGCATGTGCCTGTGTATCCTTTTGAAGGATTTCTGTGTCTTGGCCTAAGGACATTCACGCTCACACACGGAAAACCTGCCGTGTCATTTGAGTTATTGCGGATTTTTGCTATTGGGTATCAATACAATCTACCATCCCGCGCCGTTATTGTCCATGCATGATTAGGTGCAAAATTGCTGTCACCTGAGGTGTCATACAAATTGGCCTCAATCGAGTTGGGCTGACAAATCACATGAATGACTGGCTGACTGATTGAATGGTTGGTTGGCTAGCTGGCTGCATGGTTAAAGGCGACAACAAGTATAACACACTCATAAATTCATTGAAAAAAACCCGGGTTAAATATTATCTTGACAGACTGTGTGTTGGAATGAATGATTTTTGGCATTAATTGTATTTTGGTAATTTTGGGTTTTTTCAATGAAATGAAGTCTTTTGGGACGTGCTGCTGGTCCTTAGAACTGCAACTAAGTGTGGGACATTTTCTCACAAGTTTGAAGGATTTTTCATTTTTAATTATTATTTTTTCTTTATTTTACGTTAGGGTTATTCTCGTCTAATAGTGAAAATCATATCCGTTTCATTTTTGTTGCAGTTTTCTGTTTTTAGCAAATAAGCGTGAGAAATTGATTTGGAGCCCTGTCAGTAAACATATATTTCAAGTTTGAACGGGAAGGATATTCTAGAAATATTCCTATATTTTTTTCAAATACTCAGCTAAATCAGGGATTAAATATTAAAAAATGACCAGAAAAAAATTCTAGAAAAATCGGTATCTAACGGAGTTCATTTTATTTGGATCATCTAGAATCATTAAAATGTAGAAATTAGATACAGAAAAAAATGTAAAATATAACGGAAGACTTGTGTCCTGCAGGCCCTCGGTCTATGACAGTATTAATTAAAATTTTGAATTTTGTAAGACGATTTCAAAAATTCTATGACTAATAATTTCTCTCTATAGATCTATGAATAATTTAAAAATTAATTGTTTAATTTGGATATTTTATATAAATATTTGTCATTTTTGTGAAAATCACCAAATACGAAGTAGAATATTTTTCAAAAAATTAAGAGACATTCTAAATTTTGAATAACACGAATGAAGAAAACTCTTAACGACTCGAATATATCATAAAGCGGGAGGTGCGTGGTATATATGGGCAACACCAAAACATAAACCTTCTTCGTATATTATCCGCTTCAGGGACTATTATTCATTGCGATGTTGAAATACTTCATTGGAAATGTTCCCCTATATTGATGCTATATATGAGTACCCTCCACCATTTGGTACAAATTTGGCAAAAAATAAAATTCGTTAAAAATTCCGTTAAAATCTTAAAACTACCGAATATAGCCGTATGTTTGGGTCTATACGATGACATGGACCTGCATAGGCAACATTCGTCATAGGCTATTACAATATTCAAATGCAAAACTTGAAATAAAATCTGTTTATAATGTAGCTAAAATCATCAAAATACCGAATATAGGGAGGTACCATAGGGGTTATAAAACGTGGACCTGCACAGACAATTTTCTTTCTTAGACTCTATTATCCATTAGGGACTTTAAATACTACATTTTGAAACAATTCCGGTAAATAATATCGCTAAAATCATCAAAATACCGAATATCGGGAGGAGGTACCGTTATATGAGGGCTATACGAAGACGTGGACCTTCATGGCCCATTTTCTGTCTTGTGCTGTAGTATCTGTTACGAACTTCACTTGCCTATCTTGAAACAATTCCGATAAATAATATCTCTAGAATCATCAAAATACCGAATATCGGGAGGTACCGTTATGGGGGAGGTTCCGAAGCTGTTAGCCAATATTGACTAATTCCTATCTGACCCTAAGAGTGATATAAATAATACAACGTGCCAGATTTGAACCACATCGAATATTTCCCATACTTTATATGAGATGTGTGCAAATTTTTGCAAAATGTGGAAATATGCGTGAGGTACCAGATGCAACCGACCAAAGTATTCCATGATCATACTTTATCTAATAAAGATAGAAATATTGGTATGTGCAAAATTTGAAGGAAATCGAACATTCATATCCAATTTTATGCCAAATTATAAATTTCGATAAATCACATATTAATATCAGATTTTTGGATAAGAGAAATATTTAGATATAGGAATTTGTAACGAATCGCCGAATTGTTTCGCAAGTTATGATAGAGAGATGTATTGAAAATTGTGATCCTTTGTGGGTGAGGTCCCAGAAGAGGTTCGCAGATATTTATTATTAAAATATTTGTACGTGTGAAATTTAAAGAGAGTTGGATGCTCATTTCGTTTTCTTTGATCGTTTTGTTTTTTAAATCTTGAATCCTATGTGGAAGAGGCACTAGAAGAAATGGTACGATCTTTACCATCCTTTTAACATATCTTTTGTCAATAATGTCTGAATGGAATTGTAGAAGGAGTGGGCCGATATCTTCCATCTTCACAGCAGATCCTGTGCTAGTAGAAATAATTGGAATTTGTGAAGTATGAAGAGAACTGGATGCTTATTTCGGATTTTATGGTCGTTTTGGTAATTCAAAATGTGGATCCTTTGTGGGGAAGGTACCAGAGGAAATGGTCCGAACTCTACCATGTTTATAACAGGTCTTGTTTTGATAGCAATATTGATAATGCGCCAAGCCTGAATGGAATCGGATGTTAATTTCGCGTTTTATGTGCTTCATGGATATTCAAAATGTTGATCCTTTTTCCTTCCAAATGGTGGAGGATATTAAAAGTTCGGCCCCGCAGGGTGAGTGAGAAAAACTGTACCCGACTTCAGACTGCTGTCATTTCTAAGCCACTAGTCCGACAGCTGTTAAAATTATTCCAGTGACAGCTCATTATAATGTTTACAAGCGTACAAAAGCATTTTGTGAGAATTTTCCAGAAAAAAATATTCGTGGTGGAACTCAAGCGTGATAGTGTGATTTCTTTACATTTGGCTGGAAACCGACAAGTGGCTATCGTTAGAGCACTCCAGCATTTAAATGTAAATAAATCTTTTTTGTGTCTCGTACCATCGCTCGTTACCGTGATACTGGTAGCGTAACCCCCCGACGTCAAGGAAGTGGACGGAAGAAAACAGCAACATCAGCAGAAATTGTTCGAAAAGTTAAAGAAGAGACTTGATCGAAACCCGCGTCGCTATAGCCGAAAAATGGCTCGTGAGCTGAACATATCGCAATATTCCATTCGGTAAATATTGACAAATTAGCTCGGGGTAAGGCCATTGAAATTCCGAAAAGTGCAAGAACATACACCGCAACAGAAAGAAAATAGACTCAAAAAAGAGCTAAAGAGTTGCCTTGCTTGGCCGAAAGTGGTGAACTGCCGAATTCGGTTTTCTCCGATGAAAAAAACATTCGTGTGTTATTTGCCAAAGAGGTTAGAACCTTCGGTTGGCCACCAGAACTCAAGTGTCGGCCATGGTGATGGTGTGGGCCGCCATAACAGCCAATGGTCGCACTCCGCTCGTATTAATCGACCGTGGCATCAGAATAAATACCGAATATTATCGCGAAAATATTCTGTCGGGTGTATTAAAGCCTTGGGCACTCGAAAATTGTGTCCGCAGACCTTGGACATTCCAACAGGCACGCGCTACCTGAAAATGGTTACATAATGAGGTTCCTCGCTTCATTTCCGGATACAAGTCCGTTGAACTATTGTGTCTGGAGTATTTTGGAAAGTAAGGCTGGCACTAAAAAATACCTGAAGCAAGCGTTTCTCCGGGAATGGTCCAAAATACCGCAGAACAATATTCGGGCAGCGTGTGACGGTTTCATTGGCCGTTTAAAGGCCATAATTCGTGCCAAAGGTGACCAATTCGAATAAATCTTAGGGTTTTCGAAAATTTGATGCTATATCCGACATTTTTTGCTTTCATTCAATAAAATTAAAAAAAAAATTAAAAATTATGGCGTTTGACTTTGTTGCAGTTTTTTTTTTATCTCATCCTGTAAAGTTCCTAATGGAAACTACAGCCTATGACAGAAAATTGTATGTGCAGGTTCACGCCTTCGTAAGCCCTCATATGACGGCACCTCCCAATTTTCGGTATTTTGATGATTTTAGCGACATTATTCACCGGAATTGTTTCAAATTTGATATTTGAAGTTCGTAATGGATACTACAGCCTACGACAGAAAATTGTGTGTGCAGGTGCACGTCTTCGTATAGCCCCCATATAACTCTACCTCCCGATATTCGGTATTTTGATGATTTTAGCGACATTATTCACCGGAATTGCATCAAATTTTGTGTTTTAAGTTCGTAATGGAAACTACGGTCTATGACAGGAAGTTGTATGTGCAGGTCCACTTCGTATATGTGCAGGTCTCCATGTAATGGTACCTCCCTATATTCGGTATTTTGATGATTTTAGCGACATTATTCTCCGAAATTGTTTTAGATTTGGTATTTGAAGTTTTTAATGGAAACTAAAGCCTATTACAGGAAGTTGTATGTGCAGGTCCACGTCGTGTATGTGCAGGTCCCCATATAATTGTACCTCCCTATATTCGGCATTTTTACGATTTTAGCTTCATTATTCACAGATTTTTTTTCAAGTTCCGCATTTGAATATTGTAATGGCTTATGACAAAAGTTGTCTATGCAGGTCCACGTCGTTATATAAACCCTAATGTAACGGCTACATTCGGTATTTTTTAGAATTTTTGACGGATTTTATTTTATTAATTAATTTATTATTTTTTGATAATTTCCAAATGATGGATTGTTTTTTTTTTTTTTTTTTTTTTTTTTTGGAATTTTATCATTTGGATTTTCAGATTGGCATTGTGCTTTTAATTTTATTTGCATTTTTATGACTTCATAGTTCACCAATGATTCCTTAGCAATACTTTTTATTATTTTTATAATTTTACGAATTTATGACATTTATTAATGGATTCAATTGTCTTGTTTTTTTTTTTATGTCTTTTCAGGTAAGTTTGTTGACTTTCATGATTAAGATTTTGCGGTAAGTTGATCTCCGTTTTTTAAGTGGTGGTGATGGTGAATAACATTAGCCAATCAATAACCAGCACCCCAAACTTTTACGACCACCACCTAAATAAGAGGGGTAAACTAAAGACAACATCATCAATATTCATAAACCGTAAGTCATGTGAACCAAAAATCGAATTTTTGTCAAACACCTTTGGTGAAAAAAAAAAAAAACATTTGAAGCATATCTCCCTCTACGGCAAGTATCTATACCTTATGGTGGTGCAATTGCTCCTTATGTTTGGCTAATGGAATTTGTTTGGTGGGAAAAACAATTTCAAATAATCCAAATTGTATTGAACCGCTTAGCAACCGGCACAGAGAGAGAGAACATATAATTTCCAAACAAACTTATGCAAATTAAACCAAAGAAATAAAATTCAGGATGGGAGCTGGTGAGGGTATTTCGGTGATAAAACATAAACCAGCTAAAATAGTTCGAAAGGTGCAAGGAAGTTTGTTCGGGGTTCCCTTTCCATGGCAACACATTTGAACTTTTTTCTTCCTGACATATCCGTAATGTTCAAGGCCGTAAGCAGTGCTGAAATGTCCTTCGAATCTATTTTTGGATGTTCTCACATTTTTAAGGAGTTGGTTGCTGTTGTTTGCTTCCCTACAACAGCTGATTGGGCAAAAAGGCAAACACAGGTAACCCATTTGAGAATTCAGAATTTGTGTTGTTGCAATCCCAGCCAAGAGGGTTAGCAGCTCATCCTCAATTCAGGTCTTGTTCCTTTGGGGTATGTCCTTGCCACAATATTTTGTGTTCTCACCAAGCAATTGCACATTAACCGCCAAAAAATGTATTTTTCCTAAAATCAAATCATCCATCCTATCATGGGATAGTTGTCCGGCCAGGAACGTGAGTTTCTTGTTTATTACCAGATCATGCTATCCTTAATAGCTACCGGTTCTGATTGTTGTATTCCAGCTGGAGGACAACAAGAAAAATCGACAACGTGGACAACAAGTCAAGAAAATTGTCATTAGTGTTCTAATAATTCTAATGGCAAAGAAAACGTCACCGAAACTCATCAATTTCCCCTCAACTAAAAGCTGGAAATTAAGGGAAAACTTTGAAGGCAACTCAATTTATCATCGAGCCAAAATCTGGGCGGCCTAACCACCAAACCAGGACGGCAGCCAACGCCGGGTGGCTTTGATACCACCAAAACATGACCGCAAAGCAAAAGGATGACATGTCCAGTTATTGTCCTTCGAATTCGTTACGACTAACCATGCCATGGTCATCAATTTGATGTAACACAAAAATTTGACATTTGTCAAGTCTTAAGGAAGGACGACAAAAAAAAGTGTCCTTCAAACTATTCTTCCCCGTCATTCAACAGTTGAACTTACCTCTTCTCCCTTTTTCGGCCAGCCATCCACCCTGGCACATTTGTAATGACCATTGATTTACATATCCTGGCTACTGACCAAACGCATACATCCAACCACCCATTCATTCTTGTACGGGATTGTCTTCTTAATGCGTGTGAATGTTTGACAACATAAATTTCTGTCAAATTTAAGAACTTTTTTTCTACGAAAAACAACCAAGGTTTCTTCCTACCCCATTCATTACAACAGGACCCATAACCATTGTTGTTGTCCCGCTTTTTAAGTTGCAAGTTCAAAGTTCAGTTTTGTGTATTTGAATTTTGCTCTGTTTTCTTTTACTTCATCTCTCCTTTGTTTCGACCGGCATCTGTCTTTTGCTAATGAAAATGTTTCTGTCCCATCCAAAGACCGACAGCCGGATTTGTGTGTAACATTTGTTTTATGCGGTGTTTTCATGTAATTAAGTTGAATATTTATGTTTTCACATTAATTTTGATGTTTTTGTTGTTTTTTGGAAAAAATTCCTTTGTCTTATAATTGATAAGATTGTGTATTAAAAGCTAAGGAATGACAAGCAATTTAGAATTGAAAATGGCTTTCAAATAGCTTGAGAACATTTTTCTTTTGCATTCAAACTGCGTAGTTGATCTGCTCATACATCTTGAGGTCGATTAAATGTTCTGAAATTCTAAATACATGTTTATGCCCTCTGCCATATGGCTAGAGAGGGTATATAACATTCGATAAGGCCAAAACTTAAAATAACTGCCTTAGACATTAGGTATCTTTGAACCAAATCCGTTTCAGGACATTTGGAGTCGATATAGCGATGCCCGTCCGTCCGCCTGGCTGGTGCGAACGAAAACTCTTGAACGGGGTATCCGATTTGATTCAAACTTGGTACATCGTATATTATTGTCAAACTTAGATCGTATTCGGAGATGGACAATATCGGTCCACTCCACTCTAGTACCTCCCCCACAAAATGTCAACTTTTGCAAAGAAAATAATTTAATTTATAGAAAGGGAAGGGATTATACGATTTGGCTCCAACTTTGCAAATACTAATATTTGCTAGGTCAGGTGTGAAAATTTACAATATCGGTCCACTCCATAAAGTACCTCCCCCACAAAGTGTCAAAATTATTGAATAATTTTAACTCTAATAAAATGTGATGTAAGTGTCTGATTGTCTTCAAATTTCACACAAATTACATAGTTACAATAGGAAATATATCGATCCACTCCTTCTGATACCTGCTCCACAAAGGATCAAAATTTTGAATATCCAAGAACATTGGCTGAAGATATAAATCTGTCAGCAATCCGACTGATAATTTTTAATTTGTTTAATGAAAACCAAATACCATCAGGGACATCAGTACTAAACTTCGGAATTCCAACTCTATCCCTTCACCATATAATCTAATTAATATCATTTATTACTTTTCTTACAATTTTAATTCAAATTTCCACAACCACCACTATATCTTAACCTCAGACACCAACAGTGACCTCGATTTCAAATTTCAGGATTTCAGCTATATCCCTTCGCCCATTACATTTAACATACCCAACAAAGAATATACAGAGTGAAATAAAAACAAGTTAAAAAGTAAGTTAAGTTAAAAGTAAGTTCGGCCGGGCCGAACTTGGAATACCCTCCAACATTTGGAATGAATTTGGAAATTTTCAAAAAATAAAATCTTCAAAATATTCTGTTAAAATTTTAAAAATACCGAATATAGCCGTTATATTGGGATCTATACGACGTGCACCTACATAGGCAATATTTGCCATTAGCTATTACCATATTCAAATTCGAAACTCGAAATAATCGGTGAATAATGTAGCTAAAATCATCAAAAATATCGTATATAGGGAGGTATCGTTTTATCGGAGATGTGCGAAGACCTGGACCTGCATAGACATTTTTCTGTCACAGGCTATAGCATCCATTACTAACGTCAAATACGATATCTCAAACAATTTCGGTGGGCATTGTACCTAAACTCGTCAAAATACCGAATATAGGGAGATACTGATATATGGGGCCTACACGAAGACCAGGACCTGCATAGACAATTTTCTGTCACAGACTGTAGTTCCCATTACGAACTCTAAATACGTAATTTGAAACAATTCCGGTGAATAATAACGCTAAAATCATCAAAATGTCGAATATTCGGAGGTACCGTTATATGGGGGCTATAAGAAAGACGTGGACCTGCACAGACAAATGTCCGCCTTATGCTGTAGTTTTCATTACGAACTTCAAATACCAAATTTAAAACAATTCCGATGAATAATGACGCCAAAATCATCACAATGTCGAATATCGGGAGGTACCGTTATATGGGGGCTATACGAAGACGTGGACCTGCCCAGATAATTTTCTGCCATAGGCAGTAGTATCCATTTCGAACTTCAAATACCTAAGTTGAAACAATTCCGGTGAATAATGTTGCTAAAATCATCAAAATACCGAATATCAGGAGGTACTTATATATGGGGGCTATATGAAAACGTGGACCTACATGGCCCATTTACGAACTTAACCTGCCTACTGGAAAAATAAACATGTGTGCAAAATTTTAGGCTTCTATCTCAATTCGTTCAAAAGATAGCATAGTGATTACAACAGACGGACATGGCTGAATCGACTTAGAATTTTTCGCTGATCAAGAATAATTATACTTTGTTGGGTCTGACATGAGTATTTCGAGGAGTTACAAGCGAAATGACAAAGTTAATATACCCTCCATAGTATGGTAGAGGGTATAAAAACAAGTAAAAATGCTATAAGTTCGCAGGGTCGAACTTTGAATACGAATTTGTCAATTTTCAAAAATATAAAATCCGTTAAAAATTCTGTTAAAATTTAGCCGTTATATTAGGGTCTATACGACGACGTGGACCTGCATTATAAAAATCATCAGAATACCTAATATAGGGGCTATACCAAAGCGTGGACCTTCACAGACAATTTTTCGTCATACGCTGTACGAACTTCAAATACCAAATTTGAAACAATTCCAGTGAATAATGTCGCTAAAATCATCAAAATACCGAAAATCGTGCGGTTCCCTTATATAGGGGCTATACCAAAACTTGGACCTACATGTCCCATTTTCAATACCAAAAGTCCTGCTGATATAATATACATTTGAGTAAAATTTTATAAACCTACTTCGTTTCAGCTAACCTAGAGTGATTTCCACAGACGGACAGTCGGATAGAAGGACAGACGGACGGATATCGCTAAATAAAAACATAGAATTTTATGCTGGTCAAGCATTTATATTCCTTGTGGGGTCTAAAATGTATATTTCGAGGTGTTACAAACGGAATGACAAACTTAATATACCCTCCATACTATGGTGGAGAGTATAAAAAAACGAGTAAAAACGGATCGGTCAATTTTTTGCGTAATCGTGAATTCCATATTCATCTCAGGTTTCTGGCTGAAAGAAATATTTAGATATAGAAAGTTGTCGGAGAAAAGCAAATTCGGCAGATCACCACTTTCGGTCGCTTGGCTCTTTTTAGTCTTTTATCTCTATGTTGCGGCATAAATTCTGGCACTTTTTGGAATTTCAATGGCTTTACACCGACCTCATTTTTCAATATTTGCCGAATGGAATATTGCGATATGTTCAGATCACGAGCCATTTTTCGGCCACTGCGACGAGGGTTTCATTCATTTTCGAACCATTTCTGCTAATGTTGCTGTTTTCTTCCGCCCACTTCTTTAACGTTGGGATACGATACCAGTATCACCGTAACGATCGATGGTACGAGACCCAAAAGATTTATTCACATTTAAATACTGGAGTGTTCTAACGATGGCCACTTGTGGTTTTCCAGCCAAATATAAAGAAATCGCACTATCACACTTGAATTCCATTACGAATAACTTTTTTTATGAAAAAAAAAACATTCTTGATCAGCGTAAAATTCTTAGCCGATTTAGTAATGTCTTTCAGTCTGTCTGTTGTAATCACGCTATTTTTCGAACGAATTGAGATAGATTTGCTGGTAGGCAGGTTAGGTCCGTATATGGACCATATAGGTCCACGTTTTCATATAGCCCCCATATACCGGTACCTCCCTATATTCGGTATTTTGATGATGTCAGCGACATTATTAATCGGAATTGTTTCAAATTTGGTATTTGAAGTTCGTAATAGATACTACAGCCTATGACAAAAAATTGACGGTGCAGGTCCACGTTTTCTTATAGCCACCATATGACGGTACCTCTTAATATTCGGTATTTTGATTTTTTTTACCGACTATATTTACCGGAATTGTTTTTAATTTCTTATGTGAAGGTCCTAATGGGAACTACAGCCTATGACAAATAATTGCGTATGCAGTTCCACGGCTCCTCCCAATATTCGCTATATTTTTGGTATTAGAGACATTATTGACCGGACTTGTTTTAAATTTTGTATTTGAAGGTCCTAATGGCTACTACAGCCTATGAGAAAAAAATAGGTATGCAGGTCCACTTCTTCGTAAAGTCCCTATATAACTCCCAATATTCGGTATTTTGATGATTTTAGCGACATTATTCACCGGAGTTGTTTCGAATTTCGTATTGGAAGATCTTAATTGATACTTTAACCCATGACAGAAAATTGTCTATGTAGGTAATATACACTCTGTAACAACAATATTTGGGGAAATATATGAAATGCAGCTCAGAAATGCCTTTGCTAAATTTTATCGAGATCGGTTCAGATTTGGATATAGCTCCTATATATTACTTCGTCCGATTTACTTTTTATTGTGCACCAAACGTCTAATATTTGCCCAAATGGGATGGAATTTTGCCAATGCCAAATTTGATCGAAATCGGTTCAGATATAGCTATAGCTCCCATATATATTGTTAATCCGATTTGTTATTTTTGTCCTCCGCAGCCGTAATATGCACTCTGTAACAACAATGTTTGGGGAAATATATGAAATACAGCTCAGAAATACCTTTACTAAATTTTATCGAGATCGGTTCAGATTTGGATATAGCCCCCTTATGTATTTCAAATGGGCAATACAAGTCCGAATTTAAAAATTACAAATGCTTCGGCATATTTAGTCCTTTTTACTTACTTATTTTTTGTTATATCTACGTATAAGAAGGCCAGAAAACCCTTATACTTATAATAATTACGGTTTTGATTTAAAAATCTTGACATTTTTAGTAATAAAACGTATACTTCGATTAAGAATAATGAAAGTGAAACCCAACGAGATTCGTATTTCCCATGGTATATCTATCTCCAATATGACTGTGTGTTTGTCTGTGATTTAGTTTATTTACAGGTATTTTGGTGCCGTATTGTAAATTTGACATTTCATTAATTTCACAATGACACCTTGGCAATATTTCAAAAATCATCCCCCCACTTCTCGGCAACCATACTATGGGAATCTTCTTTAGGAAACTAAAAAATCGATCATTACTTTTAGTTTCATTTTTTAACACAAAAACCAGGTCAGGCCTATGTTCATACCTACCCGGCCTTTGGCAAACAATCATTAGTTTCTCTGTTTTTTGTGCACAAATAAAGGCGACTTTTCAAGAGGCCTGTCTCATCGTTTCTAATAACAAATCTCGGCAAAGAAAACACAATCTTCTCACCAAAGAGCCTTAAAAAAGAAAGATATTTATAAAAAAATAAAATCAAAAACAGAAACCAACAACACTGCCAAAATTTGTAAAGATGTCAAGTTGGCCATTGTCTAATCGCCAACGAGTGCAACGAAATGTCTTTAGAAAATTACATGTCTTTCAATATTTTTCTCTCAATTTTTTACCCAAGCCCCGAAATGTAAGATGAACAAAATTCCCATCATATGGGAAAATAATCCGAAATATATCACGTTTTTATTTTGTAAGAATTTTTGAAGACAGCAGATAGTTGGTTCCCATGACATGGAGTGTAGGGTGGGACAGGTTTGGCCAGTCAAGTACAATTACAAAAATATAAGAAAAAAATTCAGGTGAAATCCTTGAATGACCCACAGAAAGAAGAGAGGTTGAGTGTGAGGTGTGTTAAATGGCAAACAAACGAAACGTGTTCTAATTGTCCCGAAGTCCTGGCGATTTATTCGTGTCCAGCCAAAAGAAGATCGCTACCAAAAAAAAACCCACAAAAATCACAGAATAAAATAATGAGGTGTTTCCACATTTGTCTCACACACATTGCATACCTGTTGGCTGAACTCTTCACAAGTGACCAGGACGATAGTGGCAATGTGTGTGCACAAGATTTGTGTCCTTTTGTCACCTCAAATTGCCCTTTGTTGCCACCACAATCCGCTTGCATTTGCAACAATGCGCAAAACTGACATGATTTGGCAGTTTGAACGACTTATTGATGTGGCGGGTGGTGTTGTTGGTCCTCATTAACAATTGCCTGAATATCTGGCAGAAGGTAGCAGGTTTTTTTTCCAATTGTTTGCCATTTTCCCAAAAAAGACAGGGTTTTCACGTTCTCTACTTGTGCCTGGCCTGCCATTCTAATTTACGTGACATTTTCGTATTTTTGCCTATTCAGATTTTTAATGATTTTTTGGAATCTCTCTTTGATTGTTGGCCTATAGTCTTTGTTTTTGTCTTCCAAAACAACAATGTAATTGTTGTTAATAGAACCACTCCTATTTTGAATGGCTACAATGAGACCTGTTCGAAGTAGTTTTTCATTGTTTTTTGTTATTGCTGTTAATTGTGCAATAGATTTTTTTGTTTTTCCTAAAATGCGAATTTTATGAAGATTAATGGGTCATATTTTCTAAATTTGACATTTTAATATTAAACAGTTTTTGTTGCACAATAGAGAAGACCTCAATGTCATGAGAGAATTGAGTACGTGTGAGTCCTCAAACCAATGTTGTATGTATACGTATGTATATACATGTAGTTAAAATTAATAAAAAATATATACATGTCTAATATGGACATAAAACTTGTGTTTACGCCTTTTGTCCTAGTTTGAAGTGGAGAAAACCTTGCTATTGATGGCACTTTTCCTATAAAGTGTGCAGAAACAAAAATCGGTATACGAATTTCAGAAAACATCAATTACTAACACAATGCAACTTTTTATACCCACATTTGATAGGGCCAAAACGTGCCTCATCGAAATAACAGTTTCAGAACCTAAGTCTCTTTGGACCACATCCGTTTCAGGACATTTGGAATCGATCTAGAGGTGCCCGTCCGTTAAACTAAAATCGAGCTCGAAGATGGACCATATAGGTCCACTCCTACCGGTACCTCCCCCACAAAAGGTCGAAATTTGCAATAAATAATGTAAAAACTATCAGTCGATTTTACCGACAGATGTATACCATCAGCGAAAGGTCTATTTTTGAAACATATTTTGACTTCTGTTACGATTAACCAAATTGTTGAACCTCTACGGAGTAGGTTCCGAAAGAATAGGTCAACACTGTATATTTCGTACCGGACCTAAATAAATATGATAAAAATATTTCGGCGTGATCGAACTAAATACTACCGAATTGATAGCCACCGAAAAGCATAGAGCCGAACCCTACAACATCGAACAGACAACAATCATCCGATTACCAAGAAGTTGATACCATCAACGTGGCAAAATACGCCATACACCATATCCAATCCAGATTCCTTCCATATTATTCCTATTGTAGACACCAGAGTATTATAGTCAATATTGAAATTATAAGCACTCATGTGCCACTTAAGTTCTTCACTTCGATAGGTCTCAAAATGCACCATATCTCCAAAACTTACCTAAAAACCGGAGATCGATACAACTAAACCAGTAAGGAAAGGTCAAAAGTCGGGTAGGGCTGATTAAACATTTACATTTTTTTTTAATTTTTTGAAAGAAAGCAAAAAATGTCGGATATGGCACCAATTTTAAGATAAGTTTAGATTTGTTCGAATTGCTCACCTTTGGCACGAATTATGGCCTTCCAACGGCCAATGAAACCGTCACACGCTGCCCGAATGTTGTTCTGCGGTATTTTGGCTCATTCCCGGCGAAGCGTTTGTTTGAGGTGATCGACAGTTTTTTTGCGTGCCCAAGGCTTTAATACACCCTCCAGAATATTTTCGCGATAATGTTCGGCATTTATTCTGATTCCAACGGATTGGTATTCAGTCCAACGGATTGGTATCCGGATCTTTTGGTGGCCATTGTGCGCTAGAAATGGAGCGAGGAACCTCATTTTTTAACCATTTTTGGGGTGGCGCGTGCTGAGTGCGATGGTGCTGAGTCCTGTTGGAATGTTCAAGGTCTGCGGGCAAAATGTTTACGTGTCTAAGGCTTTAATACACCCTCCAGGATAGAATCGCGATAATATCCGGCATTTATTCTAATGCCACGGTCGGCCCACACCATCACCATGGCCGGCGCTTGAGTTTTGGTGGCCAACCAAAGGTGCACATATTCACATATTATAAAATTGGAATACTTCGGTCCGCTATATCTGCTACCTCACGTATGTTTTCACAATTTTCAAAAGTTTGCACATATCTCTAATAAAATACAGGAAGTAGTCGATATAGTCCAAATCTGGCACGTTGTAATATTTATATCAATCTTAAGTTAGATACGAATTGGTCAATGTTTGCCAACTGCTTCGGATCCTCCCCCATAAAGAATCAAAAATTTGAATAATCACATCTCACGGCTGGCGGTATACATCTGTCGGCAAAGCCTACTGATACTTTTTAAATTTTTTTTCATTTTTTAGAATCCGGACCGAATATTATCGGAACCTCCCCCATAAAGCGTCAAAAGTTTAAAATAATCACAACCCAAGGCTGGAAGTATTCATCTGTCGGCAAAGCGGACTGATACTTTTTAACTTTTTTTATTTTTTAGAATCCGGACCAAAACTATGGATTTTTTTTCAAGACCTTAAGGATCAATATAGCTAAGAGCTTCGGAAGATCTGTAAAGCCACATTTTAATGAACGAAAGAAGCAAACCTAAATTGGCTTTGGGTTGGTGGCTCTATGCGATAATGGACTTAACTTCGTCAATAAACACGTGCTTGAAAATCTAAACTCTACCCCTAGATGCCATGATACAGAGCATATGCATTTCTATGCCTCCTTCCCAAGCATTACGAAAATTAAGATTGATTTTTGAGGAGTTCAGGCATTACAAAAAAATGGAGACCCCTTTTTGCAAGAAATCCATTTTAGGCCACTTGGAGTCGATGTAATTACGTCCGTCCGTCTGTTTTGCAGAGTCTATATCTTAAAGGGAGTATCAAACTCAGATAAAGTTTGGAGGTGGACAATATTGGTTCATTCTATCTGGTACCTCCTCCACAAAGGCCAACCTTAATCTCAGCTGACTAAAAATGTGAAATTTTTCCTCAATTACTTCTCATTTTCCCATATTTCTAGTGTGAAAAGTGGTATCTGGGTGGAGGGTATCCATCGTAATATTCGGATTAAATTTAGATAGCCAAAATCTTCATAATATCGAAAATTGAGCAGGACCGCTATAAGGTGTGTTGCAGGCTATTTTAAACCTCACCATTCAAACTGCAAGTTATTGAAAAAATTCAGATACAATGTAGACCACCAAAAGGAACCCCTATCCACAATTATTTTTCCCTCTTTCCTCAATCAAGTTAAACTAATACAACCGAAATTAGAGGACACAAATTATCCTCTTTCTTATCCCTTCAAATCACCAAAGCAACCTATATTTACGTTAAATTTCATTTCAAACAGACTTGTTTCAACAAATTTCCCATGGTAAACATTTGAACGTCAAACATTCAAAGGACATTAAAAATTCCGGCTACAAAACTCATCAATGGTCCATTAGGAGGAAAGAAGGACACGGCATAATTTATAGGATCTTTTGGGCTATCTAACAATTTTACTACAATTACTTGTTTCAAATCTTATCCTGTGACGTTGTGGCCAAATATCAGTGCATAGCAACAACAAGACAGGGCAAGGCGAACATCCTCATCATCATCATCATCTTGGCGAGCTGAATAATTTCACTGCACTGGCTGTCCTTTTTTAATCATCTATAAAACCATAATCTAGAACAAAATCTAGTGCCACGAAATTTTCCCACAATCCCGAAGTGAAAGGAACACAAAAACAAATCCTTAAGCGATGAAATCAAATTGAAGGCCAGGTTAGAGGAAGAAGCAAAAGTAGGACATTAAAAAATGAAACCAATAACAACCACATTCAATAGAAATCCATTTACTGCAAAAATCGAAATGAGATGAAGCATCCTTGTACAAAGACCCCAAGAACAGCGAACAGGTACCTTGAGAGTATCAAACTTCCAATCGAACAAAAAGACAGGAACAACAATCAGCTGATTTACGCACAGTGCCGAAAGACGAACACGAAAACCCCGGATCAGTTGTTGTATTAAAAAGTAATAAAAATAACAACATCAACAACAACCATGATACACATAAAATAGCAAAAACAACACAAACAACAAGTGGAACAGCATCAACAAATTTATTGGAGAGAAAAACAACAACATTATCATCATCCTGCGCATCCTTGCCGCCACCATGATGGCAGCGACGACCCAATGTCTGTCCGTTTTCTTTTTATGGAGCTGCAACAACAACCACAGCAAAACCACACGGCAGAGTGTGCGCAAAGTGCATCGAGCGCTGGATGCACGTGTAAGGAACGAGTTTGTATCCTCCGACAGGATTCAGCCATTGTGTGTGTGTGTTTTTGTTGTCCCGATAACAACAAGAACAACAAAAGACGTCAACAGTTCTGTTTTTTTTTTTTGCTGGTGTGAGGCGAGACGATTAATAACAACAGGTACCAGCCCCAAGGAAAGTAAAGCGAACAAATCCTCCAGTCAACAACAAAAATCAGCTGATTACATTGAGGTCAGAAAAGGTCACATGGAATCAGCTGATGATTACAAGCCAAACAAAAACAAATTGGAAAAATTCCTTCGATTTTGTATTTGTGTGTGTGCTGAGATATTAAATTGGTAGTGATTCCTTGGAAATGGAACAGGTCCCTTTATCATTCCTCACTTGTCTGTCTGTGGGAGCGTTAGTTCGGTGCTACGCTTTTTAGTTTTGTGTTTTCTTTCTTTTATTAGAATGTGATTGTGAAATTGTTGGTGTAAATATCTCAAAGAACCCATATAAAAAATTAGTTCTTGCCCTTTAAGACACCAGCAACAAATATGGGACAATCTATAAAGGATATGCTGGCTAAAAATTATTGAATTCGGTGGGAAAGTAGTCCCATTCCTCTCTTTTTCTGTTCTCGAATAGTTACCCAACTATTAAACACTTGAATAGCATTTTTATTAATTGGATCCTTCTTTAGACACAATAAAAAACTAGTTTTAGAAGAGAGGCACCCTAAAATTCTGACATGGAAAAGTGGTATATGAAGACTTTCTACTGAGGTCTTCTTTGAAAAGGTCCTTTGGTCTTCTACGAGGAGACCCTTTGAAGACGCTTTAATCTTCTGAAATAAGACATTTCGGTAGTCTAAGAGAAGATCCTCCTGGTCTTCTATGAGAAGACCTTCTGGTCTTCTATGAGAAGACCTTCTGGTCTTCTATGAGAAGACCTTCTGGTCTTCTATGAGAAGACCTTCTGGTCTTCTATGAGAAGACCTTCTGGTCTTCTATGAGAAGACCTTCTGGTCTTCTATGAGAAGACCTTCTGGTCTTCTATGAGAAGACCTTCTGGTCTTCTATGAGAAGACCTTCTGGTCTTCTATGAGGAGACCTTCTGGTCTTCTATGAGGAGACCTTCTGGTCTTCTATGAGAAGACCTTCTGGTCTTCTATGAGGAGACCTTCTGGTCTTCTACGAGAAGACCTTCTGGTCTTCTATGAGAAGACCTTCTGGTCTTCTATGAGAAGACCTTCTGGTCTTCTATGAGAAGACCTTCTGGTCTTCTATGAGAAGACCTTCTGGTCATCTATGAAAAGACCTTCTGGTCTTCTATGAGAAGACCTTCTGGTCTTCTACGAGTGGACCTTCCGGTCTCCGATGAAAAGACCTTCTGGTCTCCGATGAGAAGACCTTCTGGTCTTCCTTGAGTATACCTTCTGGTCTTCTAAGAGCAGAAGAAGCACGAACCTTTGATCCTCTAAGAAAAGACCCATTGGGCTGTATGGTGTGACCTTCTGCTTTTCATTGGGAATATCATCCGGTCTTTTATAATAAGAACCTTTGAAGAAGGCACTTTGGTATTCTATGAAAATACTCTTAGGTCTTCTATAAAGAACCTCTGATCAACATCAACCCTTCTTATAGAAGAGCGGAAAGGTCTGCCCAAATTGGACTGCTAGAATGTTTTGTAGAATGTCCGAAGGGTCCTCAAAGGTAGCAATCGATATTGCAATTTTTATACCCTCGGCCATACAGAGGGTATATATCATTTGATACGACCAACACGTGCCTTATCGAAATGACGATTGTAGACCTTAGGTCCCTTTGGACCAAATACATTTCAGAACATTTTGAGTCGATTGAGCGATGACAGTTCGTCTGTCTGTCCGGCTTGCTGGTGCGCATGATAACTCTCAAAGGGAATATCCGGTTTGATCCAAACTTGATACATCATAATATTATAGTGAAGCTTTGATTGAATTTGGAGAAGGGCAATATCGGGCCACTCTTTCTGGTACCTCCCCTTTAAAAGTTCAAAATTTTCACAAAAAAAAAAAACCAAAAATAATTTTCCCTATAGGACAAGATAGGATCATCCAACTTTGTGGAAGCTTTGCAAATCCTAATTTTTTTATCAGCCCAGATCATGTGTGAAATGGACAATATTGGTCCTCTTCATCAAATACCTCCCCATAAAGGATCAAAAATTTTAATAATTATAACTCTTGTAAAATGTTAAACAAGAGTCCGATTCCTTTAGAACTTCCCGAATCTCAATATTGCTATCATCACAAGATCTGATGTGAAGATGGAATATATCGGAGGACTCTTTCTAGTACCTACCCCACAAAGGGTTTTTATTAACCATAAGGCTAAGAAACCTCGAAAAGAGCAACCGATTCCTTTTAACCTCAGCACATCCCATTGTTTCTATCTAATCAAGATCCGGTATGACTTGGTGGCCACTCCTTCTGGTACTTCCCCTCAATGGGTCAAAATTTTTATTAATCTTGACGCTCGTAAAACTCGAAATTAGCCACCGATTTCTTTCAAATTTGCCTCATCCTAATTTTCCTACCAACAAAAGACCTGGTATGAAGATGACATATATCAGACCACTACTTCTGGTGCCTCCCCTACAACAGGTCAACATTTTTATTAACCATAAGGCAAGGAAATCTCGAAAAAACCAACCGATTCCTTTCAAACTCGGTATATACCAATACTTCTACCAACAAAAGATCTGGTGTGAAGACGGGATATATCGGTCCACTCCTTCTGGTACCTCCCCCACAAAGGGTTAAAATTTTGAATAATCAAATCGATCATAGAGTGCGAATTGGGCACCCGATACTCTTCAAATCTCAAACATCCCAATGTTTCTATCAAGACAAGATCTGATGTGAACATGGAGAATATCAGACCACTACTTTTGGCACCTTCCAAGAAAGGTAAACAATTTTGAATAATCCAAACCATCATAGAATACTATTGAACATCCGATTATCTTATAAATTTCACACATCCAAATATTTCTACTGACACTAGATCTGGTGTGACGATGCGTTATATCCTCCTTATTGTAACTCACAACGAGTCAAAGTTTTAAATAACCTAAACGATTATACAATCCAAAATAAGCATGTTATTTCCACTAAAATAAGATCTACTGTGAAGATGGAATACCTCCCCCACAATGGGTACAAATTTTGAATGTCCATGAATCTCATAAAACGATTCCATTCAGGCATGGTACATCTCAATATTTCCATCTGCTATAAAGATGGTAGAAATCGGATCATTTCTTTTAATACGAGATTTTGAAAAGCAAAACGCTCAAAGAAAGCGAAATAAACTTCCTCTTCAAATCACACATGAACACAAAGTCGATATACTGCAAATCTGGTACGTTGTAACATTATAATAGCAGAACTAGATCAGATGCGAAATGAGCAATATTGGCCCATCACTTGGCAACTCCACCATAGAGGGTCAACAGTTTGATAATCATAAGTCAAAATATATTCTTCAATAAATGAACATTAATTGAGGACGGACCCTATTGAAATTGGAGATAATCGGTAAAAATTTAGATATAGCTCCCATACATATCTTCGTCCGATTTGCCTTTTATTGTGCACCAAACGTGTAATATCAGCCTGAATAGTATGGAATTTGGTACATACAACCAAGTTAGGCCTGACAATAAGTATGCCAAATTTGATCGAAATCGGTTCAGATATAGCTATAGCTCCAATATATATTGTTCATCCGATTTGTTATTTTTGCCCTCCGCAGCCGTAATATACACTCGGTAACAACAATATTTGGGGAAATATATCAAATGCAGCTCATAAATACCTTTGCTATCGGTTCCGATTTGGATATAGCTCCCATATATAACTTCGTCCTTTTTGCCTTTTATTGTGCACCAAATGTCTAATATTTGCCCAAATGGGATGAAATTTGGCACTTACGACCGAATTGAGTCTAGATGCTAGTATGCCAAATTTGGTGAAGATCGGTCCAGATATAGCAATAGTTTCCATATATATTGTTCATCCGATTTGTTATATTTGTTACCCACAGCCATAATATGCACTCCGTAACAACAATATTTGGGGAAATATATCAAATACAGCTCAGAAATACCTTTGCTAAATTTTATCGAGATCGGTTCAGATTTGGATATAGCTCCCATATATAACTTCGTCCGATTTATCTTTTTATTGTGCACCAAACGTCTAATATTTGCCCAAATGGGATGAAACTTGGCACTTGCGACCGAATTGAGTCTAGAAGCTAGTATGTCAAATTTGGTGAAGATCGGTTCAGATATAGCTATAGCTCCCGTATATACTGTTCATACGATTTGTTATATTTGTTACCCACAGCCCTAATATGCACTCCGTAACAACGATATTCAGGGAAATATATGAAATACAGCTCAGAAATATATTTGCCAAATTTTATCATGATCGGTTCAGATTTGGATATAGCTCCCATATATAACTTCGTCCGATTTATCTTTAATTGTGCACCAAACGTCCAATATTTGCCGAAATGGGATGAAATTTGGCACTTACGACCGAATTGAGTCTAGAAGCTAGTATGTCGAATTTGGTGAAGATCGGTCCAGATATAGTAATAGTTTCCATATATATTGTTCATCCGATCTGTTATATTTGTTACCCACAGCCGTAATATGCACTCCGCAACAACGATATTCAGGGAAATATATCAAATACAGCTCAGAAATATCTTTGCCAAATTTTATCGAGATCGGTTCAGATTTGGATATAGTTCCCATATATATTTTTATCCGATTTCAAATTAATTGTGCACCAAATAGGCAATACAAGTCCGAATTTAAAAGATACAAATGCTTCGGCATATTTAGTCCTTTAAACTTTAAATTATAATTATAATCAAAACTTTTAATTGTTATGTGGAGCTCTACTAAATTAGCAAATTGGTGTAGGGTATCATAATGTGGGTATCATAACTCATTTAAAGAACCCATAAATCAAGAGATTCTATTCATGTACCTGTTGAAATCCAGCACATTGGGCAGCTAACAGCCTTTGGTATCTATGGGGATAAGGACTCGTCACAAGTATGTTTTTCTCATTTGATCTATAGATAAAATAAAAGGATTCTATGCCGGATTTAAAATTGTCTACCTAAAATATATTCCTTAATTTTGGATTTTCAAAATTACATTTGACAATAAAACAATTTTCAGTTGGAAGCAGGAGTTAAAAAACTTAGTTCTTTTTATTTAAATATTAAGACATTTTCAAAATATTGTTTCCTTAAATCTTAAATGTCAATGCCTTCTGAACATTTAAAATTGACGCAAATAAATTTCAACAAAGAAGAGAAAAATCGCAACCAGACATCTTTGTGGCTAGCACAGACTCCGGTGGCGGTGCCATGGAAAACCACGAAATAGATTAAATAATACAACATAAGGCAAACGAAACCTTTGTCGTAGCATAAAAAAAGGAAATGTGCTGAAAACCCCCGGTTGTGGTTTGAAGATATTGCTGCTAAATTGCTATTGCCATCATTTGAAACTGCAATAAAAATCCAGATTTTTTCTTTCTTCTTCGGGAGGTTAACCACAAAACAAAGCCCAGCATCCATAATCTTTAAAAACAAATGAATAATAATTTCCAGAGCAGATAAACACAAATAGGCCGTTACATTTCTAAATTTCGTATTGAAAAAAAAAAAAAAAAAAAAAAAAAAAAACTAAGAATAAGTGATTTAAATTCTTTGGACATGTGATTGGCATATGCATTCAAGGTCGGTTGCTGCAGGGGAATAAAAAAATAAATATAAGTGAGTCATTAATGATTTGGACAAAAAACAAATAACTGATAAGCAATTAACTTCCCGCCAAATATAACGAACATTATGTTTGCCCCAGTGATAAGCATAATTTAAAAACCCTAAATCGACTGCATTCTTTAATGCACTGCCTGCCCTCCTGGCCCAGGAAACTCAACAAAGTCGAAATGCGAAAAAAGAGAGAAGAAGAAAAAAATACAAAATCTCACAAAAATAAATTTCATTCACAATTTTTATGAATGAAAATCAAAACCGGCTTCTAGTCGGTAAAAATTCCTGCAAAACAAAAAGCAAAGAAAACAAATTTGTGAAAATAGCCGGCCGGCCGATCGGCCGGCCAAGCCCAGACACAGAGATAACACCACACTGTGTAGTAGTTTTACAAGTTTCCCGTCTTCACTTTGGATACCGCATGGCGTCAACAGCAATTGGGGGGCTGCTGGCTGACTGACTGGCTGGCTGCCATGCAGAGCACTTTTGCAGGGAATTGAAATTAAACGCTGCTTATTTGCAAATGCCTTCCTTTTTATTTGCTTAATAAAATGTATTGGCGATTTTCGTTGCTGTTGTTGTTGTTGTTATTATTGTTTGTTTATTGTTGCCAAGCATGTGAATTATTATTATTTATGATTGACAACTTTACGTCGTTCATTAATTAAAGGGTTTGAAGAAGGAGCACAGTGTTCTGCATAAAATATTGGAAATAAAAAATCACGAATGTAATCACTAGAGTGAGCCGATAAATTCCATATTCACATTACATATCTCTCGCATTTTATGAGAGATACAAATATTCAAAATTTTAACCTATTATGGGGGAGGTACCAGAAGCAGTAGTCCTATATATTTCATATTTATACCAGATCTTGTGTTGTTAAAAATATTGGAATGTACGAAATTCGGTGAGAACCTGTCGTTTTTTTTTTTACATTTTATAAAAGTTATAATTATTCAAAATTTTGACCCTTTGTGTAGGTGGTGCTAGAAGGTACCCGATATTGTCCACACCTGATATAGAGCTGAAACAAATATAGGGATTAGCAAAATTTGTACAAAATCGAATGATCTTTTATCTTTCTGTGAAGAAAATGGTTTTCTTTGAAAATTTTGATATCTTACGAGGAAGGTACCAGAAGGAGTGGACCGATGTTGCCCATGTTTGACAATAATATTACGATGTGCCAAGTTTGGAGCAAATCGGATACTTCCTTCGAGAATTATCGTGCGCCACAGCCAGACAGACTGATAACTCTACACCGACTCCAAATGTCCGGAAACGAATTTGGTCCAAAGAGATCCGATATTTCGATGAGTCACGTTTGGACCGTATCAAATGATATACACCCTCTATAGTCATATGACTGAGGTTATAAAAATCACTAATGTGATCGCTAGAGATTTCGAAATCACCGTGAGTACGTGGCTAAATGTGCCGAAGCATTTGTATCTTTTAAATTCGGACTTGTATTGCCCATTTGGTGCAAAATTAATTTGAAATCAGATAAATATATATATGAGAGCTATATCCAAATCTGAACCGATCTCGATAAAATTTGGCAAAGATATTTCTGAGCTGCATTTGATATATTTCCCAAATATTGTTGTTACAGAGTGCATATTACGGCTGCGGAGGACAAAAATAACAAATCGGATGAATAATATATATGGGAGCTATAGCTATATCTGTACCGATTTCGATCAAATTTGGCATACTTATTTTCAGGTCTAATTTGGTTGTTTGCGCAAAACTCCATACTATTCGGGCTGATATTACACGTTTGATGCACAATAAAAGGCAAATCGGACGAAGATATATATGGAAGCAATATCTAAATTTTTACCGATTATCTCCAATTTCAATAGGGTTCGTCCTTGGGCCAACCAAATGTTGTTTGGAAAATTTCATCTCAATCAGATAATAAATGCGACCTGCATTTTGTTCGCAAGAATACATGGACAGACGGACGTACAGACGGACTGACATGCATAAATAAACTGAGAAAGTGATTTTATGCAGATCATCAAAAGGAACTATGGGTCTATCTCGTTTCATTTTGCCTGTTACAAACAAATGCACAAAGACATGATACCCTTACCACTATGTGGTGTAGGGTATAAAAATCGTTGTTATTGTGGTTCTAAGAGCTCCAGAAGGAAATGGCTCCAAAAAACATTTGAACAAAAATGCCTTAAAACCCCACGCCCATAAGGCAAATATTAACAATAATGTGACTGAAATGATGATGAAAACCGGGAGGTTTCGATATATGGGCGGCCGCTTTTTATTTTTTATGAGTCGATTTTTATGAGTCTGAAAGTCCTTCAGAAAATATTCTCAAACATCCTTGTTTGTATGACTCTTAAAACCATTAAAAAATGATCCTTCGAATTTACGATTAAATGAAATTGAAAAATTCTTTGTTAAACTCTACGTTGGTATGGATATGAAAGCTTTTGGAAAATATTGCTCAACATCGACTTTTCGAATCCAAGTTTATATGTCTCGAAAATACATTGGCAGATATTCTGAAAAATCCACGTTAGTCTGAATGTTTTTATAAAACATTAAAATATTTACTGTTATATGGTACTGAAAATTTTAATAAAAATTTAAATTTCTATCGTTTTGAGGGTCCTTGATATAATATTCATAGAATCCGCTTTTGTGTAGTTCTAAAAGTCTATGGAAAAACATTAAAATCTTATTTTTATTATCCTCTGAAGGATCTTGAAAGGATTCTTGTTGGATTTTTTTTTTGCCCAGAGGTAGTTATTTGTACCCTCTATCTTCTATCATTTTGAGGGTACTTGAAATAATACTTATATTATCCGCTTTTGTATGGTTCTGAAAGTCTATGGAAAAACGTTAAAATCTTATTTTTATTTTCCTCTGAAGGTTCTTGAAAGGATTCTGGTTTGATTTCTTTTTTTGCCCAGAGGTAGTTATTTGTACCCTCTATCTTCTATCGTTTTGAGGGTCCTTGAAATAATACTTATATTATCCCCTTTTGTATGGATCTGAAAGTCTATGGAAAAACGTTAAAATTGTATTTTTATTTTCCTCTGAATGTTCTTGAAAGGATTCTGCTCTGAATTTTTTCCCCAGAATTAGTTATTTGTACCCTGACTCCAGAAATGTATTTTTTCCTGAGGAACGGACCCGGATTTTTCACTAGAAACTCCAGGTCCAAGAGCCGCATCTGTACCCAATGTGGACAACATAGGTATCATTTTAATGCTAATAAAAATATCAATTCAACAAGTGACCACATAAGTTAAATCAAAACCAGTAAAAAAAGTTTTAAAATCATTCGGGGCTGACTAAATTATGACGAGGCATTCGGACTTTTATTATCCATTTGGTGCACAATTAACCTGAAATCGGATAAAGATATCTATGGGAGCCGTATCCAAGTCTGAACCAATCTCTATAAAATTTGGCAAAGATATTTCTGAGATGTATTTGATATATTCCCCCGAATATCGTTGTTACGGAGAGCGTATTACGGCTGTGGAGAACACATTTAACATATCGGATGAATATTATATATGGGAGCTATGGCTATATCTGAACCGATTTTCTCTAAATTTGACACACTTGTTTCTAGACTCAATTTGGTCGAAAGTGCCAAAATCCCTCACATTGGGATAATATTATACGTTTAGAGCACACTAAAAGGCAAATCGGACGAAGATATATATGGAAGCTATGTCCAAATATGAACCGATCTCGACAAAAAATTACCAAAGGTATTTTTGAGCTGTATTTAATATACTTCCCTAAATATCGTTGTTACAGAAGGCATATTACGGCTGCGGAGGACAAAAATAACAAATCGGATGAAGAAAATATATATGGGAGCTATAGCTTTATCTAAACCGATTTCAAATTTGGTTCCATACTATTTGGGCTGATTTTACACGTTTGGTGCACAAAATAAGCAAATCGGACGAATATATATGTGGGAGCTATATCTAAATTTTGATCGATTATCTCCAATTTCAATAGGTTTTGTCCTTGGGTCAAACTAATTATTTGAGCAAAATTTCATCGGACAATAAATGCGACCTGTAATTTGGTTACAAAAATACATGGATAGACGGACAGACGGACATGCATAAATCGACTCAGAATATGATTTTATGCAGATCATCAATAGGAACTATGGGTCTATCACGTTTCCTTTTGCCTGTTACAAACAAATGCACAAAGGCATAATACCCTGACCGCCCTGTGGTGTAGGGTATAAATATCGATTTATTAAAAATCCTCTAAAAGTCGAAAGAATTCCTGTTTTGAGGGTCCACGAAATATATGCCATTGCTTGACGCTATAACCTTTCCTAAACACTACAATAATTGTTATTATTTTTCCTGAATTCTGAGATATAGGTTTTTAAGCCTAGTCGTCAAAGGACGTACACAGAGAAGAAAAACTCAGTATTAAATTTAGAAAAATTTTGGTATGCGTAGCCGGTGTTAGACATGGCTAGAGAAGAAAATCCCAAACCCCAGGTACATAAAAATATCAAAATTATAAAACTTTGCTTCGATGCACCGAACAGAATCGGGTTGTCCGGTATTTGGATCCTGGAAAGATAATAGCATATATTTTGGCATTTTGGAAAGGTTCCACTCTTAGCTATGTTTTGGTACCTATTTTATGCATTTCCATTACTTCCGACTTTTTTGAGTTTTAATAAAAAAAATCGGTTCCAAAAAATAATTATCTTCATTACGGTAATTAGATATAATTCCGAACGAATTGTTTTAAATAATTGCCACTTGCTGGATCAGTCTTTAGCCTTCAAATGATACCTATTTTGTTCATATCGGAAAAAATTCGAAAACTTCCTAAAACACTGAATCGTTCCTAATCTGAAAGTCCTGAAAAAACATCCATGTTTGAGTGAGGGTCCTTGAAGAAGTATTCTTCAAAATCAAAGTCATTGAAACAATATTTTTAAATCACCAATTATTTTAAGGAAATTATCCTTTGAAATCCACGTCCTTGCAAACAACTTTTTTTTTTAAATATATACACTTGAAAATAGTATCCGTTAATATCTACATCCGTGATAAAAATATTCTTTAAATTAAGATCCTCCAAATAATTAACCTTTAAATAAAACTTCCTTAAAAAAAACTATTGTCTTAAACAAATAACCTTTCAACACAAAGTTTTCGAAAAAAAAAATATCCTTAAAACTACACTTCCCAGTAATTAATATTTGTAAAAATCCACCAAATCTTTTGAGAAAATGAAACTTAAATTGCACATCTTTTAAAGAAAAAATATTTTTAAAACTTCTTCATGTCCTTGAAGAATATATCCATCAAATTTCACGTACTATGAGTGCATCTGAAGGTTTTTTGAGAAAATAATCTTAAAATTCTTCATCCGGAAAAAAGTATATAATACATATCTTTGAAAGTATTATCCTTTAAAGTCTACGTCCTGGAGAAATACATTCAAAGAGACATAGGTTCTAAAATCGTTATTTTGACGATGCTCCGTTTCGTCAAAGACTGTGGTTATAAAAATTAAGTTTTATGTGAAACTGAAAGTCCCTAAGTCCTAAGTCCTTCAACAATTTTTCTCAAAGCCCCTGTCAAATGCAGCGATATCTGAACACTGTGACTCTCCACATATATCGCTTCCCATGCAAAAAGCACGTCCATGCAGCCAAGAGGTGCCAACATGTTAAAGTGTACCTACCTACCGCACACATTGTGGACCAACACTACCACACATGGCGCTTCTGGCAAAAAGGAAGACACCAGCAACAACAACAAATAAGACCCATTGACAGTTTTTTAGCACTTATATGCAATTTCCGGCAATTGGACAAATAAGCAAACAATTTGTCAACATATACCGGCGATACAATCCCCGGGCTCTTTTTCTCCTTCTCCTCCTCCTCCTTTTCCTCCGGCAGACAACGTGATTTTCTGAGTATTCCCTAGAAACAAGCCAAAATAAACAGAAATTTTTGGCGGGATAATTTAAATGCTTGGCGGTGATAAGCGATGAAGGGGCACATGAATACCAAAATCCAATTGAATTCTGGACATTTCGAATTTTTCTTTATCAGCTCTCTTTCAGTCCATCCTATTTCTAGGATGGTGGTGGCATATCAATCGCACTTCGCACAATATTGATTCAATATTTCCAATGTAACACCAACAATTTACTGGGGGCTTTATCATAGACGAGTGTATGCTGTGCTCTGCGCGCTCTTTTCGTAGTGACGCCGGTGGGTCGGGCCTGTTGGTCAGCCAACTGATAAGACTCGTTGTGGCGGTGGCGCAATAAGTGTCCGGTACAATGTATTAATCCTTTGTCAAACATGAGATTACCTTTGAGAGAGCAAATTCTTTACTCCACCACGTGCTGCGTGCCGGACAAAATGTGTGCGTGTGTGTTTTAGCAAATATTTGATCATACCAATCGGAGCAGTAATCCAGTCTACTTCATACATATGTGCAACATTGTTGCAAAGTGCCATTTTTTATACACTTAGCATTCGTGAAGGGTGATCTTTGACGGGCGGACAACAAAAAATCTTTAAAAATTGGAAGGAGAAGGAAAAAACACCTTTGAATTTCGCTGATAACGTCAAGAGCGGAATGAGTTGTTGGGTTGCCTTAAGTGACCACAGACTAAATGATATTCTCAATTTCAGATTGAATTTTTCGAAATTCCTTTTTTAGGCCGATTTGATATGACGCTCGCTAAACACGTGCAAGATTTTCAAAAACAACCTCTGAAATAATATTTAATTTGTGACAAGATTTGACCCCTGCAGATGTAAAAAATGAATAGATGAAGATAGATAGAAGAAGGTCTTTCCATAGAAGACGAGAAGATCTTCTCATAGAAGACTAGAAGGTCTTCTTATAGAAGACGAGGAGGTGAAGGAGGAGAAGATCTTCTCATAGAAGACCTGGATGTCTTCTCATAGAAGACCTGGAGGTCTTCTCGTAGACCAGAAGGTCTTTTCTCATAGATGACCTGGAGGTCTTCTCATATAAGACCTGGGGGTCTTCTCGTAGAAGACCTGAAGGTCTTCTCATAGAAGACCTGAAGGTCTTCTCATAGAAGACCTGGAGGTCTTCTCATAGGAGACCTGGAGGTCTTCTCATAGAAGACCTGGAGGTCTTCTCATAGGAGACCTGGAGGTCTTCTCATAGAAGAGCTGGAGGTCTTCTCATAGAAGACCTGGAGGTCTTCTCATAGAAGACCTGGAGGTCTTGTCATAGAAGACCAGGAGGTCTTCCCATAAAAGACCAGAAGGACGGACTTCTCATAAAAATCCAGGAGGTCTTCTCGTTTAAGACAGGAGGTCATCTTCCCATTAAAGACGAGTAGGTATTCTCATAGAAGACCATAAGATCTACTTTTCATAGAAGTCGAGTAGGTCTTCTCATAGAAGACCAGAAGATCTTCCTATAGAATACCAAAAGGTTTTCTTTTAGAAGAGCAGAAGGTCTTCTTATAGTAGAGACCAGTGGGTCTTCTTACAGAAGACCAGAAGGCCTCCTGACAGAAGACCAGAAGGTCCTCTACTAGAAGACCAGAAGGCCTCCTATCAGAAGACCAGAAGGTCCTCTACTAGAAGGCCTGAAGGTCGTCTCATAGAAGACCTGGAGGTCTCTGTCATAGAAGACCTGGAGATCTTTGTCATAGAAGATCTGGAGGTCTTTGTCATAGACCTGGAGGTCTTTGTCATAGACCTGGAGGTCTTTGCCATAGAAGACCTGGAGGTCTCTTAGAAGACCTGGAGGTCTTCTCTTAGAAGACCTGGAGGTCTTCTCTTAGAAGACCTGGAGGTCTTCTCTTAGAAGACCTGGAGGTCTTCTCTTAGAAGACCTGGAGGTCTTCTCTTAGAAGACCTGGAGGTCTTCTCACAGAAATCTTATTATAGAAGACCAAAAGGTCTTCTTATAGAAGTCCAGAAGGTCCCGAAAGGTCTTCTTCTGTTCGAAGGCCAAAAGGGCTTCTGAAATAAGACCATAGGTTCTTTTCGTCGAAGACGAGAAGGTTTTCTCATAGAAGAGCAGAAGGTTGTCTCCCCATAGAAGATAAGAAATCCCAGAAGTTCATCCCAGTTCAGATGGAAATATTATGCCAGTATTGAAACTTACTGGGCCAAATCGAATTCTCATTTATTAATGGATATACAATCAATACTGATTCCTATCAAGTGTCCTTACATTCACCTTTACATCATAAATGCATAACCTTTCACTGGAAATCTTGGCCAAAATCGCTCACTCTTAAATTTTTATGAAATATGAGTAAGCATTGTGATCACGTCTTCCTAGTTCTGATGAATAAAAACAGCGAGCAAATACAAATAAAACCATAATATCTTAAGGTAAATCGCCACAAAAACAAAATCATTCGGATACACTGTTGTAGTCAACAAGATTCCCAGGCCCTCAAAAATTCTCTTGCCAAGAATTATCAAAAAAAATTGATTTTTATATCTTTGTGAATTATGGCCAAGACAAAGGGAAGAAAATTTAAAATTGACAAAAAAATATTGTCTCACAATTCACCCTCCTCTTCTGCCTTTGTAACAATAAAAATTCATTAAAAAATGTTTGAGACAAACCCTCTTTTGACACACAACTCTCCCACAGACGGACAACGGTGAAGTGACAAGGACCTGTTTCACAGAATCAATTTTAAGGCTCAAATGTAATGTTGAAATGCTGTGGTGTATTTTTTGTTTTTCTTGAAGACTTGGCTTAAATCAGCTGACTGACTCCGTGGCATTTATAGCCGCCTCAATGTAATCAGCTGATTTTGTTGTTGATTCGTGATTTGTATTTTATTATCCATTTTGTGTCTTGGCTGTGGTGTGGTACCTGTTTTCATTAAATATTTCACCCCTGTGATTTTATTTATTTTCTTTTGTCATCTTCCACACTTGCGGCTCGATTCGTCCACGTGTATCCTTACAACGAATATATGTTAATTGTTGTTGGCCATGATTTTTAAATGTTTAAAGGATATATGGGTAAGGGATATATGCTCGTTGATATTTTACTTGCTGTTGCAAATTAGTTTTCTTGTTGTTTTAATTTCTGTGTGTATTAGAAATATATTATTTGACTCTTTATGTATTCGTTTGGAGTTTTACCTGTTGAAATTAATTATAAAGAACCATTGCAATTTGTACCAGGAAAATTTATTAGTTTTAAAATGAAAAAAATATAACTAGTCCTTTCGTATCATAATCAGGTTATAGATGTTATTTTGAGGAGATACAACACCACCACCATAGAGCAAAATTATAAGAAATATTGGAAAGTGAGGTTAAAACATTAAAAATACCGAAAATCAGGAGGTACAAGGATTAAGATGTATCCTGAAATTGAATCTTGGTTTCTTTTGTATATTCCTTCAAGTTCAATTGTTACATAAACCTGTACATATTGATATCTGCAATGGAATGCCGCTCCTCCCACATAAATGTAATTTTGGTGTTATATTTATTTAATTTCCTTCCTTTTTACTGGCTGTAAAAAATAATGACCTTAAATTTCTTGAGCGGTATTTATATATTTTAAGTGAGCCCTACAAACAGGACGAAAGTCCAACGTAATAATTTTTAATTTTTTTTTTTAATTTTATTGAATGAAAGCAAAAAAGTCGGAAATAGCATAAACTTTTAGAATAAGTTTAGATTTTTTCGAATTGGTCACCTTTGGCACGAATTATGTCCTTCCAATGATGGCCAATGAAACCATCAAACGCTGTCCGAATGTTGCTCTGCAATATTTTAGGCTGTTCCACGCGAAGCGCTTGCTTGAGGTGATCGACACTTTAATACACCCTCCAAATTTTCTCTCTGCGATAATATTCAGCATTTATTCTGCTGCCACGGCCGATTAATACGAGCGGAGAGCGACCATCGGCTATTATGGCGGCCCACACAATCACTATGGCCGGCGCGTGAGTTCTGGTGGCCAACCGAAGGTGCACATTTTCAGCTAACCTCTTTGGGAAGTAAACACCATCATATTGTTTGTTTACATACTGCTGGACAACGAATGTTTTCTCATCGGAGAAAACCAAATTCGGCAGTTCACCACTTTCGGCCAAACAAAGCAACTCTTTAGCTCTTTGGAGTCTATTTTCTTTCTGTTGCGGTGTAAGTTCTTGCACTTTTTGGAATTTCAATGGCTTTATCCCGAGCTCATTTTTCAACATTTGACGAAGGGTCACAATTTGCGGTATTCTGCATTATATATATCTCTTAACTATAAAAGAAGTCAGCGATTGTTTTCAAATTTGGTATATCTATGTAACTTTCTCAGGTATGGAATATATTGGCCCACTCCCTCTGGTACCTTTCCCACAGAAGGTTCGAATTCTGATTATCATTTATTTGCTAAAAAATTAAAATAAATGTTCGATTTTCTACCACTTTTGCACATCACAATATTTTTAGCAGAATTAGAAAAAAGATAATATTTCGGACTGTTGTATTATATTCATCGCGATATTTCAATATATTCGAAATATGATCGAATATACCATATAAAGTGAAGGAAATAGTCGATATATTCCAAATTTGTTGTTATAGCAATTATTACAGACTTAGGTCGGATATGAAATGGAAAATATTAGACTACTCCTCTAGTACCTCCCCCACAAAGGAGTCAACATTTTGAATAAGATTCCGATTCCGATGAAATGGAAAATATTAGACTACTCCTCTAATAACTCCTCTATAAAGGAGTCAACATTCTTCTCTTCAAATTTCACACATTGCAATATTTCTATTAACGGAAGATCTACTGTGAAGATAGGATATATCGGAACACTCCTTTTTTAAAACAAAACGCTCATAAAATTCGGTATAACCATCCCATTCTCTTTAAATTTCGTACATATATATTTTTCCAACACAATATTTTTTACAACTAGAAATCTGGTGGGAATATGTAATATATCGGCCCACTCCTTCTGGTACCTCCTCCAAAGGTTATAAATTTGATTCGCAAAAAATTGGTTCGGTGTTCTTTAAATTTGTCAAATTTTATCACTACATCTGGTATCGCACTCACCTATCAACACTTTTCAAAAATGAGCACATATCTCTTATAAAGCCAAGAACACTTGGGCAAAATGTTAAACTTGTTATATGCTCAGCCAAATGGCTACAGAGGGTATATATCTTTGATACGGTCAAAACGTGCCTAGTCGAATAATGGTTTTTTCAGAACATTTGGAGTCGATCTAGCGATGTCCGTCCGTCTGTCTGTCTGGCTGGTGCGCACGACAACTCTCGAAGGGAGTATCCGATTTGGTCCAAACTTGGTACATCGTAATATTTCTGTCAAGCTTAGATAAAGTTCGGAGATGGCCAATATCGCTCCACTCCTTCTGGTACCCCCCCACAAAAGGTCGAAATTTAAAAAAATATATTTTTTGCACAGAAAGAGAAAAGATAATCCGATTTTGCTCCAACATTGCAAATTCTAATATTTGTGAAAATGGACAATATCGGTCCACTCCATCAAGTACCTCCCCCAAAAATGGTCAATATCAAAAAACTTGAAGTAATTAAAACTCTCGTAAAATGTGATGTAAGAGTTCGATTGTCTTGAAATTGCGCACATCCCAATATTTATATTATCCCAAGGTCTGATGTTAAGATGGAATATATCGGTCCACTCCTTCTGGTACCTCCCCCACAAATGGTCGAAATTTTGAAAAATATATATTTTGAAACGATAATCCGATTATGCTCCAATTTTGCCAATCCTAATATTTGCGTCAGTGCTAGGTCAGGTGTGAAAATTGACAATATCGGTCCACTCCATCAAGTACCTCCCCCAAAAAGGATCAAAATTTTGAATAACACACATATATCCATGAAGCTCAAACCTAGCACGTCGCAATATTTGTATCATATTTATTTAAGTCCGATACGAAATTGCCAATATTGGCCAATTCCTTCGGAACCTACTGCATATTGGGTTAAACATTTGAATAATCATAACAGAAGTCAAAATATTTTTTAATAATCGAACATTGGCTGAGAACAGATGTATACCTGTTGGCAAAACCGACCGATACTTTTTTACTTGTTTTATTTTATTTTTTCTACGGCGGGAAAAAATCAAGGGAAGTGCAATCAGCAGACTTAGAATTCAATTGACTCCTACAAATATTGTTAAGGAGCTCTTCTACCCTAGTTTCAATAATTACGTCCTAAAATGCTATAATCAATGACAAATCCCAAAATAATTGTTTCCATTAGCAGTAGTACAACATCTGTCTAAATTCCCATATAACACACATTTCAAAAAAAAAAAAAAAACGAATATTTTACCATTGCGGTTAGGCTCTCTGTAATTTTATATCCATACCCCGAAAAAATCAGGAGCAAATCCCCCGATAAACCTTAAAAAGTGTCAAATAAATGTCATTTTGAAAAATGTCTTAAAAAAAATTGTTCCAAATGTTTTCGGACATTATTTTTGCACAAAGTGTTCTAAGAAAACAAAAGAAAACCCATGACGAAAATGAGATGCAACAACAAATCCCCCAGACCAAAAAAGATAATCTACATTTGCCACTTTATCCTGTTAACAGCCTTAAAAATGTATGACCAACGATTTTTTTTTTTTTCTTGCTTTGCTGTCTTATTGTAATATTGTGATATTTGATCCGGAAGCAACTAAAGTGAAATTATTATGTTAAAAAATATATATATTTTTTTTTTTTGATGTCCTTAAGAGAGCAGTTAAGGACACATTTTCCTATTTTCTCAATGGAAAAATAGAAAACACTTTGGAAAGTGACATCATTTTACAGCATAAATCTCAATGAATTTCCCAGAACAGTACTTGTTACGATCTTTTAATAGGCTTAACCACCATCACCACCACTGACATCTCTTCTAACCATGATTACCACAAGAGCCAAGCTGGACTGAGTACCGATCCCCCACTCCAATTTCAAAGAGATGCAAAAATGCATTACCATTGAAGGCCAATTTAGAAAAAAAAAACACTTAATTTATTTTTGTGGTGAATGAATTTTGAATGGCAAATTGACCTTTTTTGGCCTGCATTGAAGTGCAGTTTTGAGAAACACTTTTCCACTTTTGTTCAATTCGTACTTGAAACCATGTGTGTAAAAATTTTGAATGAGGACAAGTACCTACGGTGGTAATATTCCTCATGACATACAAACTGACCCCCTCAGCTGACCAATTCACGCCCTATTAAAAATATTCAAAGTGTTTTTTTTTTTTTTTTGAATTTTTGAAAATAGTTTTGAGTTTTGTTTTGAAAAATAACTATTTTACATATGTCCTTGTTAGGAAAATATTCATTGAGTTGTATAACTTTGTAATCTTTTCATGGGGTATTTTCTTTTTCCTAAGTGGCCTAATTTATTACCAGTCACTTATGAAATTTTATTTATATATTCTTTTATGGTATATATCAAAAGGCTGTCCTGCATGCATTTTGACATCCAAAATTGTAGGTCTTATTTAATTGTTATTCTTCAAATCTCATGACAAAAAAAAAATGCATTTCAAAATCAAACGACAGTAAAACCACTGATCAACTCTTCCTAGAATTTCCTCCTTGTATGTGCCCATCCGTCTGTGGGAGAGTCTGCCAATGATTTTGTCTCCATTTTTTTTTATTACCACACAAACCTGTTATGTATAACGGTGTTATTGTACAAAGATCCTTCAATGTAATTCATAAAAAAAATAAAATCATATTTGTTGTTGACCCACAAAACAAATTTTGTTGGGCATGAGAAGAATATCACTGACCATGACCCTCTTTACAATATTTTATGGAGGCCTGTCGTCCTTTATAATATTGAATTGAATTATTCCTTTTTTTTTATTTGTTTTTGTATTGTTTGTGAATCTATTGTTCACTGTGGGTTAATAATTTCATATTTTATTAATAGATTATTGGTTAAGATTTCCGATGAAAAATGGGAAATATTTTTTTTTTTAAAAATGCGAGAGGAAGACGACCTTTAAAGGTTGCCCATTAAAATATAGCTTTGAAGGAATGATTGTTGAAACGATAATGAATGTTTTTTCCCACATCCCGAAATTAAACATATCTAAAATAAATAAGGACCCATATTTTAATTCCTTCCTGGATCGCAGAATAAATAATTATCCTTTTTATATAAAAGAGTAGTAGTAGTAGTAACAACTGGCTGAGAATCAACGTCCAGACAAAACGGCCGAAGCTAGAATCTTGCATTTTTGAATTTGTGTCAATGTTGGTTGAGTGAGAAAAGGGTTTTTGGAAATTCGGTACAAAAAAACTCTTTGGTACCTTGGGGTAACAATTATGTTTGGGAAGTAGTGCTGTTATTAGAAGCTGTTTTTGGAAATGTGTACTCAGTGTAACGACGGTTTAAGTTCAACGGATTGATCTTGTAATACAAAATTTGGTATTGGGGTATCTTCTGGTGGGTATGGTTCAGATAAAAAGTTGGGTTCAACTAGCTTACAAAAGATACTAAATATGGTACTAAATTTTGTCAGTGGACCTCTATATTCCATCTTCACAGCAGATCTTGTGTTAGTAGCAATAATGGGATGTGTAAAATATGAAGAGAACGGGATGCTAAATTCGGATTTTATGACCCTTTTGGTTAATCAAAGTTTTTTGACCCTTTGTGGGAAGGTACCAGAAGGAATGGTCAGATCTCTACCAGCCCTCCTCAGGTTTGATGGGAGCCAAAACAAAAAAAAAGAAAAAAGAACCAAAAGACCCCTTTGATTTTTCGCTCGAGAGTTAAATTAATCCTCGTATTGTTATTAGAAATATTGCCGAAGATGGTATATACCTAAAATGGTAGAATTCCAAGGTATTATAATCCGACAATATGTCAAAACGCCGAGACGATTGCCTTCTATTTTTTCAAAATCTGCTGGATTTTCCAATTAACTATTGCAAAAAAATGCATTTTTTCCTACTGTGTTATTTAAGGTACATACATCGAGCAGGTTGTGAAAATTATGACCTTAAATTTATTGTACGGTATTTATACAGTGTGAAAAAACTGAAACCAACTTCAGACTGCTGTCATTTCTAAGCTACTCTTCCGACAACTCTTAAATTTATTCCAGTGACAGCTCATTATATTGTTTACAAGTGTACAAAAGCATTTTAGTGAGAATTTTCCAGAAAAAAAAAAATTTCGAAAAGTAAAGAAGCGATTTGATCGGAACCCGTGTCGCAGTGGTCGAAAAAATGGCTTGTGAGCTGAACATATCGCAATATTGCATTAGGCAAATATTGAAAAAAGAGCTCGGGGTAAGCTATTCGCCATTGAAATTCCAAAAAGTGCAAGAACTTACACCGCAACAGAAAGAAAATAGACTCAAAAGAGCTAAAGAGTTGCTTCGCTTGGTCGAATTTTGCTTGGTCGAATTTTGGTTTTCTCCGATGAGAAAACATTCGTTTTTTAGCAGTTTGTAAACAAACAAAATGATCGTGTTTATTTGCCAAAGAGGTCAGCTGAAAATGTGCACCTTCGGTAGGCCACCAGAGCTCAAGCGCCGGCCATGGTGATGGTGTGGGCCGCCATAACAGCCGATGGTCGCTCTCCTCTAATATTAATCGACCGTGGCATCAGAATGAATGCCGAATATTATCGCGAAAATATACTGGAGGGTGTATAAAAGCCTTGACATTTCAAGAGGACTCAGCACCATCGCACTCAGCACGCGCCACCAAAGAATAGTTACAAAATGAGGTTCCTCGCTTCATTTCCAGCGCCAAATGGCCAACAAAATCTCCGGATACCAATGCGTTGGACTATTGTGTCTGGAGTATTTTGGAAAGCAAGATTGACACTAAAAAATACCAAAGTCTCGATCACCTCAAGCAAACGCTTCGCCGGGAATGCGCCAAAAAACCGGAGAGCAACATTCGGGCAGCGTGTGATCGTTTCATTGGCCGTTTGAAGACCATAATTCGTGCCAAAGGCGGCCAATTCGAACAAATCTAAACTTATTCTAAAATTTGATGCTATTTCCGACATTTTCTGCTTTCATTCAATAACATTTAAAAATACATAAAAGTTATCAGTTTTTTTATCTCACTCTGAATAACTGATGCCTCACGCACATTTTAACATTTTCTAAATATTATAACATATCTCATATAAAGGGAAGGACGCAGTCGATATAGAGCAATATTCACGTCACAATATTTGTATCATTTTTATTTAAGTCCAATATGAAATGGACAATACTGGCTCATTCCTTCGGAACCTACTCCATAGAGGATCTACAATTTGAATAATCATAACGGAAATCAAAATATATTTAAATAATCGAACATTGGCTGAGAGTATACATCTTTCGGTGAAACCAACAGATATTTTTTTCGCAAAGGTTATGGTTCATTTCATCCTCTTAATGTTATCCAATGAACATCGAAATCTGCTACTGAGCCCCATGTAAAATTCCGCGTCGATTGGGGTATAATTGTGACCTAAAACAAGCCATTACCGAGGTAACAAGCCAATCACGCTTTAACATTTTGTTTTTCCGAAAATTTCTAGCGAATAAATTTTGTTTTACCAATAGAATTTGGCTCGGATCAATCCTTTGGAGTAACCATTCAAATAACTGCTACGGGAGATGGCTACAAAATATCAATGAAATTAAGTGTGAAGACTTCCAATTGATGAATTTCAACTACTCTTTTGTGCGCCGCGAACAATAAATTCGAGGATGACATAGAAATGAGAGCAACAGGAGATCAGTTATGGAGTCACACAACCCGTGCTTTGTACGATCAATGAAGATTCTATGGCCGACTTTGAAAGAAAGATTGTCTTTTGCAACATTTTTTAATGGCCTCGGACAAAAGATCTCCTTGACCATTGATATTGGGTTTTAAGGTCGTCACATTAACGTTTTAGGAAAAGGCGGTCATAAAAACCGCTGTGATGTTCATAATTTTGTTGCCACAGCGTGAAATAGTTGAGTGTTTTTTTTTTCTCTCTGTATCTCCTCATCACATCAATCGTTGACAGCTATGCGAGGGCGTTTGCCATTTTGTCTACCTGTTTGTTATCTAACCCAAAAAAAGACAAATATGTTCGAAAACGGTAAGGATGGTTAAAGAACTATTACCCTATTTTGAAAGTTTGAAAATATCAAATGTTACCAAATAATCCAGAACTTTGGCAAGTAAGAGGAACAGGGAATATATTTAATCAAACAAGGCAAAAAGCAGTAATTTCGGCCGGGTCGAACTTTGAATACCCTCCACCATTTGGAACGAATTTGGACATTTTCAAAAAATAAAATCCTTAAAAAATTCTGTTAAAATTTTAAAAATACCGAATATAGCCGTTATAATGGTGTCTATACGACGTGGACCTACATTGGCATTGTTTGTCATAAGTCATTAACATATTCAAATTCGAAACTTGAAATAAACGTTGAATAATGTAGCTAAAATCATCAAAATATCTTAAATAGGGAGGTATCGTTATATCGGAGCTGTGCGAAGACCTGGACCAGCATGGACAATTTTCTGTCATAGGCTGTAGCATCCATTACGAACTTTAAATACGACATCTCAAACAATTTCAGTGGGTATTGTACCTAAACTTGTCAAAATACCGAATATAGGGAGGTACTGGTATATGGGGCCTATATGAAGACCTGGCCCTGCATAGACAATTTTCTATCACAGACTGTAGTTCCCATTACGAACTCTAAATACCTTATTTGAAACAATTCTGGTGAATAATGACGCTAAAATCATCAAAATACCGAATTTTGGGAGGTACATGGTGGCTATACGAAGACGTGGACCTGCACAGACAATTTTCTGTCATAGGCTGAAGTATCGATTTCGAACTTCAAATTCCAAATTTGAAACAATTCCGGTGAATAATATCGCTACAATAATCAAAATACCGAATATCGGGAGGTACCGTTGTATGGGGGCTATACGAAGACGTGGACCTACATGGCCCATTTACGAACTTAACCTGCCTACTGGAAAAATAAACACGTGTGCAAAATTTTTAGCCTTCTATCTCAAGTCGTTCGAAAGATAGCGTGATTACAACAGACAGATGGACATGACTAAATCGACTTAGAATTTTACGGTGATCAAAAATAGTATGGTGGGGGTATGAAAAATTATTTTTTTTTTTTTTTGAAAATAGTAATTGATTGTCATACACGATTATGGAGAATTTGTAATATTCGATTAAATTTAAGAAGTTAGGATTGATAATCACCCAAATTTTCCAAATTTGTGTATTTCTGAATATTTTCTCCCAATTTTTTTTTCACAATTCAATTTCTTATCCCAGAAACTTATCAATCTTATATTCCTGTATTCTTTCCACGTAATCAAACGCATGCCAAAGCCATGGACATTGGATGCATACACGTTTGGGTTGTTTTAACAGCGAGATTTTTCGCGCCAAAATTTTTTGAAACAAGCTCTTCACTCCAAACTGCAGTCGCAGCATAAAATATTTTCTCATGACCATTGGCTCGTCTAATGCACTTTAATGTCTGCTGGACAATTTGCAGTGGCAAGTCTTCAAAAACTGCGCCTTCTCTCTGTCTGTGGCTGCTGCTGAGTATGTCTGCTGCTCATATGGACAGGATTTGAACGGGAGTATTTAGTATTCCGATTATGTCTTTTTTTGTGGTTGAAGCCACAACAAATCTACCAAATCTTATAGGTAGTTTGGAGCGTCAAGAAAACGGGGAGGGCAAAAAATCAAAAGAGCAACTCCAGACGACATCAAAAGCTACAAGAACAACAATATTGCGCCTTTGCAGTCCATTGTATCCAATTGCCGTTGCCTGGGAAGAGTGGACATTGAGGTTGTGGTAGTGTATGTGTTCAATTGTTTTCGATTCAAAAGGCGAGGTTTTTTTTTGCTCGCTGCTGATTGATAAGCTTTTTGGAAACAAGTTTCGGGAATTTCTTTTATAAAAACTTGAATCCAAAAAATATGGAACTTGAAAGTATCAAAAATGTAATTCAGATCCCTAGGCCCAAAAAAGAAAAATAAAATAAAACGTGGAGTGGAGGAGCTTTTCTAGGTTATAAGGTATAATAACCTTTTGTAACAATTTCGGATCTTGGTCTGTATGGTGGAAAGTTTCATGTGGGACTTTAATACTTTAAATGTATTTGAGGTTCCCAGGCAAATATTTTATTGTGCCATGTAAATATACACTTAACCCCTCAGAAAGGGCCTCCTATATGTTGCTCTTCACAATTTTCAATATAGACCATTGAAATTTGTGCTTATGATTACATGTAGAATCATTGGTATAAACTATGGGTTATATTGGCCATGTTTTTAATATAGCCTTCATACAAAAGTATACCTCGAGTTCAAGTTTTTTATACCCTCCACCATATTATGGCGGGTATACTAACTTTGTCATTCCGTTTGTATCTCCTCGAAATACTCATGTCAGACCCAACAAAGTATATATATTCTTGATCAGCGTAAAATTTTAAGTCGATTTAGCCATGTCTGTCGGTCTGTCGGTCTGTCGGTCCGTCTGTCTGTCCGTCTGTTGTAATCACGCTATCTTCGAAACGAATTGAGATAGAAGGCTAAAATGTTGCACACATGTTTATTTTTCCAGTAGGCAGGATAAGTTCGCAAATGGGCCATATAGGTCCATGTTTCCATATAGCCCCCATATAACGGCACATTCGGATATTTGGTATTTTGATGATTTTAGCGACATTATTCACCGGAATTGTTTCAAATTTGGCCTTTGAAGTTCGTAATGGATACTACAGCCTGTGACAGAAAATTGTCTGGGCAGGTCCACGTCTTCGTATAACCCCCATATAACGTTACCTCCCAATATTCGGTATTTTGATGATTTTAGCGTTATTATTCACCAGAATTGTGTCAAATTACGTATTTAGAGTTCGTAATGGGAACTATAGTCTGTGACAGAAAATTGTCTATGCAGGTCCAGGTCTTCGTATAGGCCCCATACATCAGCACCTCCCTATATTGGGTATTTTGACGAGTTTAGGTACAATACCCACCGAAATTGTTTGAGATTTCGTATTTGAAGTAGGGTTTCGCAGATATATATCATCTTCACAACATATCTAGTATTAGCAAAAATGTTTGTATGTGTGAAATTTGAAGAGAGATGGATGCTTATAATCCTTTCTTTGAGCGTTTTCTTTTTCAAAATCTTGATCCCAATCCCAATGTGGAGAAGTACTAGTGAAAATGGTCCTATTTCTACCATCTTTATAAAAAATCTTGTGTTGATAGAAATATTGAGATGTGCCGAACTTGAAAGGAATCTGATGCTTATTTTACGCTGTACGAACTTCGTGGCTATTTAAAATTTTGATCTGTTTCAGGGGATGTACCAAGAGTAGACCGATGGACCATACCTTGGAACTAAATCTTGTTTCATAAAAAGACATTCAGACTCTTATTTTGCATTTTATAAGAGTTATATTACTCCAAATCTTGACTCTTTGGGGACGAGGTACTTGATGGAATGGTCCGATATATTCCATCTCAACACCAGACCTTATGTTATTGGAAATATTTGATAATAATATTACGATTTGCCAAGTATGGAATCGGATACTACCTTTGAGAGTTATCGTGCGCAGCAGTCAACCAGACAGACTACGGGCATCCCTAGATTGACTCCAAATGTCCTAAAACGGATTTGGTCCAAAGAGACCTAGGGTCTAAAGCCATTATCTCCATGAGGCACATTTTGGCCGTATCAAATGATATATACCTGCTGTAGCCATATGGCTTAGGGTATAAAACTATTTCTGAGGGGGTTCGGATCTAAGTGCCAAATGGTTCTCCCGAAATTTGGAAATAAGATTTCCATTTGATTGTATGTTTAACGTAGATATGGTAATTTGTCCTTAGTTGTACTAAATAGTACTACATTTGGTAAAACTTGTAGTTGGGTGAACCGATAGGGATGGAATTCTGAAATTTTGAAGTAAGATTTTTATTTGGAAATTTGGAGGAAATTCATACTTATTTGTACAAAATTTGGTACATTTTGGTATTGGGTGACCAGATAGTGCCAGAAATCTGAAATCTGTTATTAGGGTCGCTGTTCATGTGTAACCTGGACATATGGAGGTTGTTACGGAAATGTGTACTATATTTGTACAAAAAGTACGGAATGATACTATATTTGATATTGGACCAAGGGTTAGGGCTGGAATCCTCAAATTTAATATTGACGTTCCTGTTGGTATCTGGCTTTAGATATGGAGGTGGTTTTCTAAATGTGTACTACTACTATGGCTGAGGGTATATAAAAAAAACAATTTTATTGATCTATTGGCTTAGATTAAAAATATTTATATATTTACATATGTCATGGGCAGATATTTATCGGTCAGCATTCGGATCAATGATTTTTCACTTCTCTTATAACTGTGAACCTTTTTGCTGGCGAAATATGTCATTTATGTAAACAACACGCAGGATATTCCAACAATTTATTTTCGGAAACCTGACACAAGGTCAGGTAAAGCGGAATTACTATGAGTTTATAGTGAGAACATGTTTCAGCAAATTAATTAAAGTTAATATGTGCCAGAAACATTAATACCTTCGACTTTAGTTGTGGGTTTTCCAAGCCTGCGACTAGAATTGCCTAAAAACAGCGAAATTTGATAATTGCATGCTACAAATCCTTGAGGAAAATCAAATATTTGGTGCAATTTTCACGAACATCTAATATTGGCCTAAAACAACTTACTAAGGGGTTTTGAAAGAGGGCACAGAAACTAAATCCTTTTACAGCATCATAAAAACTTAGGTAGAAAGAAACAATAGAAGATCTGCTAACTAGCGCTGGCCAGTTTTTAACACCAAAGATAATGAGATTTTATAACCACCACACTCAGATCAATAAAAGCCGTGTCCTGCTGCAATTCAAACACTTGGCCTCTTGATTTGTTGGAAGAATTTTCTTCCCAGTGCCCATACTCTTGGTATGCAAATGGCGAGTCATTTGCAACTGACCCTCACCCAAGCACAGAAGATATGACGAAGCGGATAAATCCTTTTTTAATGTCTACTTGTGAATATCTCTTGACTCATTTGTTAAATAAACATTAGAAAAAAGCTAAAATAAACATGGATCTGTGAGTTTTCATCTTCTTCTTTGTGTTGTTGGAAAATGCCGACTTGCTTGCGGAAATCGAGGAGTAAAAAGAGATGCTTAAGAAAATAAAATAACACCCACTAGAATAATAGAAGAAGTAGTGAGAAAATATGCTGCCATATTTTGTTTGAAAACAAATTCTATTGAGCGATTGTTTGTTAATGGTTAACTGAAATGTTTTCGAAAGAAAATGTTCCAAAGAAAATATTTTTCCAAGGGCTTATTTCACTCCTACTTATGAAAATTTTCGATTTTTGTTTTTGGCGGGAAAAAAGTGGAATGACTTAACTGCTTTTCTTAAAACATATTAAAAAAAATTAAAAAAAAAAACAAATTTTGGAGGGTAGACGACAAAATTTTACATGGCAGTATGTATCGGTCAAGATAAGTAAAAAAGGCTACTACAATGAATATATTGATATTCGAAAAGATATACCAATGTCCTACAAAATGGGTTACACAAATGGAAAAGTTAATCCATAGAAGTCCTGGGAAAGCCTTTCAAAGAAAGCAATGTGGAAGGCCTTACATTTACAGAAAACCTATAGGAAGCTGTCTACCCTTATTCGACCTGTATGGGATTTCTCTTCCCCAGAGCGTTTGAAAGGCCATCTATCCGTAGAAAAAAAATCTTAAATTCTTAGAAGATCTGTACAAAGTATTAATTTTAACATGTTAACAAGTTAAAAAGCAGTTAGTTCGGCCGGGCCGATCTTTGAATATCCTCCACCATTTCAAATTTCAAATTTTCAAAAACTAAAATCCTTAAAAAATTCTATTAAAATTTTAAAAATACCGAATATAGCCGTTATTTTGGGGTCTATACGATGTATTCAAATTCGAAACTTGAAATAAACGGTAAATAATGTAGCTAAAATCATCAAATTATCGTATATAGGGTGGCACCGTTATATCGGAGCTGTGCGAAGACCTGGACCAGCATAGACAATTTTCTGTCATAGGCTGTAGCATCCATTACGAACTTCAAATACGACATCTCAAACAATTTCAGTGGGTATTGTACCTAAACTCGTTAAAATACCGAATATAGGGAGGTACTGATATATGGGGCTTATACGAATACCTGGAGCTGCATAGACAATTTTCTGTCTTAGGCTG